>NW_026526732.1:118088658-118483658 GCF_024362965.1 Panthera pardus | reverse complement strand
CAGAGGGTAACAGTAAAACAGAAAAAAAAAAAAAAAAAAAACCCAGGAGGTATTTAGGAAGGGACACCAAAATGAAGTTCCTGATGACAAATATATTCTCATCTTAGAGAAGTAACAACGGAGTGAGAAATAGAAAGGAAGAAATGAGTTGTGTTGCAAGGACTCATCTTATTAGCACTGAAAGTTTCAGTTTTGACTACGAGGACGGTGAATGAAATGCCAAAGCTTTAAGCACAGGAAATGGACTCAGATACAAGGAGGAGGTGGTCAGGAAACTCTAACCATAGAATTCAGAATCGCACACTAGAAGTGCTGAGCAAGATAAAAATCCCAGAAGAGAAGTAGAAAGAGAAGCAATGGTCCAGCCATAAGACAGAAAAGATAGCTGAGGTAACAATGAGCAGATTAGAAGTGTTTTATATTTTTAAGAACGGTGTATTAAAAAACAAAACAAAACTGTTTCCAAATAGAAAATAATAAACCCAAATAGCAAACTAGTACAAACACAGAAAGGAAACACAACATAAGGCCATCCAGTTAAGAATCTTGAAGGTAGAAGAGAATTAAGACCTAACAAACTTTTATACCTAGAGAAGCTTTCTTTTGATCAATACCCTTAAAATTTTAAGGCGTTCTGTATTTAAGTCTCTGATGCACTTGGGAAAACATCAGATGCCACTGAACCATAGGCCACAGAGAGCCAAAGTACTTCAAGAGTTAACAGTTATTGCTAAAAATTACATTTACAGGGCTGCCTGGATGGCTCAGTGGGTTAAGTGTCCGACTTCGGCTCAGGTCATGATCTCACAGTCCGTGAGTTCGAGCCCCGCATCGGGCTCTGTGCTGACCGCTCAGAGCCTGGAGCCTGCTTCGGATTCTGTGTCTCCCTCTTTCTCTCTGCCCCTCCCCCGCAGCTTGCACCCTGTCTCTCTCTCTCTCTCAAAAATAAATAAACATTAAAAAAACAACTAAAAAATTACATTTATAATGAGTGCAGGATCAATGCCAGAATGGTCTGGGAATTGAAACAAAACAAAACAGAACAACAAGCACCTAATTTCTCCTTGAGAAGGTCTAGAAATGGGGAATTAAAAAAAAAAAAAGAACATCCTTTGTGGGGGAGGGAAGTCCTGATTCTGAAGTTCAGCTTCCTAAATCACTAACACCAGCTACCAGCTTTCAGCGGGGTTGAATGACAGAGCAAGACCCCAGAAGGACACATCCATAGTTGTGAACAATTAGGAAATTTCACTGTTGGAAGCAATTCAGGGAGCCATCACGAGGAGAAACAAAAAGAGGGTGGTCTGTTCTAGAAAGTCCAAAATAAAGTTAATTCCTGTTAATATATATTCATATTCCTCCTTCTCTACTATGCATATAGGTAAGAGTATATGTATGCATATATGTGTTGGCAAGAGACTAGAAGTGAAAAAAAACAATTTTTTTTTTTAAAAAAGCACATCTGGGGCGCCTGGGTGGCTCAGTCAGTTGAGCGTCTGACTTCAGCTCAGGTCATGATCTCACAGTTCGTGGGTTCAAGCCCCGGTCGGGCTCTGTGCTGACAGCTCAGAGCCTGGAGCCTGCTTCAGATTCTGTGTCTCCCTCTCTCTCTGCCCCTCCCCTGCTCATGCTCTGTCTCTCTCTGTCTCAAAAATAAAAACATTTTTAAAAATTAAAAAAAAAAGCACATCTATGAGTGAATCATTTATAGTTGCAAATGGTTTCATAATATCAACCTGGTATTTATTACTATGGGCCACGGGCCATGGCATAGAAATGTTTTATCTCACTTAGAAATATTTCTATTTGCTGCAACAATAGCCACTGTGTTGAGATGGGATTTGACCTGTGTCTTTGTCCATAAAACAACCCTATAAAATATGTAAACACGAATTCAATTTTCTTTAAGTCAAGAAAAGCAAAAATATGGTTGTCAGAACAAGAACAGCTTTCTGTGGGATATTCTAGTTAAATGAAAGCTATTCAACTTGAATCAATTGCTTTTCCATTCTCCAATACACAGCAGATTTATATTTCAGAAGGTTCTTGACAGAGAACAAAATGTTACTGAAATATCTCTTCCATTCCTTTTGTCCTACATAACATTCCACGGGCTGAACTCGAACAAGGGGCATATACTGGTCAGATTCTGTTCGCACTGTTTCTATCCTACTTTTGTCTTTGTTGCAAGTTTTCAGTTTTGACTCTTTCATGGCAAAAAAACATTCCTAGCCACCTTTTGGCTGCATTACCATTTAAAAAAAAATTTTTTTTAAACCTACATTTTTATTCTCTACCATTCTTAAGTGCCTATAACTTTTTAAAATGGGCTACTTAAGTCAACGACAGACCGTCTCTTTATATCTGCTTATGTAAGAACTAGAAATCCAGGGAGAAAATCATTCCAATCCAACAACCCACACGTTTGTACGCAAAACCAATCGCTCGAGTATTTAAAAGCTAGGGAGACAGACTAGAGGCTAGCACGGACACGTCCGTTCAAGATGAATTTGTCCTCCGTTGCCTCCACTCCAGGTAACCCCAGGACTACGTCTGGGGGTTAACGCCAAGCTAGAAAGAATGGATCGGTGCCTGTTTTTGAGCAGATCTGTGTAAAGACTCAACACGAGCTCAAGAGGCGGTTGTGGGTCTGGAGTGACAGAAGGTATATAGCTGCAAGCTGATGGGGGAAGATATTCAACACTGTCCTAGCCATTTAATGACTAAGCCTGAGCCAGCTCAGAATCGGTCGGAAACGGATTTCAGACAATGGGAGAGAGCTAAAACACTGGTGCTCAGGGATGATGTCCGAGAGGAGGTCTCTGAAGCTGGGTGTCATCCTTTAGGGTGGCCCAGAATAAAATGGTGACGCATTATGCCTCCTGGCGAGCTCATATCTACTTTGAACGGCAAAGACACCAAGTCCCGTGGACTTCCAACGAAGATCTTGGGGCAAGAAGAGATGTCCACCAGCACTCTCTGTGACCTGTTAGAGAGAAACATTCTTAGCTACTCCAACACCAAGCAAAACTCCCCCGCCAGGCTCTATCACCTTGACTCCTAGGAAAAAGCTGTAAAGAGACTGAGGAGGGGATGCCTAAAAGAGAGACGCCCTCTGTCATGTTTGCAAGACCACTCGTGAGGATTCCGCATACAAAATCTAGCTTCAGTACGGTCTCCAAGTGAATCACACTTGAGGTATTTCTGAAACCAACAGCACGGCCATCGGGCACCAAATTACTTCTGCAAAGAAGGAAAAGGCTTCACCACAGTGATTCTATACGCTCCTGGCACCAAGAGACGGATGACGATTTTTACTGCATGATTAACCTCTACAGGTCGTAGGACAGTAGATCCTCGTCATGGAACTAATTCAATGTCCTGCGCTGGCTCTGTTCAGCCCAGGACGTACAAATCTGAATCACAGGGGGCTGCGTGAGCTTCCTCCTACCCTCTCGGTGACGTCCCGCAGAAAGACAGTAGGCACCTTCGGGGACAGAAGTGATCTGAGTGCAACGGCCCCCCATCCATTCTCAGAGAAGATGGCATCGTTTTGAAGATTCCATATACGAGATCGGTTTGACTTCCCGACGTTTCTACCCTTGCCGACACGGATGCGTTAAAGGAAACACAGCTCTAGAAGCTTAGCTTTAAAGGTCCAGTGGCTACAAAAGGAAACAGCACTCTCTGTCCATCAAGTTTAGGTTCAGGCACTGTAAAAACATCTAACATCTAAATTTACGATACAACGTCTTAGGATCAGGGCTGCATATATTCAAGGGCCCAGACTCTTCTAACTTCTCACTGCCGTCTCAAAACTGCTCTATCGGGCCGCATCAGTAAGCAAAGTTATGTCTTTTCAGACTACAAATTTAGGGACACAACTGCATAAGTCCTGGGGTGTCTTGGCTGTGCAAGGTGACGGTAAACAGAGCTGAATTCCAAGTCCGGATGCCGGGGTCACGGCACAGCCCACACGGGCTCCGACCACCAGCACCCAGCACCTCAGTCGACCTCTCGCATTCTGCTTCCTCCCCGGGAAACTGAGGATGATCGTCTCCACTCAAGGAGTCATTATGACGGTCCAGTGAAACGATTTACCCGAGGCGCCCCCGAATTCCGTGATAGGTGATTTACCAGCTGCAGCAGACCCCACGGCACACTAGCCACGGTGCGTGGTCCACATGATTGTGCTTTTGTAAGGCTGTATTTAGTAAAACAGAGGCTCAGGCTGCAAAACATCCCCAAGACAAAAGGGTAGTTTTGACTAGTCCTACAAGAGAAACAGGAAAACACAGGACTTTTCATCCCGGTGAAGTCTTTGAACACCCTGCACGTTTAAAATGGAAAAGTTAAAAAAAGGAAATTGTTTCCTGAGCCTTCAGGGCAAAGAGTAAAAAGTGCACTGTTTAGAGACCGAAACCCTGAGATTAGTCAGGTCACCGAATGCTCTCTGCACAGCAGAATAGCAAACAGCTAGTGTTTGTTCATTTCCATAGATTAATAACCCTCTCTCCAGGACCTAAATAAGAAATGAGCTGCATCGTTCTGTTTGAAGAAGCCTCCTATACTACTAGTGAGACTTGTGCTTCAAAGTTGCCCTCATAAAGACTCCTTCATTTTTTTTTAATTTTTTAATGTTTATTTATTTTTGAGAGGGAGAACGACACAGAGTGCTACAGGGGGAGGGGCAGAGAGAGAAGGAGACACAGAATCTGAAGCAGGCTCCGGGCTCCGAGCTGTCAGCACAGAGCCGGATGCAGGGCTCGAACTCACGAACCGTGAGATCATGACCTGAGCCAAAGTCCAACACTTAACCGACTGAGCCACCCAAGGCACTCCAAAGACTCCTTCATTTTAACATTCTTCTTCCTCCCCATTGGCCTATTCTGATCTCCAGGATGACAAAAATGGATCTGAAGCTTGAAGGGAGGGACAAAAAAGAAATGAGTCTCCCTCCCTAATAAAATCAATTGATTTTATTGATTTTTAATTTTTTTTTAATTTTTACTTATTTATTTTTTTAACATGTATTTATTTTTTGAGAGGGAGAGACAGAGCACAAGCAAGGGGAGGGGGGAGGGGCAGAGAGACTGGAGACACAGAATCCGAAGCAGGCTCCAGGCTCTGAGCTGTCAGCACAGAGCGCGAGGCTGGGCTCGAACTCACAAACCTCGAACTCACAAACCACCAGTTTATGACCTGAGCCCAAGTCCACGTTTAACCAACTGAGCCACCCAGGCACCCTATTGATTTTTTTACATAGTAACTGTTCATTTGGAGGACACCGAAATGGGGGAAAAAATACAACCTGTTCCTTCTGAGCAGCGAGAGATACAAAGGGTTACGGACGCTTCATTAGAACAGCAAAGCGAAAATAAAACAGCAAGATTGGGCCTTCCAAGCTGTCTCCACACTTCGTTCAAACTCAAAAGAAAGCCAGGTTTTATGGAAGAAGATTTTTGAATCAATAACCAAATCATCTTTTCTCCTACCAATAAGACAATAAACTTGTCTTAAGGGCCTATGACCTCTTAGGAAAAACAAACAAACAAAACTGCTAATCTTATGAAAAGTGGCAGGTCAGAGGTCAGAGCACCAGATGCGGCAAAAGGAAACATTGTTTTCCCAGCTCCTTCTATAAAGGCTGTCGCTCCCCTCCTCCCCCCGCCCCCACCAAAAGCTGCAGCTTGGGGTCACAGTGGGCTGCAGGGACCAGGAAAGACCCAGAGGTGAACTGAACACGGAGCTGTGAAAAGAAAAAAGCAATCGAAACAAAATTCATCCAGAGTCTCTTCTGCACCCCCTTGGAACTTTCCAGAGCAAAGCAAGGTAAAAAGGGCTTTGGGGCACGTCCTTGTAGGGGCGCCCCATCACATGAGGCGGCCACGCTTCAGTTTCTATACCTTGTCCACATCTGTCGGGACCTCTGTCAGAAGTATACAGTCCCACACATCAATGACCACAAATGACCTTCTACCCGGGAAGGGTGGCCTCACCCACCACCAGCAGGCAACTTCTGGATGAGCTCGTATGCAAGAGGGAGGAGGCGATGGCCATCTGGCCAGCCAACTCAAAGGGGCACAGATACCATGGGCAGACTGCTCTCCAACCCCATCACGGGTGGGTTACACAGAGGGTACCGGGTTCCCCAATCCGTGTGGCGGTCTACCTCAATTTGACCAACCTTGTTTAGGATTCCAGAACCACTCTCTTCCAGGCAAAATCATCTCCTCCCCAGGAGCTTCCACCTGAGTTGGGAGACTGGGGTCACAAGAGGACTTAAGGCCAGAGAACAGGTGTTAGGGAGGCGAATCTCAAATTCATTCATTCATTCAACACCCGCTAGCTGTGTTTCTAAGAATCCTTACATCATCGAAATTCAATAGGAATTTTTTCAATACAAAGAAAGACAGTTTTAGACGTTAAAAAACAAAGCAATTTTTGCCTACATTGATTTTCAATAATAATAGCGTTTTGTGTGGTGATCTGTGTAGTACGATGAAATTTAGATACACTGAGCCAATCCAGCCTTCTATTCCACACAGTTTTTGTTCTGGAAAAGTCATCATCCGGCCTTTCTTAATTCTTTCTTTCTCCTTAGCACACACAGCCTTCTTACACGTTTTTGTCACCTTTATCATCCCTTGTTGCGATGGACAGAGCCACTCCAGCAAACTCTGTCCACAACTTTGTCCTCTAGACTCCATGCTGGTTCCACGGATAAGTCATGGTATATCTTAATAGATGGAATCACATCCAGTTTGGATCCGAGAAACCCACATTATAGGGGAAATGCTTATATATTCACTGCAGGCCTGCGAGATCCCAAATGCCAAGAATTGGCGGCGGGGGGCTGGGGGGGGGGGGGAGATCCTTGCTGTCACCGAGCTGGGAAAGAGGAGGACAAAGTGTTATGAAAGGGCTGGGAGAACAAGGTGCTGGGAGCCCAGATTGTCAGCACATAACCTAGTCCCAGGGCTCCCTGGGGAAAAGACTCGGTTGAGACTTAGGAATTAGGGGAACTTAGCCAGAAAGACAGGAGTGAGCAGGCAGATGTCAAGGAAGGGGGCAGCATGACTAAAGGCTGGGACACAGGAGAGAAAAGTGCTTCTAGGCAAGCAATGCTGTGGGACTAAAAAGAAGTGAATGGGGGCAACAGATGCGGGGGCTAGAGACGAGCGAGGTCCCCCAGCTTGCAGCGCCAGGCTACAGGCTCTGGACTCATCCCGAGCGCCACGAACAACCAGGGAGGAGAGAAGGAAAACAGATGCAAACAGACCTCTAGTTGGGAGAAACGTGCATCTTGGCTCCAGAGAGGAAAATGGGTTGGATCAGCACAAGAGGACATCTAGAGAGGCCACGTAGGGCATATATCACATCCCTGCCGAGCCACTAGCCCAAGTTCAGACCTTGAGACCAGACTTCCCAAAGCTCGATACCCAGAAAACCATTTGCAGCCACCTGCCCCAAGAGCTCTCTCCGGGGAAGAGTGGAAACAGGAAGGAAGCAGGGTAGCAGGGAGCCTCTCTAGTCTCACGTGGACGAAAATCAGCCCTCCAACCAATGAGCCCCCTCCTCAGCATGGGGGCCTGTAGGCTAAATGAGCAAAAGGTTTGAAGAACCCCAACCCAGGATCTTTGATAATGGCTCCGTTTCACCAGGCCCAAAACTCCCGACTGACAGCTCAGGCCCAAGGGAGGGAGCACAGTTCCCAGCAGTGCCGCTGGCCTGCCGTTGCACAACATGAGCTTCCCTTCCAGGTGGCCCCGGGTACGATCACAGAAGAGACGAGAGATGTCATATAAAAACTTGAACTTCCACACAAAGAAAAGTAATTCGATGGAAGGAAAAGAAAAGCAGACTGCAAAGATGGCCACAGAGGAAGGACCGACATCTACAACACATGAAGAGTTCATACACAGATTAGAAAACACTAAGACTGGGGCGCCTGGGTGGCTCAGTCGGTTGGGCGTCTGACTCCAACTCAGGTCATGATCTCGTGGTCCGTGAGTTCGAGCCCCGCATCGGCTCTGTGCTGACGGCTCAGAGCCTGGAGCCTGTTTCGGATTCTGTGTCTCCCTCTCTCTCTGACCCTCCCCCGTTCATGCTCTGTCTCTCTCTGTCTCAAAAATAAATAAACGTAAAAAAAAAAAAAAAAAAGAAAGAAAGAAAACACCAAGACTTCCACTGGTTAACTGTGTAAAAGAAAATTAGTAAATTAACATATATGGAAATGAGTAAAGAAACATGCTATCTCTGAGAGGGACCGAAGGAATACAAAGTTCAAAACCAAGAAGGCTGCTGAAGTATCCAAAAAAGAGCAGGTCCCACAGAAAATGAAATTGGAGCAAAACACATTCCTGTATCGTTAGTAACAACGCATACTGGTCCAGGCCTTCTAGAAAGCAACGCAGAGCCTCTCCCCCCAACGAAGGTAGTTTACCTTCTGATGTGACTGCATCCCAAGTAACTATGTATGTGTACAAAGATATGCACAGCTGCTTTATAACAGTAAATAACTAGAAACAAGGCGAATGTCCACACGTAATATGGAACTTCAATTAAGATAAAACAATTTGACAGAGTAGCACACGACCCTTGCCAGGGATCGTTGCAAAGTGTAGGATACGAATGAGAATGTTTACGCTAAATGAAAACAAAAGCAAAGCTGAGAAAAGGTATGTGTTAAATATAATCCAGAACGAGAAAACAACACATTGAGGTGAGGATGATTTATGAACTGGTGGGATAAAAGGGAACTTTTGCTTTTATTGGTTTTCTTTTATTGGTCCGACGTATATAGGCAATGGATGTTTAAAACGTAGTATTTCTATCAATAATCACGAAGGAGCAAACACCCTCTTCTGTGGAGCAGATCAAACCATGGGGAACATCTGCCCGAAATGGGGTACTCAGACCTTCCCAAGTTTTAAAGGCCTGTGTGGGATTCAAATCCTGACCACGAGGGGGCTCGGAGGGGCTCCTGCTAGCCCGAGTACCTCCAAACACACAGCTCTTCCCTTTGCTTTCATTTCCCGCCCCCCCCCCCCCCCAGTTATTAAATTCTATGCCTTCCTCTTCTTTCTTTTCATTATGCATTGAGATGCTACCATATGCAATATATGTGGGAAAATGCTCACTGGATCCTTCCAACAATCCTGTAAGATAGATGGCAACATCTTACATGCCCATTTTACAGATGAGGGCACTGAGGATCACAGATTTAAGCAATGTGGCCTGGCCCCCACACCTAAGGAGCCAGAGCCCGAACTCAAATCTCAACCTCCCCTTTTCCAAAGCCCTCGCTTGCAACCACCCTAAGAACTCTTTTCTTCCCTGCCTCTCTGCCTGTGTAACAAACAAAACTACCAAAGACTCTGCTGTGTCCCCTCTTCTCTTTGTTCTAGCGGCCTAAAGAAACTGGTTAAACTGTAACGAATCCAGAGGTATCCTATGAACTGCTTATAAATTAACCAGTAAGATAAGGTAATGCGGCCCACACTGATTGGGAAAGCTGATGCAGAACAGAAAAGGAATTACCTTCAGACACAAGCCTGCACGTGCAGGTAAAAACCAAATGACATCAAAAGGAGTTCTACTTGCAAATTAAGAGCAGACTATGACCCTTGACATTACTGCAGAGAGAGCAGAGTTTTCTGCGCTCTGCCTGCAGAAACCAATTCCACAATCAGCTGAAAGTTTCTTTCCGCTTACAACGCAGCCCCCACTCCAGAAGCGGGGAAGCAAGAACAGTAAAAAGGAACAGAGGAAGTATCAAGGTATGAAACCAACATAGATAGGGTGACAAATGGTTGTAGGCACCACGTATGACTCATTCTATAAATAATGACACGATAATCGCTAAAGATGTAAATTCTAATTAAACCCGAAACCTAACAACGTCAAACAACAGCAAACGATGTTTGACAGAGCAAAGGTCTTAGGGGAGCCAAGAGGAAGAATTACAATAAAATCTATGCGGGGAACTGCCCAGCGTTAGAGAAGGGACCTGAGCCATCAGGTTGTTCACCGCCCTGTTTACTGCAGATGGGGAAACTGAGGCCCAGCAAGGTAGATTGAGCATCCCAAGTCACCTTGGGGCAGGTCAGGAAACGGCGGCAACTCGGTCCCCAAACTAGCGGTCCTTCTGCCTTTCCCCGTACCACACGCACCCTGCCTTAGACTGGAAAGCCATTCCATTTCAAATCACATTTTTGAAAGAGCATTAAGCATTCTGTAAATATTAAGTTCCTTTTTAATAATTTTCAAACGCACAGGGGCACATTTTGAAAAGGGGCCTGGTTTTGATTTCTTTTGGAAAATTGCACACCGCTCGGCGTCTTAACCTCGTATTGAGTGAAATATTAACAGGCCATATAATGGTTTCAGTGTTCCTTCAGCAAAGCTAAACAGAATTCAAAAAACATATCCCCCAGGCCTACAGTGGAGTTTCTGGAGCACACATTAAACTCCACGCTCTGCTCTACAAGCCCATCACTGTTAAGTAACTCATCAGAAAATAAAGAGGGAATTACCAAAGGGGAATTGCCAAGCAATTAGTTCTCTGAAGCAGATGACATACTAGTGCTGGAGGGAGGAGCTTCTCGGTTAGTCATATGTCAGCGTCAGAGCCTCCTAATCTGTAAATAAAAATGCATCACGTATGATTACAGCTGGGATGTGGGCTGGGGCTGCCAGGCGAGTGCACGGATAGTAAATCCCAAGTCCTCTGCGTTCCGTGCATCTATAAAGCGAGAGACGTTGCCTCTCAAGGCATTTTTTTTTTTTAAGTCCTGTAATTTTCATTCAACGTAAGAAAGACAGACCGGTCTCCCCTAAGCGGGCTAAGACAAAAGTGATCTTTATCCTTTCTCTATCCTTCTGACGTGGGTCGGTTAAGATTCATCCACCTGTCCAGATGAGGAGAAAAAAATGAGAGATTGGGAGGGGCGCGGACAGGAGGGGACAGGAGACCCGGGGCTTCCTGACGGCCACCCAGAGGAAAGCATGACCTCCTTTCACCGCCCGTTTTGCTCTTAGAGCTTACATCCAGTGCCAGCCCACCACCTAGCAAACTGCAGAGATGAATACTTTGTATCTGCCAAATCTTGCAAGCTGAGCCATGACCCAGGGAAGCTTTTGGAAGAGTCAAAAGTTCATCGTCTCACTGGGACTCTTGACGCTGAACCGCATTTGAAGCCCAGCTCAAGCCAATCCCCTGCGACACAGATAAGCCTGGTGCCACTGCCATCGCTCTTTTCAATTAATAATTATTCAAAGTGCGTAGGAACTTCGGGGAGGTATGAGGACGAGTGAAAAAAAAAAACACGGTAACACCTCCAGGATGGCCTGGGGGCAACACTGAGCTGACAGGCCAGCATCCAAACATCCAAATGGAAGGCTCGGCACGCAGGAACCCTTCCCTGACCTGGACCTCGCGGAAGATGCTACAGCCCTATCGTGATTTTTTAAATATTAAAGAGACGCCCTCCCTTCTAGACTCAACTGTAAGCTTCTTTTACACACAGGGCTCAGGGCTTAAGAGTCAATGCATGGCTGCAGTTAAGAGTACAGGGTGGGGGGCGCCTGGGTGGCTCAGTCGGTTAAGCATCCGACTCTTGATCTCAGTTCAGGTCATGATCTCACAGTTCGTGGGATCGAGCCCTGCATTGGGCTCTGTGCTAACAGCAAGCAGTCTGCTTGGGATAGTCTCTCCCTCCCCCGCCCTCTCTCCCTCTGTCTCTGTTGCACTCCCCGGCTTGCGCTGTCTCAAAATAAATCAATAAACTTAAAAACAAACAAAAAAAGAAGAGTACAGGGTGGAATCCAAGCATGACTTCACCACTTAACAGCTAATCAACCCTGGGCAGATTACTTCTCCTCTCGGTGCCTTGATTTCCTCATTCACATAATGGATAATAACAGTACCTATCTCCAATGACTGCAGTAAGGATGAGATGAGTTAATACACAGTAAGTGGGAACGGCTCAGCATCTCTATATTTCTTTCAGAGCCCAGCTGGCATAATGCCTGTCACATATTAGATGCTCATTAAACATGTGCAGACGGAATGATCTGCCCCTGAAGTGGTTTTCTCCAGCCCTCTCACTCCTGTCCTAACCTTCTTGTCTTTTATGGAAGGTAGGAAACTCACTGCCTCATTGTGAGCTAGTCTGGGGAATAGAGACAACCCATCTAAATAACTCAGGTCAAAGAAAAACATCTTGAATGATCCTCTAGTCTTCTCTAATTATATTAAAACCGACTGCCCACTAACAGAACTGCAACCAGATCATCTCCAGCCATGTCTTCTTAGCATCTTTTCATCCCGGAGTCAAAGCTCACTCGCTCTGTCTTTCTTCATTTTCTATAAAGTATAAATGGGAAGCCAAATTGCTCAGAAAGCTGTGCCTTGCGTGCGTGCGTGTGCGTGTGTGTGTGTGTGTGTGTGTGTGTGTCACATTTAGAAGAGTCCACATAAAGCCTCCCGGGAAGCCTTGAAAGTTACAAAACACACCCATATTAACGTGATTTATCAAACAAAGTACAGTAGACGACTTTCCACGGGTGAACAAGTGCTCCAGAGCTGGGTGGATGGAGCAGTGTGGTTTCCGCCTATCACAGGAGATGAATAAATAAATCGACGGTGGGAAAGATCAAAAGAAACGCTGGAATTGTTCTCAGTACGTACAGGGCTTCACTGAAAATCTTAATAAAACTGTTTAGAGGAAAATAGAAGGGTCGTTTGTGTAAATGAAAAGAGATGCCGCGTGCACTGAATTTCAAAAGCGGCATTCATTGTCATACACACATTAGATTTAGCTAAAATTAGCTCAGGTTTCTCTCTCTTTCTTTCTTTCCTTTCTTCCTTCCCTCTTTCTTTCCTTCCTTCCTTCCTTCTTTCCCTCCCTTCCCTTCCTTTCCTTCCCTCCCTCCCCTTCCTTTCCTTCCCTCCCTCCCCTTCCTTTCCTTCCCTCCCTCCCCTTCCTTCCTTCCTTCCTTCCGGTCTTAAAGAAGAAAGGTTTGAACATGGTTTCATTGAGCTGCAGTTCAGTCCTCGGCAAGGCGTCTGAGATTCCAGGGAGACGACCCCGTTATCCCCCCAGGCGCCCTGCAGCCTGTCACCAGCCTTCCCTTCCCCTCGGGTTTCAAGGCCAAGCACCCGAAGGCCGTGCTGCACCCACGTGCCGCTGCCTCCCGCCTCTTCCCACGTGCACTTCACGCCTGCTGACGGCAGCCCCGAAACACGGTCCTCCTCGCTTCCCGCCTGGCAAACTTCCTGCGGGCGCAAGAACTCCCGATCGCAAAGTCGGCTCTGCGGCTCCTCCAAGCTTCTTTCCAGACCTGACTTCTCCCGGCAATTTTACCCCCGCCCTGTCTACAACGCAGACGCCCCCCCCCCCCCCCCTGCACCTGTGCTTCGGCCAGAATGGCCTCGTCAGTGACGTCCCAGGCACTTGCACGGGTCTTCCCCTGCTCCAGCCGCCTCTCCCCACAGAAATGCTGGCCAGCCTTCAAGAGCTGAACTCCGACGAGCCCTCCTCCTCCCGGTCTTTCCTCGCCAGCCCACTCGGCGTCACTGTGAACTCCTTCCATATCAGCACGTAACCCCGGTTAAGGGCAAGACACCCCATTCTGCTTTCATTAGGTCTTGCCGGGCATTTCTCCTCGCCCCTACCTGACCCCGAAGAAGGCAGCCTTGTTCTGGAAGCTCTTACTCGTTTTCATTCCCGCAGCACCGGGTAGTAGTTTAAAAAAAGATGCAGTGAATGAATGAATGAATCATTTCTTTACACAGAGAGCGCCTGGGAACCAGCGAGGTCATAACCAGCCGTATCACATGCACAAAGGAAGCAGAACCAGAAATACTTGCAGCCTAGGTTTTAATTAAAAAACAAAAACAACTTAATGAATATAACAGAATACCGCACGAACGGTCCTGTGCCCCTTCTTGGGTTCAGCCATCAATTGTGAGGATTATAAAGGGGCCGTTTTTTATGCAAAATGTTTAGATAATGCTTCTAAGCTTCCTTTCAATGCAATCACAGAAAATGTCAGCCGCTTAAAACTCAAGGTGACTCTGCACTATGTTGGTAATACAACACGTATTCATAAGACACTTGGACTTGCTTAATATACTATAAAAACCTCAGTGTCTTCTCAGCTGCACATACTGACCAAGAGCTGGGACTTTCTGATGCCCGTTTTTTTTTTTCCACAATAAAATTCTCTTGTAGACATCGCACATTAAAAAAAAAAAATGTGCGTGTGTTTTAACCACGTATGCAATCAAACTACTTCTCCCCAAAACTTGAAGGTGAGGATTCTCTGCCTAGCATATCAAATGATAATACCCCAAAGAGATAAAGCAGTGGTGAGGCATCTCACCCCTTTCCATGCAGCTGACACTTGCAGACCTTAAGAGGCTTAGCTTTGCACATAACTCTGGGGTGGGGGGGTATTCTATTATTCTATTTCCTTTGAAACAACCCCTCCCTGGACCGCAGCCAATAAAATGTAAAGGACCCCGTTCGTATTTCTCAAGGATACAGTGTTTGGGATAACTGCCTCCCTCCTTCTGCCCCATCCCCCAAGAGGACCTTACTGACGACCCTTTCTGCGACTCAGGTTTTCGTTCATTTTTACTCAGACCACAAATCACTTCATCTGTGCGTGCAACTTCTCAGTTCACCCTGCGACAGTATAAAAACAATACGTGTGCATTCTATTGCAGCAACAGGGTGGGGCTGACACAAAATTCAGAAAAATAAATAAAAGGCTCGTTTGCTTTGCAAAGCTGCAAATGTCTACAGCGTTGGTCCAAAGATCAAGGTACAAGTGTATTTACTTGTTCCTAGTCATGTACGGTCCGGGAGCAACCATCAGAAAACAAGAACATTACAATCATCCTGTCGAGACAAAAGTTACAGGATCACAAAGATAAAACTTATGTGCAGAGCTCGCTTCGGCAGCACGTATGCAAAGATAACTTAGGTTCACAGATCACAAACCATAAGCTACGCACTATCCTACCCAGCAAATGCGTATTTCATTCCATTCTTACAGCAGCCCTAGAAAACAGTTCTAATCTTATCTCCACCTTATACACGAAGACACTGAGGCACAGAAAGGTTCTAGGGCTTTCCAGGACACAATGGCAGTTCCACAGGCAGGCAGGCTGCTTCTGGAGCCGGTGCTCTTATCCCAGATGCCACGAAATTTATCCGCAGCTTAAAAACTGGATCTTAGGTGTAGAGGGGGGAGCTCTTTATTTAAAGAAAGCTGGTGAATCATTTTCTTTTCTAATTATTTTTAACATTTATTTATTTTTGAGACAGACAGAGAGAGAGAGAGAGAGAGAGAGAAAGAGAGAGTGCGTGAGCAGGGAAGGGGCAGAGAGAGAGGGAGACACAGAGTCTGAAGCAGGCTCCGGGCTCCGAGCTGTCAGCACAGAGCTCGACGCGGGGCTCGACCTCACAAACCGTGAGATCATGACCTGAGCCCAAGTCGGGCACTTAACCGACAAAGCCACCCAGGTGCTCCTGGTGAATCATTTTTAAAATGAACATTTTGGTAAAGCAAATATCCGCCTCCTAACAAATCAGTTGCACATCCAGATTTGGATACGTGAGGTATATAGGAACAACAGACCCGCGTCCTGCCTGGTAAGCAAATGGCACGTGACCGGGAAGAGCTGCCCAGAGACCACCTCGTCCAGAAGTTCTCAAACATGCAGAGCATCACTATGATTCCTAGAGACCATTAAGGTTCATTCAGATTCAGGAGGTGGAGCCCCAATCCTTTTTCCCCCCTCTTTTTAAACACTCCAGGTGATTCCATTGCCCAGCCAGGCTTGGGAACCTCTGAAAGAGTCCAGCAGGAGCGTTCCCAAAGTAAACAGAAAGACGAGATCTATGTCATAATCTCCTTTGGTTGCAGCCACCAGTGCTCTCAAAGCCCTCTTGCCCCAACTTCTGTCTAACTTCCACGTCTCCCGATTTTGTTTAGGCAGGATCCTCTTGTCCTCTCTTCAATACAGAACCATGAGTCATCAACGCTGTTTACACCCTGTGTCGGCATGACTCTCCAGGCCAGAAAAATTTACTGTACGTGAGGCAATCAGGAAGTTGTAAAATCCAAACAGACACAAAGAAATTCAAGATTCGACAAATCCTGGCTGCCGCTGAACAAATGGGCCTCTGTCTCCCCACACCTGAATCGCTGTACCACAAAAACCGTGACTTAAGGTAACAGTTGGGTAGAAAAACAGTCTCATCACATTATGTAAAGGGGACGACAAAGACGATGGGACTCAAGCCTACCACACAACGGTCAACCAGCTCCAAGTCAAATGTGGACTTCTTCAGGAACCACATAAATTAAACCAACAGGAGAGATATTGAAGCCAAGTTTTTAAAAACTCTCGTGGCAATTTCTCAACCTCCCTCTGGATCTAGTGTGCAAAGGCAGTTACGGCAAACAGTCTACAGCGTGCAAAAGCGTGGGTACGAGGTGACTTTCCGGGTCAGACCTTATCCTCAGATGGTACCTAGATGAGCGTAGCAAAAACTCTCACCTGACATGGGATGCACTTCCCTTGAGGGGCCGTGGAGCAGGAGACGGTCTCACGAGGATGACACACAGATCCCCAGCTTGCACCGACCGGCCTGGCGACTTTCTGCACGATGCTCCTGCGGTGGTCGAGGGGGTGCGGGAGAAGAAATCCACAATGAAAAGCAGAACAGACGGCTTCAAAAAAAACAGTTCCACTTTAAACTGTCTGTACACCGAAACCCAGACCCTCAAGGACATCAAATGTTTGCATTTTCGTGTTATGGAAACTACGGTTACCAGCCAGTCCGAACGGCAGGTCTGGTTTTATCCAACAGGGCTCGGAGGGAGGCCAACCCACAAAAAGGTCATCCCTTCAATCAAATTAAGAGCTTGGTCGCCCCATTTGAGCCACGAACTGGCATTCTCTTCTCTAATGATCCTAACCAATCATCTGATAAACACATGCTGGTCATCACAGCGATAACTGGTGAAATGGGCATGAATTGAAGAGTAATCGAGCCAAAGTCTAATTTTAATATGACATATATTACTATCAACATGCAATTAGAAGGACAGTCATGGGACAGCACAGTTATCAGCATACTGGTCTAATGGGATAGAAAAATGTATCAAGTGCAGAAAACACTGTACAAGTATGCACGTGTTCCGCGAGACTTTCCGCTGAGCTTGAAATTATTTACTTAATGACTATAGGTCTATTCCATTTTCACGTTGCCACAATGCCTGGCACATGGTTAAGTAAAAATTAATCCACCGTGTAATGAATGAGTGAATGTGTGAATGGATAAATGAAAGAATGAATGAATCTTCCATATACCTTTCCATCAGGGAGCCTGGTGCTTGTAGTTTTTGTGAGGTAAAGACCTAAGCATAGAAACGGAAGAAGTTGAGGACTTGATCTGCTCACAGAGTTTGCAGCCCTATGAAAATACTGTTTTCAAACACTGATCATCCCCAATGGTCCACATTAAGTAGAAAGAATCAGTAGCACAGTTGTAAACTAACCCCCAAACTGGTCATTGCTGGGCAGACTTTCCCTCTCTGATTAGCTGTTTGGGCTAATTTTAAATTTAGTTTGGGTTTCCTAAGCCCACGCCAGGTAACAGAAGTAGGGAGAAAGCCCAGGATTATATTGGATGTCAGAAAGAAACTATTCTGGAGTTATGAATACAATCTCCAACGTGAATAATCCGTAAACAGGTAAATGAGCCAATTATCCTTGGATGGCAACACATCTCGGTAGCCATGACTATTCTCATCCACACACACTCACTATTTTTAAGAGGGCGGCCCAGCTGGAAAGGAAACTAATCTCGATCACTTTCCAACACGTTTCAAAGTAATGAACAGTAGCCAAAGCGTTCTTCCTTCTAACCAGGCCGTTCACCAAGTATTTATTTAAGCGTCTATTGCATGCCTGGGACTGATAATGCAAAAGAAGTTTTCTAGCCATTGGTCTCTCCACACGTAATCCGTGAGTGCAGAGAAAGTAGGTAAGCTGTTCTAGATTCCAGTATCTTTGAAATCCTTACAAGACTCCACTAAGTCTGTCCCTCCACCAAGAAGCCTGCTGCGTGACACATATAAATGGTGGCCAAGTTCAAGAGAAGCTCACCAAATTCGATTTCCTCTTACACAGTACCTGCTTTCTTGTTTCTTTCTAGTAACCTCTCAAATGAAGCATCAACCTACTGGATAATCATTTCTGAGCAAGACGCAGGCACCGTGGATTTGCAGAGAGCACTCGCTTGATGAGCTAACAGTGAGTGTTTGCTGGTGTATCTGTGTGTGCACACAGTCCTATTTACATATCACCCGGCAGATAAGGTTTTATAGAGTCCAAATTACAGTCTCCTCCTATTCTGCTGAAGTGCACAGAACAGTCAAACATGATGCAAAGGCTGTAAAATATTAATTTACCCTCACACTGGTATGCCTACTTCTTTCCCAAGTATTTGTGGTGCTGCACCAGTTAGAGTAGCTAACAGAGTTAACATGACTTGCTGTTCCCTCAGAGGGAAGAAACACAAGAACAACAGCAAGGCAGAGTGCATTCACTGCAAAAACATACAAACAAAATACAAAAAAATAATAAAGAAAGAAATAACCTATAGCACGTTTTCTACAACACACACACTAAAAAGAGAACACTTCGTATTTTAAAAGCACAGCAGAACCACCTAGCACAGTTCCACGAATAGCGGAAGACTGCTAAGAAAGACGGCCTGAATAAAACTGATGTGATAGTAAAGAAGAAATAATATATAAATAAATAAGAGTTCCTCTTAGCCTGAATCAAAAGAGCATGATCAGGGAACCTCTGCCCCCTTAAGTCTCAAATTCTGATTACACTACAATGAATTTTCTGACAAGTCATTTTCAGGTAGGATATAGCATTTTTGCTTACATTATGGCAATTACCACTGCATTTTCATTACTCCGCAAATGATACGCATTAAAAGTTATAGAAAAATCAATGAGACGTTTCTGCTAACATCGAACGTATCAAAGAAAATACAATGCTTGTCGCTCTTTTGTCTGCGATAGTTCTAAACATGTTTTAGTACATTTGGGACGCTAATCTGCACTACAAACATTGATAATACACTAGCCTGACAAGTTCATGTCTATCAGGATTACAAAACATATTACTACACTGATAAAGACAACAATACATCATTTATGAAACAGGGATAAGATTTTACAAACTGCCTCCACAAATAAAGATTATTTACCTAAAATCTTTTTCTTACTCCTGCAATTTTAAGCATTTATACATATTTCTTCAAAACCCTGATCCAATTACAACTCTTTCAGCCAACATTTAAAAATATTCCCCAGGAGCACCAGGGTGGCTCAGCTGGTAACGGGTCGGACTACGGGTTTCAGCTCATGTCATTATCCCACGCTTCCTGGGTTCAACCCCCGCATCGGTCTCCACACTGTCAGTGCACAGCCTGCTTGGAATTCTCTCTCCTTCTCTCACTGCCCCTCCTCTGCTTGTGCTCTCTCCCTCTGTCTCTCTTTCTCTCCCTCTCTCTCAAAATAAATAAATAAATAAAATTTAATTCTCTAAATCAGCAATCAGCATGCTCACTATTATATCGTCCCTTAAAGAAATTTTGAATGAGCATTTTATTGAACTGAATTAGATGAAACTAAAATGTGAACAGCAGAACTGCGGACTGCAAAATTCATTCTTAAAAATGAGCAGTCCTGTGGGTAATGCCCTAGGACAGAAATTATTATCTCTGCTGAGATTTCAACAATTCATTTATTTTCAATGCTTTTAACAAAATAAGGAGGGCCTGCTTCTGGTAACCTTGAAAGTATGACCGGAATTAAATCCATTCTTTGAAGCAGTTAAGCTTGTACAAATCTGAATCTCTCACAGAAGCCAATCATTCAAATTACTGAATAACTCTGCAAAGAAAAAGCAATGGAAATCCAATTAGTTAGGGCCACCCCAAAAATGATATCCCGTCTCTCGCCCTGTGCCCCATCACATATGCAAGATTTTTAAGTTGTTCAGAGTCTAAACCGTGTCGTTCCCTACACACAACTGTAGTTGAAAGAATTAACGTTCACCCCTACACTCATTTTCAGGGTTTTAATAAAATATGTTTATTGACTAACTTCTAACAGGAAACAAAATGAGCCGCTGTTACAGTGTGTTAGTAATCAGCCAACTGTCACTCAAGGCAAAAGTAAAATCCACTTGACATTTCAGAATGGAAATAAATAAACAAATAAAGGCATATTACACAAAAGGAATGTAAGTCCTTATACTCTATAATGACAATAAACACTGGAGTCACTGAAATGTGTTTACCAATGTTTCACTACTCTCATAAGGCTGGCCTTGCCCAAGACTCGCAGCCATTGAAATGTAAGGCCATCTACAGGCACTTGATATACAATCTGGTGGTTAAAGAGTTTGTCTTGAATCTTTCTTTAAGACTGAAAGACAATTCAGAGGCCCGGGAGCCTAGCTATAGTATTTCTGACAAAGTATCACTTCTGTTACCCAAACCCTCTCAAAACGAAATCCAGACAGGAAAATATTGACTTTCACAGTTCCCAATCAAGCAACATTTTTCATACTTATTTTAGCATTCAAAAATGCATTCACATTTTACTGCAAGTGAAGAGATCTTCTGTATGCTGCAAATATAACCTAGGACCTCCAAAGCATGTAAAACTCAAACTTCTGGACCTTATTTCCTATCCTTGCTTCCCATCTATTTACAGCCTAGAAAAAAAATAGCTCCTTTTAACCACAGCCACACTTGATCTGAACAGGCCACAATCAAGTTACCCACGGCATAAACCCACTAAACGGGGAGAGAGTCGTAAACCTCCCCCCCCCCACCCCGGGGGGAATGAATCCTACCCCAGGGGAAAGTAAGGGTTTACCAATTTAGCTATGGGGCTGTAAAACTCTAAACCCACTGGCAGGATCACAACCAAATCAAGACACTATTATTCTCAATTACTTTTTCTTCCAAATAGCAGGGTTATTAAAATACTCCCGCTTAGGTGGATTTCCTGAGGAACAGAAAGCTTCAGCAACCAAAGCTACTCTTCTTTCCTTTTGCTCTGTTATTTTTCTCTGCC
This sequence comes from Panthera pardus, assembly GCF_024362965.1. Classification (NCBI taxonomy): domain Eukaryota; kingdom Metazoa; phylum Chordata; class Mammalia; order Carnivora; family Felidae; genus Panthera; species Panthera pardus. Next base: position 118,462,463 of record NW_026526732.1, on the reverse strand, counting down.
TCGCGGACTTAACGAGGTAGGGTCCCGATGCAAAGAGTAAACTACTGTTCTCTGAATTATTAAACGCTCATTAAATTATATCTCAAAATACAGTACAAGCTGTTTATTGTGCAAAAGCACCACCCGTGGTCAGTCTACTGGCTACAGGCCTGTATCATCTCTCACCGGAGAGAAAAACCTTTGAACTTACTCTCACAGATGTAAAAGATCCTGGATGGCTAAGAAGTCCAAATTAAAAATGTATACATTCAAAAAAAAAAAATGCATACATTCAGAATGGCTCCTGCAGTCGGTACCATTTCTTGTTATCATAATGGCTCTTCTAACAGTGAAGTTCTGAAATGTGACCATGTGGATATGCTTGTGCAGAGTTAAATCCTTCAGAAAACCAGTCCTGTAGGTGCTTTCACACCTGAAGGGGTTAAGGGCCCGCAAGGCCAAAGGCACCAGACTGCAAAAGAAATGTCGCTTTAGAAACTCTGGAAGGTTTCTCACAAGTACCAAATACTTGTTGATCTGTTCACAATAAACATCAGCAGGAGTGCCAGGTTCCTTTCACTGTCTGGGGAGATGCATTTCCATCCTGCACCGGGCAAGAACAGCTTGTTGGTCTCCTTTATAAAAGTTGAGTAGCTTAGAAGCCTCATTCAGTGTCGCCCGTCCAAAGGACTGAAAGCAGCAGCAACTGAAATAGCGAAGGCTCTCCTCTGACTTGAGCAGCACAAATACTGGGCATAAAACACTTGGAGTATAGTCCAGGCACAAGACAAACCCACCTGAATGGACGAGGAACACTGTCTGTTGCCATGGCAGCCCGATCTAATTACAGGAGTGATCAGGGCCGGAGTAAGTGCAGGGAAAACCTATACCGCTGACACGTATCTACATGATGAGAAAGACAGGCGGGCGGGAGGTTCAGGGGAGCCCTTCAACCTCTGCCGGTCCTAGAAGGTGGCTTTCAAGCCCATTTGTCTGCGGAGCTGCTAAAATATTGACTGATGCGTGCACAGTTGGAGGGCAATCAGAGGAGATTAAATGCCACAGCATTAGCTCTTGTGGTGCAATCCCCTTCCAAGAGTTCATGTGCAGGATTTTCTCAACCTTCTCTTGGGTGGTTTCCTCAAGCATGGGCTTCATGCCACACTCAAAAAAAAAAAAAAAAAAAAGCCCAAGTATCAAACTACAAATACGCCACAGGGTGGGCTTAACGGGGGCTTCTAGGAACTGCAGGGCTCCTTCCAAACAGAAAAGGCTTAACCAACACCGTTGGAAAAGTAACGAGCTGTGCCTAAAAATAACCATCAAGTAACTACCCACTGCTCTGCACAATATGTAACGACAACGTTTAAATATTAAGAACAGCCTGCATTACAAAACACAAATGTCATTGAGATGTGACTACTAGATTGCCAAAGGAGGAACTTATTTGCATATACACATTCCCGTGCACGTAGGAAAGGATGTGCAGGGCGTATGCCACTCTAAGCCAGTAGTTTTTATTCTGTGGGCGCAATAGGGTCTTCCAATTTTTGCTAATTGTATCTTGTGGCTCGCACAGGGAAGCTCAGAATCTCTTCGGGGACGGCACCAGTTTGGAGGAGTCCCTACTGCACAGCATACGGTAAACAAAATAAAAATAGCTTGCCGTTCTCGTTAGCCACATCGCGCATTATATAACCAGCTTCCGACTGGCTTTTTTTTTTTTCTTTGCCCTTACTACTCTTCAGCAATTTCTCAATCTCCCGAAGTATTTATATTACCCTCTTATCTGCAGGATTATATACTAAGAAAGCAAAACAAAACAGAACGGCCACGGGGTTGAACCGGACCCCACGGTCCTTGGACACTGAATTTTTTTTTTTTTTTGGTTTTGTTTTGCTTTCTGGCAAGATCTCCACCACCACCCTACTTCCACCCCCCCCCCCCCCCACTAAGGTCCTCGCTCAGTCTCCCTAGAAAAACCTGAATTGTTCCATCGCTCCCAGTCAGCCCCCTACGTGGTCGGAAATAAAATGAAAGCACAAGCCCCGGAGTTTAGGAAGGAGGCCTGAGGGCTGGGGGTGGGGTGGGGTGGGGTGGGGGTAGGGCTGGGGAGGGGTCGGGGCGCCGCAGAGTCAGCCAAGTGGCCACCGAGGGGCCGCTCCCCACCGCGACGGGCCTCGCCGCCCCCCTTCCGCGCGCGCGCACGCACACACACACAGACACACACACACACAGACACACACACACACACACACACACACACACTCACTCACACACGCACGCACTCACTCACTCACACTCACGCCGCGCTCCGCCGCCGCCTCACCTCTCGCTCCGCCCGGCCGGCCCCTTCCCTGCCCCCTGCGGGACCGGCCTGCTCGCAGCGCTGGAACCACGTAGGAGGCGGCGGCGGCGGCGGCCGCGGGAGTGGCGGAGTCTCCGGCCCGGCCCAGAGTGAGCGAGCAGCGGGGCTCCAGGGCGCATCCCAATCCCCGCAGCGCCTCCTCCGCCGCCGCCGCCTCCTCCTTCCCCTCCTCCTGGCTTCATTCACCCTCCCAGCAGCCGCGCAGCCGCTCACTCCCGGCGCCGGCGGGGCAGCGCCCGCCGCCGCTCCTCCGCTCCTGCCGCGCGGGCGCTGGCGGGGGCGCCGGCTCCGGGCTGGGGCGCTCGCGGGCTCGCGGCTCCGGGCGGCGGCCGCCGCACATGATCAGGAAGCGGCCGCACCAACAGGGCGGCGGTGGCGGCGGCGGCGGCGGCGGCGGCGGCAGCAGGGCCGCCGCCGCCACTCCAGCCGCGCGCCCGGCACCCGCGCGTCGGCTTCCCCCCCGCGCCCACCCCTCCGCGCCCCCCGCGCTCCCACCGCCCGGCGCCCGGCCGCGCGCAGAGTCCCGGCCCGTAGCCGCGCACCCGGCGAGGCCAGCCTCCGCCAGGGAGACCCCCCGCCCCGGGCTCCGAGGCCCGGGCGGCCACCCGCGGCGGGGGAGGGGGGAGCCCAACCCTCCTGCAGACCCACTCGCTCCGCCGCCCTCCGAGGGGAGAGGGCTGGGGAGGGTGCGGCGGGAGAGGAGGGCAGCGCGACCCCCGGCCGCCGCCGCCGCCGCCGCCGCCGCCTACTACCCCTACGCCACCTCGAGGGAGGGGGACACGGTTCTCCGCACTCGCGGCCGGACCAGCAGCCGCCGGAGCGGGGCGCCGCCGCCGCTCTCCCCGCCCGCGCCCGCGCCCGCACCCCCAACCCGGGCGCGCCCCCTCGCCTGGCGGGCGCCCACCGGCCCGGCAGCCCCCTGCCGTCAGTCCCTGCGCCCCGAGCGGGGGTGTCGGCCCGGGAGGCTGGAGCGGGAGAAGGTTGTATGTACACACACACACACACACACACACACACACAACACAACACAACACGACGCGTCGATTTCCCTTCGCTCCTCTTCCAGCTGTTTTCTGTGCCGGCGACTGGGGTTTGGGGTTTGTTTGCTGGTTGTTGCTTTTGCCCCTCTCGGGAGAGCAGCGGTAGGGGTAAATTTTAATCTAAATAAGGGGCGAAGGGGATGGGGGAGGGGGGAGAAAGAATCAGAGGAGAAAAAAATAGCCACTTACTGTAAAGTGTAAATGGATCTGGGGTTGCGTGGGGAAGGGGGGGCAGAGGGAGAGAAACAGTGTCTTGCGGCTGCTGTAGCTCTGGTGGCTGCTCCGCGGGGCTCGTTTTGGATCCCCCTGCAGTGAAACAGGTCCTGTACGGCTCCGCCACTGTAGTAGAAATGATGTCTGCGGTATACTCTGCTCTCTCCTCCTCCTCCTCCTCCTCCTCCTCCTCCTCCTCCTCCTCCTCCTCCTCGTCCTCCTCCTCCTCGTCCTCCTCCTCCTCCTCCTCCCCCCCCTGCTCCCCTCCCCTCCCTCCTCCCTCCGCCCGTCCGCCCTCCCTCCCTCGCGCTCTCTCGCGCTCGCTCGCTCGCTCGCTCCAGTATGTAAATGTGTAATAGAAGCCAAATATGGAGCAGTTGGCTGCCGCCGCCGCAGCTCAAGGATCCGACTTGGGGGTGGGGGGGCACCCTCTGGCGGGCGGCAGGGCGAGCCGCTCGGAGCACCGAGAGCGCACAGCGCGGCGGCCGGCCGGCCGGCGCCCTTAACCCTTGGCTGCGCGCTGCCGGGGCTCCGCGGCCCCCCGGGAGGCGGCGCGTGGCCCGAACCGGCTCGGCAGCTGGGGGGGAGGGGAAGAGGGGCGGGGGGGGGGGGCGACTCAGGCCGGAGGGGACGCTTCTTCCAGGTTTGGGAAAGGGGCGGGGAGCTGAAGCGATGAGGTAATTTTAGCGGTGACCGGTCGGTCCTCGCGCGCCTCCCCGGGCCCCTGCACCTAGTTGGAGGGGACCGAGCGACAGCGGGGTGCAACTCGGGGCGCCCTGGAGGACTCTCCGAGGGGTGTCGGGCTTCAGCTCCGAGCCAGCGAAGTACCCCAGGGGGGAGGAATGGGAGGGGGGGGGGGCGAGTCTGATCCCGACGTGCCCTTCGTCCCAGGCGCGCCGGGAATCGTCCAAGAGGACTAACTCGGATCGCCGTGCACGTTAGCCCTCCAAGCCGGTTTCGTTCCGGAACCAGGACCACGGGGCTGCGGGGATTGCCTCGGCGTGCAACTCAGGAAAGTTTGAAGGGTCCCCTCCCCCGCATGTGCACCGTCACCTTCCCTGCCAGGGAAAGCGGGTGCCCTCCCTGCCCCCCCCCCCCCCCCCCACCCGCCACCTCCTTTTCGTTTTCTGCAGGTCTGCAAATCTGCCTTGGGTACTGGAGTACCCAGCTCCCGCCTTGGAAGACGACTCGCGCGCTCCACTCGCAGCTAATTCGGGATCATTAATTTAATCGGAAATGAGGTAACCAGTGCAGGAGATACAGAAAGCAAACCGAGCATCAAATGGCAGTTCTGGTGAATCCACGCTGAAGAACTTCCTCTGCGCTCAATTTTCAAGCGCGGTTCTCCACTGCCCACCACCCCGCCCCCTCCGCGTGTACCACCAATGGGTGCTAGCATCCTGGGGAGGAAATCTTATGTGGAAGGGTGCACCTTGCCAACAGGTGTGGCACCTGGAGAAAGAGAAGGCACATCCACGCGGAAGGGAGCTCGGTGCGGCGTTCTCCCTGCTGCAGATAATTCTGGAAGACCAGTAGGTGTCGGGGCAGCATTTGACCTCTTTCAGGTGCTTAGAACCAAGTGTCTAGAAACACGATCTTTCCACGTAAGTTTCTCTCTGCAAGCCACCACTATTGACTGTAAGCTGTATCTGAGAAACCTTTGGCTGAGTTTACTTATGACCTAACGGTTAGTCACCAACCGAAGCAGGGTACAGAATCACCCAGAGAAATGTGTCAGCTTTGAAACAACTGTATCGTAGAGCCAACGTGCTCCAGAAATAAAAATAAGCCTGCTAACAACTAGGAAGGTGTGGAGCCCCGGAAATAATTTTTTTCTCGCATTTTGAAATATCATGCACATATACGTGGCTATTTAAATAAGACTACTGTTCACTCTTACTCGTTTCTACAACTTTTTCTTTTTTCTTTTTTTTTTTTTTTTCTCCATTTAAAAAGCAATGCTTGTTACAGTTTAAACCCCAGGTTGGTCGAAAGTGCCATTGTCGGTCTCATTACAGCCTCTAGTGGACAGTTAAAATCAGTTTCCTGAAAAGGCTCTTCCTGGTGTTTTGTTGTTGACAAGCATTGTCAAGGTGAAGGCTAGTATCTCAGAAGTAAGTGGGGAATAGCTCCTCCCTCCCCCTGCTTGGCCGAGTGGGCTCCTGAAAGGATCAGAAGCAGTTGGTTCAGCACCGAAGAGACGTATGCTTTGTGCTGCAGATATATTATTATTACTGGCCTGCGAATAAACAGAGAGCTTCCGCTCCTCGTTTCTGTTTGAGACAGCTTTCATAAAAACTAACTTCATCTAAAATATTTTTGTAACAGAAAATATTGGTTGCCATGTTTTTGGCTTACCCGAGGTGTTTTTATTCTGACTGCCCCATCCACCTCCACTCTATTTTTAGACATCTTCCATTGAGAGTATTTTCAGCCAAAAACAGCTAATATTTTAATTATTACATTGACACAGGCCGTTAATTTAAGTTATTTTAACAACCTTAAACAAATTAAAACACATAACTCAGATTAGAGTTAGTCAATTAATTTAAATGTTCCCTTAAGGAGGCTAAATATGTATATTACCCAAACAGTAAAGACAATTAATAAGAAATGTGTCATTTCCTTTCTTAGCCATTAAGATTAAAGCCATAAACTGCCATGAAAGTCTGTAACTGTTCCTACCTGCAAGGTCTCGCTTAAATGGTATTCTCGCGATATAGTTTCATTACCTTTAGTGTTGGAATGTTTTCTTTTCAGACGGCCAACTATTAAATGTACAATCACAAATAACTGACTCTTTATAAACAAGATTTTCTGATGGAGATAAAACCTCAGGGAAAGAGCAGGGCTTTCAAGAAGTTAGTAGCAAGTATATATTACTATGGTCCTGTTCATCTATCTGCTATTGTATTCATATAAGCTTAAGTCACATTTCAAAATTAAAGGAAATCGTGAGGTAAGGCCTGCTGAGCCTTACCCCTACTCTGTGTTCTGCATTGCTCAAACACCGTGGAAAATCATTTTTATCCCCTGTATCTACTTCATTGTTTTGATAGTATCTACTTTTGAGGGCTTAAAGTAGGCTATTGGGTAAATACGATATCCTATAATTATGTATTACATTTTGCTTCGAAAAGCCTCATCTTCAGAGCCGTGGCAGCATCCGGGAGCTTTTTGGAAATTCAGTATGAGAGTTCCACCCCAGACCTACTGAATTGCAATCTGCCTTTTAACCAGCAACCCTGATGATTCCTAAGCACAGTGTAGTATGAAGAACGCCGTCTGTACCACAGGGCTCTGTCTAGGTGAATTGGCCCACAGACGCAGAACATAATTCTTCTATTTATTCCTCTTTTGTTCCCTCCCCTTTTAACTAATTTGCACTTTTTAACGAAACATTATTACATTTAATGCTTTGGCCACATGGTACCGTATTTCAGAAAAGCCCCAATAGAATGCAAACGTCTGCATGATCATTGCCAAGTGGATACTCTGAGGAGTGTCCTGGGGTCTTGAATATGAAGGTTTTCTTCACGGCAGCAGAGGGAGCACAAGAGTGCTTAATAAAACAAGCATACAAGCCCTCCAAATGGTAAAGGATTTTAAAGTGTAGTATATGTTTTCATCGGAAGTAGCCTCTTCCATAGTTCATAACAAAACAAAACAAAGCCAAGCAAACGCAAACAGCTTACCGGGTTATAACAACTAAATAATTGAACAGGTTGGAAGTTAAATAGAATACAGATACACTTATTTTGAGTTTGAGACTTCGTTTTTTTTTTAAAAAGTGGACTTCAAAAGTCATACCTCGAAAAATTCCCCTAGCTTTTCTCCAGTCAAAAATAAAGATAAACATGACCATTTCACAATATATGCAACTCAAACCATCATGTGATACCCCTTAAACTTACACACTGATGTATGTCAATTACTTCTCCGTAGAACTAGGGAAAAAATAGTGCAATACAGAATAAGGTAACTCTAAGAATAGCTCCTGTTTGTTTTAAAAACGTCCGTTAACCCAACACTACTTCAGATAAATCGGTTTCATCCGGAAGCAAATATGTTGGTAAAAGGATGTGCACTCTTCACCATGTTTTACTTTCACAGTAATTTGGGGAGGGGACTGTCCTTTATGTTTGCACTGGTAAGTACTTACATTTCAATTACATCTATACAGCGTTTCATACGTCCCACAGCCTTCTGTGTCGCATCTTCAAACACTCCTGGGCGGTGGATAAGACATGAGAAAGCCAAGCCTCAAAAAAGTTGTGGCAACAGCTTGTGCGTTCGTGGCGTTGGTCATTTAATTGCTGTAATGATCCACTGAGGTGTTCAAAAATAAGGGAGAACACAGAGACATTAAAGATCTGGCAGCATGTTTTTTGTAGTTTTAAAGATTTTCCCAAGTTACTAGAGAGTGAATATTTAATAGGCGAATATTTAAATAAGACACTTATGAACAGAGACTCTGTCTTAATTCTCTAGCTGCTTTTTATGTATTTATCATTCATTTGCCCGGCAGTGATTTATTGCACATCTACAATAATCAGGCCCTGTATATGAGAATATAGATGAGTAAGAAATCTCTGTCTGCAAGGAATTCCCACCATAACAAATCTTATCTTTTGAAACTGTCCATTTTTACCACGATGAAACGTCAAGTCTCAGAGTCAACCGGTCCACCACCTCCCCACATCATTATACTCGTCAGACTCACAAATGTGAGAATCAAATACTAAAGTCTTAAAAATTTGGCAAAGGGGGAGGGCAGTTTGCATAACTCTTCAGCAAAATTTGACTTACAAGCTAATATTAATATTTCAAATTTGTATAAACAAAGATACGATGTGCATTTTATCCGAATGTCTTTCCTGTCAAAAACTCACATGAGTAAATATAAATGGTAAACATTTATTTTTTTCCTTTTCAAAAATTGTTAAAAAGCCTCTCCTCCTACGTTAAAGAAGGATTTGCCAAGTTTCTGCCTGGAGCCATTTGTTATGGCTATGTAATAAATCCTGGAAAGTTTGACTTTTTAATGGAAACACTGACAGACCTTTGACCATGCTATTATAGGGAGGGTGTGATCCTACATGTGTCATTTTAAAATCTGAGCAAATCAGAGTGTACTTGCAGAACGAATACGCCTTCCTTAGATTGCACTCCGAAACAAAAAGCTGGGGCGACCGGAAAAGTAAAATAAACTAAAAACAAAAGTGAAAACTGCTCACACAATAGACTCTGAGGTCAGCTCACCACACCCAAACTAAAGTCACTGGGCTCTGTGCATAGCAGAGACTCTGAAAGATCCTGAATCATCTTTTTTGACTTTCCACCAAACTGTAGCAGGACTGGTTTGGGGCAATGCAGATGACATCACCAATAGTCAAGAGGGAAATTAAGCCCTCTGTATTACACATCTGCCGGCAGTTTGTAACTTAACAGTACACACATTAGGCAATTTTAAATAAGATTCTGTCTCCAATTAGAAATAAAAACAAATGCCCCAGTACGGGTCCGCCCTCCAAACTGTAGCCACTATCCAGTGTGGCTATTCAGGACTTGAATAGTTCAGATCGAGATATGTTGTAAGTATGAAATATACCTTGGGTTTAAAAGCCTTAGTATGTACGTGCACATACACACGCATATACATGCATGCACACGCATATATACACCTCAATACTTACGTGTTGATTAAATGTTGGAATGAAAATATTCTGTATATATTAGATTAAATAAAATACAGCGTTATAATTAATTTTACATGTTTCTTTTTTTCTTTGTAATGTAGTTACCATAAAATTTGAAATTATGCATGTGGATGGAGTGCATATTGTATTTCCAAATGGACAGCACGAGTAAGAGATAATAGGACTACAGAGGTACAGGAATTAGTTCTAAGAACCCACAATTGGAGACATTAGGATTCCGGCATGACTCTCGGTAGTAGTGTAGTCAATAATTATTTTCTACCTTCCAGAGGTGTCCCCCTTGCACTATATTATATAACACACGGATCTTATCCCTGGTTAAAATGACCCCTGAGAGCAAGCCGTGATCTCACTGGTAGACCGACCTAGTATGGGCCTGCAAGACCAAAATTTGTTAGGCTCACCTGTGACTAGGTCTTTGGTCTTTTCTGGGAGGATCTCAGTTACTTTGCCACCGTGGGAGAAGCTTATGCTCTGTTTTAGAAAATACAAGGATTCTAGAGTTCTAGCTGGTTTTGCTGTGGAGGCTAGATGGTTTCGCTAAACGGGGTTGATACCTTCCAGTGACAGATGGGTATTGATAATGACAATTACATAATTGTTGCTTAACTTGAAAAAAAAAAATCAAGGCCACCAAAAGGAAATCTATTTCATAAAAAAAAAAAAAAAAACACTTTCTAATACATTCAGCACAATAGAGTGTGTCAAAAGGAAATGAGATGATTTTTAGCCACTATTATTTATTTTGCAAGCAAGACCTAGATAAATTTTCATCACTGTAACTCTGACCAAGATTGAATGTAACGCAGTGACCTACGAAAAATCAGAATTTATGGTCTTTAATCATCGAAAGAACACAGCTCTTGTAATACGAAAAGAAAACGAACATTTTAAGACTTGCAATGAGTTGAACTTTGTTTGCTGTTGGCTGGGAGCACTTGGAAATCTATTAAAAGCATTTCATTAACCACTTGGCATCTTGTTTCCTCAAAAGAAATACATTTTCCAAATTAAAATCAAAGCCCCAAACCGCCACTGTTTGAATTTAAGGTAGTGCCAGTTGATGGGTTGTACATGTTAAGCTTAGTTAGAATGCCTTCAAAATAAGATCATGGGCAACAGGCTAAAAAAAATAAACATCAAATTGTTATGGAAGCTCTCTGTTATTCCAACGTCACGACATCAAAATACACTAGCTATTAAGTTCTCTCGCTCTATTTTTGAGTCAACACGGGCAACGGGAAACGGACCCAAATGGGGGTCCGAGTTTAAGAAAATTCTTTCATGAGGGTCTTACCAAGTTCACCCCCTTGCAGAAAGGCAGGGTTAGAGAAGACTGCTTTGGCAAACTTTGCTTTTTGACACAAATAACCAGAGTTCGCGGAGGAAACTGGCCTGCCAGAGCGGGGGGATTTCGCCGAGGGCTGTCTGCTGTCTGCAGAACCCTTTTCTGCCAGGCCCTCTGCAAGCATGACTGTTGGCAGATTTCGGGGCGCTCTCAAGACTGGAGCCTGAAGACGCAGATTTGCTTGGTGTCTGTGGCACAGACATAGAAGGAAAACCACTGCCACAGACGCTTCCTGACAGGGCAGAATAATAGCACTCAACCTTCAACTGTAAATTACAAACAATCCCTTTTTAAGTAGGAAACGAATGCACAGAATGGAAGGCCCTGTCAGCCAGAGTGCGAGTAAATCAAGTACAAGAAGACAAATTGTTCCCTCATCCCAGTACAGCCAGATTTTTATTCTGCTAACTGTACTGTCATCAGAGAGCCTTTCTTCTCTGTCAGAGAGAAAGAGAAATTAATACATTGCAGTTCTAATAAACATGCCAGGCATCTGATGCTTCTCTCCTGAACGCCAAGCAGGTGACCTGATCTGTTTCGCGGCCCTTCCCCCCAGCCCCTGGCTTAAAAGTTGTAGCCTCAATACCAATAGTAAGAACACGTGATCCCATCACTCCCAGAGCTAGCGTTTTCTGCAGTCAATTTCATAATTACGGCGCTCCGCCTCCCGGCTCAGCACTTCCTTCCCCCTCACTGTCCTCTCTCCCCCACCCCCAGCCATGAATCATCATGCATTTAAAGAGACTTAGGTGACCCCGTGTGAACTTTCCTGGCATCCTGTACATTCTTATGCCAAAAAAGGGGAGTCGCTCTATGACAGAATCCCAGCCAGATCCCGATGCAGATGTCAGAAGCAAGGAGCTTGGGTGCTTATCTGGGAAGATCAGCGAGGAGTTAAATTTCCTAGATCATGGTGGTGATTCAGAATTGCCTATCTCAGTTCATGATCAGGTTTTTAAGAACCCGGTTCAGCCCTTTCTGCAGAAAGGAATATATCAGAGAAAAAAATGTTGGCAGATCTCCTTATGCAATCAGGGCAGAGGAATTTATACCACATTCAGCCCTTTGATTTCTCCAGATCTGGCTGAGGGTGGGGTTTCCATATTTGTGTTTTGGCAAATGTGTCCAATAATTGACTCCTCCCTCTATATTCTCCTAGTGTTCTTCCAGGTTATTGGGTGTTTATTTGTGCATTTATTAAAACCAGAAGCATTTTACCCCTTCATTTTTTTAATACTGTTTCTGAGTAATGCAGATTAAGTAGACACTCTCAGCCTTGCCTTTAAAGGCTTTTCACCCTGCTTATGGAGGTAAAGAGAGGAACACTGAAATCACATTGTGCTTTTGCATGTGCTTTATGTCTGCATGGGAGGCCCTCTCTCCTCCCTGCACCCCTTCTTCGCATGGTGATTTATCCACATACTCTGAGATCCTGCCCAAGCATCAACACTTCTGTGAAGTCTTTCCTGATTATCACAAGAGTCTGTGTTCTGCCCAATGTGTGAGTCAGAGAAGTGCTATTTTCTTATTCTTTTTATTTATACAATATTTTTTTAAAACTCTGACAGAGAAAAAAAAAACAAAAAAAAAAAAAACCCACCAGGGCCATATGCACAGATGGAAAGAGTATCCTAAGTGAGAGCGTCTCTTATCCGAACACTTCCTGTTACTCCCAAACCCATCTGACCTCTGCTTATAATTTTCAGCATGCAACTGTTTTCTTTTTGTTCATTCCTCCACTAATGTGACATCTCCCCGCGGGTCAGTTCTTTATGTGAGCTCCCATTGCCCTCTGTTGCAGGTTGGATTATATCCCCCCAAAAAGATGTACTGAAGTCCTCACCCCAGTATCTGTGAATGTGGCTTTATTTGCAAATGGGGTCGCGGATGTAATTAGTTTAAATGAGGTCTTGCTGGGTTAGGGTGATCCCTAAATCCAGTAGGACTGCTGTCCTTATAAGAATAGGAGAAACACGGACACACAGAGTAGACACAGAGAAGAAGGCCAAGCAAAGACAGAGGTGGAGACTGGTGTTAGCCTGCCATAAGCCAAGGAAAGGCAAGAATTGCCAGCAAGCACCAGAAGCTAGAAGAGACAAGGAAGGACCCTTCCCTGGAGCCCCAGGGGGAGCATCACCTTGCAGACACCTGCAGACACCTTGACTTTGGACATCGAGCTTCCAGAACTATGAGAGAATCAATTTCTCTTGTTTCATGCCACCCAATGTGTAGTCATTTGTTACAGCACCCACAGGAAACTAAGACATCCCCTTTCCGAGATCTGTGATTCCAGGTTTGTTGTGTTCTTTTTCTTCTCTTTATTTACCTCTGTGGTCGTATCTCTTTCTTGTGTAGATACAGGTAATCAGTTCTGGATGTATGGTTGTCTTTTCCTCATGACTGTGCCAATAAACAGAGGGTCCAATGGGATAGGAGAGTTGCCAGGAGAGTTCCAGAACGACCTGCCCATCATCGCAGAGAAGGCTGGCTCTTGGCCCCAGGCACAGAGGTCCCCGGAGGTCTGAGGCAGCACAGTGTGCTCCCCAGTGGGCCTCTGCTCAAAAGTCTTCCACGGGCTTCCTTAGCTCGCTCTGCCAGGTTCCAGAATGTACCAACAGCTTCCTGCTACAGAAGGGTTATTTCAGTCTGTTAAGCGTCCGACTCTCGATTGTGGCTCAGATCATGATCTCACCATTCCTGGGAAGGAGCCCCACATCAGGCTCTGTGCTGACAGTGCGGAACTTGCTTCAGATTCTCTCTCCCTCCCTCTCTCTCTGCCCCTCCTGCTCTCTCTGTCTCTCTGTCTCTCTCTCTCTCTCAAAAAAAAAAAAAAAAAAAAAAAAAAAGTGTATTCCTGTGTGTGGAGTAGGGTGAGGAGAAGTTTAAAAAACCAAATTAATTGTTAATTCACATTCATTAAATAATTAATTAATTGGCTTTAAGTAAATACGACCAAAACACTGTTACTTGCTTTTATTTTTTTGACTGCTTTTTTTTTTGACTGTTCATTGCAGTGTTATAAAAGCGCTTATGAAAACCTCAGTCTTTCTGATTCTCATCTTTTCAAAGAAAGACTGGAAGCTCATTTATTTCAAGCAGTTTTCCCCAGCAGATAGGAGGCCCGAAGCATAAGCCCAGAATCCGGAGTTATCTGTTCTCAGAGTCGCCACGAGGTGTGGGCTACAGTTCTTGCATCCAAACCTCAGTAAATGGTCAACTCCATCCTTCCACCTGTTGGGGTCAAAAAGCACCTTGAGTCCCGTCTTTCTTTCATACCCCGCATCTAATCTGCCCCCAAATCCAATTGGCTCTACCTTCAAAATATACCCAGAATCTAATCATTTCTCACCACTCGGACTGCTACCCTTCAAGCGAAAACACCACCAAACTTCATTAGAATTATTGCACCAAGTTGTCTGTCTGCTTCTGCCATTACCAGCCTGCACCATAGCTGATTGCGTCACGTGATGCCACGATGCGGCCCAGAAGCGTCCAATGGCTCTACTCTACTCCCCTTGCAGCCAAAGTCCTCCTATGGCCCACGATGCCCCACACAATCAGGACACCCTCAGTCTTTCAGATCCTGTATCCTGTCACTCTCTCCTTGCTCCCAGGGCTCCACCCTCATTGTCGTCTTCACTGGTCCTCAAGTAAGCCAGGCACTCTCCTGCCTCGGGGCCTTTCTGCTTGCTGGTCCCTCTGCTTGAGATGCTTTTCCTTGAATCTCCACATGGCTTACTTCTTCACCTTCTTCAGTGCTTTTCTCTTAAAGAAAAACACAAGCGTCCAGAGAAGCCTAATGTGACCCACCCGACTTAAAATTATACCCTCTGACTTTCCTGATCCATTTTGCCTCCTCTATTATCCCATAAAAGCATTACCTTAAAACGGTCTGTGTCATTTCCTTTTTTTTAAATTTTTTATTTTTGTTCACTCTCAGGAGATCAGGGATTTTTGTCTGTCTTATTCACTGATAAAACCCACATGCCCAGAACAGTGCCTGGCACACGATAGATGTTCATCAAAGATGTATCAGCTGTTAAATGAATTAATGAAGCAATATTTTTCAAGACCTACTACGTACAAAGCCGTATAAGGCCCAACAAAAACAATTATGTCATTAGAAGCTAACCCAAAACAAATGCCAAGCTACGGTACATATTCTATTTACTTGATCTTTGACTTAATTATATCTGATATAGCCCATAAAGCTGAGTCAGAATGAGCTGAATTTCAAAATCAGGCTTGGATTCATGAAGAAATTCAAAAAATAAAAAAATTCAAAAACAGAACTGAAGAGAACGTATGAAACTGACAGCAAGTTTTGGGAAACTATTTTGAGAAAAATAGTAGCATAGCTACGGTTTCTAATCATAATAAAAATGACCATTTATCAAGTTCTTATTCTATGCTGGGCAACATGGTAAGAGCTTTGTAAATGTCATCTCATCTAATCCCATCAGGTAAAGATCATGATTCCCATTTTGGTTTTTTTGGTTTTTGTTTTTAAATTTTTTTTTAAACGTTTATTTTTGAGAGTGAGAGAGACAGAGCATGAGCGGGCGAGGGGCAGAGAGAGAGAGAGACCCAGAATCCGAAGCAGGCTCCAGACTCTGAGCTATCAGCACAGAGCCCGACGTGGGGCTTGAACTCACAAGCCGTGAGATCATGACCTGAACCGAAGTCGGACGCTCAACCGACTGAGCCACCCAGGCGCCCCATGATTCCCATTTTGTAGGTGATTAAACTGAGGCTTGAAGTTTAAGGGACCTGCCCAAGGTCCAAGGTCACCGAGCACCAGTTTCAAGGTGAAGTTGCCCACCTATGCAGCCTGAGAAATTTTAACAAATCATTACCTGAGTGAAATAGAACAGTTAGAGTCATAATACCTCATTGCAATATTTTGACTAAGACCACACTTTTAATACCAATCTCTATTTACTTATTTTTGTAGTTTATTTATTTTGAGAGAGAGAGACAGAGAGCGAGAGAGAAAGGCAGAGAGAGAGGGAGAAAGAATCCCAAGCAGACTCCACACTGTCAGTGCAGAGCCCAATGTGGGGCTTGAACCCACGGAACTGTGAGGTCATGACCTGAGCCAAAACCAAGAGCCGGAGGCTTAACCGACTGAGCCACCCAGGCGCTCCCCAATCTCTATTTATTAGATTTTATTTTTGAGCGAATAATATGTATACCTCAGAAATTAAAGCTAGTGATTTTTATTGAGAATTGAGTGTTCCTACATTAACCAAATGGCTTCGGATCAAAGCTAGCTAGTTTCCCAACTAACAAAACGATACTCCAGCTTACGATGTTTACCTATGCTACCACATGGCCGCAAATGGATCTCACTGAAGTCCATGGTCACATTCCTGGGTCCTATTAGAAATGTTGGTTCCCATCCGGCACATCCTGTCATGATCAGGATTAATAGATTGTAAAGGACCACCATGACTTCCCAAGCTTAATGTAAGGACTTAGCTTCCTTTCAGTTAGCCCATGTTTGACTTTACGTGTTCTACCTCAGAGCTTTCTAGCTCATGCCCAGAACTCAAGGGTCGGATCTGAAAGTGACCTGGCCATAAAAAAAAAAATAAAATAAAATAAAGGATGTGAAACACTATGAACTCTTCCCAGACTCATTCCACTTTCTATATGAAGGAAAAGAAATGCTCTAGACCCTGAAATAGTCCCAGAGTTCAACACTCTGGGGGAATTTGAAAGAAGGGAAGGAAAAAAAAAAAAAAAAGCCTTGCCTTTCCAAACATGTGAAGAGAGAACTCTGCTCTCTGAGCATGGAAGGAAGGAAGACCCTATTTGTGGCTGCAGTAGAGGAAAAGAAAAAAAGCCCCGCAAGGAAACTACCAACAGATGGTAAATACATTTTTAATTCTTCTGTCATACTGTGTGGACTTGTGCACATTTGTCCTGCTGTGTGAGGCTCCCGAAATAGCTAGGCATGGAATTGCAGAACAGTTCTGCTGTAATTTGAGATTTAGGAAACCATGCTGGCTGACAAAACAGGAAGGGCTCTGAGTAGGGATTGAGTGGATTTGCTCCCCGTTTGCAGCTCCGCACGGGGCATCCGCTGTGGTTCAGGGTGCGGGAAAATCCTCTCGCGTGTCAGGTCTCAGGGCTAATGCTTTGAAACTTACCATTTCAGATTGTCCTCTGAGCTCTAGTTACAACGCTTAGAGTTGACGTTAGCCCTATGCTAACGCTCAAAGGTTAAAAGGAGTGAGATCCATTTATTTAGGGATCCCAAGTCCTCCAAGGAGCCCCAAAAACGTATATGGCAGCCCAGAGTTCCACACCTAGCCTTTCTCAAACTCTTCACGTTGATATTATAATGTGCCCATAGAACATCAGGGGAATTCCAATGCCTGAAGAAGGACCCGTTAGGATAACGGATTGCTCTAAGAGGAACGGAAGGAGATCAGATGCTGAACATATTCAGTTGACTCTGCATCTGAGAAGTGACCCGAGAGTGGGTACCAGGACTGAGTTAGGTTTCCAATCCCAGCACCGTCTCTCAGTGCATCCGCAAGACAGAAAAAGTGTTGATGAGCCCAACTGGATGTAGAATAATGTGGAAAGAGTGTTCTATTACTTAATCATCGTCTAGAAATATAACTTATACAATACCATATTATTAGAGCTGGAAGGATACTTACAGAATCTAGTTCAATTTTTTCATTTTATAGACAGGAATCTGGGCCAAAGAATTGCAGGAAATTGGCAAAGATTACACAACTAGTTGGTGGCAAATGCAGTACTGGAACCTGAGACATTTATTTCTCAGTTCAATGCTCGTTCTACTTGAGCAGCCACAGAAGGTGGACGTTTCTGTGACAAGCAAAATCCAATTCTAGCAAACCTTTCTCATGGTAATCCTCACTCTTGGGTTCTTATAAAGCAAGACGATGGAATCCCTGGTCTATTTATGTTTGGGAAACTAGTTGATATTCTTTCTGGGTAAGGTTTCAAGCTGAAATATATTTGTTAATTTCTGTCCTTAAACCCCCGTGGATTGTGTTGAGATTATATAGCCATCACATGATTTGGCACAGCTGGGATCCTCTTTTTATGAAATAGCAGAGGAGATTGGTTGATAGGGATTAAAAAGCATTGGCAAAAGAGAACAATAACTTTCTACCCAGTGCCTTCCTGGTCTAAGAATTTCTCTCGTAGCCTCAACCGGGGAAAGGAATGGGAAGTAGGGGTGGGGGCAAGAGTAGGAAAGGGGTTTTTTATCTCCTTCGTGAAGGCAAGCATAAAAAAGCATGTTAGCACTGTTCAATTTGATGAAATCTTGATTTCAAATAGTTTAAGTTTCTACAAGATTAACCGTATTCTTATTAAAAATGACTTCTACGCTCATAGGTATTTTTACCAATGGGTACCTACGTAGTTCACTAATAAAAACATAGTTCTCAATCAACTATTGAAGAAATGTTATCCTCTCCTGTTCTTTTAGAAAGTTAGTCAGTAAGCTCGTCATTATCGGGGTTGGCAATGAGGTCTCCTAAATTTTGCAATTCTACTCAGCATTCTTGATATGTCATTTTTTGCACCTGATTTCAGCAATGTTTTGTTCGACTTTTGTGATGGAAAAATGTTTTACCTGTTGTGTTCAAACATGGCATTCTTTGTTTTGAGAATCAGTTTGACCATTTTGAACTTTCTTGCTACATTTGCTGGCTATGTCCATGGTCTACTGACATATTTGTGGGTGGGGGAGGGCAGAATTATCTTCAGTGAATTATTTTGAGGAGAGCAGTAATGAAAGCACACGCTAGGTGGTTTCATTCCTGTGATCCAAATTTGATTATCTAGCTAATATCACTAGGGACATTTGAAGCTGTAATAATTACATCTCAAGGCCTGAAGAAAAAAAAAGAAGAAGAAAAATTACATTGACTACGCATTCACACACAGCCTTTCAGAGAGCTACTATCAGAGAGCCTGTTTGGCTATCTTGAAAACATAGATTCATATCAAGATCCCACTCTAAGAGTTCAAGCTCAGCTGACACTTTGCTCTGGAAGAAAGAAAGAAAGAAAGAAAGAAAGAAAGAAAGAAAGAAAGAAAGAAAGAAAAGAAGAAAGGAAAGGAAAAGAAAAGAAAGGAAAGAAGGAAGAAAAGAAAGAAAAGAAGGAAAGAAGGAAGGAAGGAAGGAAAGAAGGAAGGAAGGAAGGAAAGAAGGAAGGAAGGAAGGAAGGAAGGAGGGAAGGAAGGAAGGAAGGAGGGAAGGAAGGAAGAGAGAAAGAAAGGAAAAAAGAAAGGAAGAAAGTGGGGTCCTGGAAGCTAGATTTAAGCAATTGCTTTTGTAGAAGGGTTTAGCATTGCTTATTTGGAAGAGTAAAAAAATATAAACTGTTGATTTCACCTTTCCTTTTGGAGGACAGTTTTAGGATTTTTTTTTCCCCTAGAAAGTTTTGAGGCTATGATTCATGCTAAAAGTGCCGTGTTCCATTATGTACCAACACAGCTTTGAAGTTGTCCCCGCTTTTAGGTCAAGGGCTCTCCCTGTGGCCACATGCCAGTTTGATCCTTGGACTCTCATGATCCTCGGAAATAAATCAACTGTTCAGTAAAATCCTGTGACAGCTCTATTTTACATAAAAGTGTGGAGCCTGGGGATGTGATGCAGTTTTGCATTTTAGGTGGACAAGAAGGGAGAGAACACGTTCATTATCACCGAGAGACGATTCCGAGTGGAGTCATTATTACAGAGATCGGTGTAGCTCTACAGGTATCACACTCACCCTCCGTATAATCTTTCTAACCTGTAATCTTTCTATAATCTTTGTTTGTGGAAACAACAAAAACACAAACAGCCCTAAAGTGTTCTAATCCATGTGTGGCATTGGTCAGTACGTTCCACAAGTTGAAACAGTGTTGAAAGATCAGATCCTTTAGGTCAGTATCTCTTCCTTGTGATGAGAAAGGAAGAAAATGAACAAAGTTACGCTTACACATAACTGCATGGATGAATTTCACAATGATGGGGGGAAAAAAGAGGCTAGACACAAAATAACGTATACTGGATTGTTCCATTCACACGATGGTCAAAAACACACAGAACTGAGGGGCACCTGGGTGGCTCAGTCATTAAGCGTCTGACTTTGGCTCAGGTCATGATCTCACACTCCATGAGTTCGAGCCCCACACTAGGCTCTGTGCTGACAGCTCAGCCTGGAGCCTGCTTCAGATTCTGTGTCCCCCTCTCCCTCTGTCCCTCCCCCATTTGCACTCTGTCTCTCTCTCAAAAATAAAATAAAAACGTTAAAAAGATAAAAAGAACACACACAAATCTTATCTATCACGTTAGAAAAAGAACACCCTCATTGGGAAGCACAAGTTTAAGAGCTATTAGAATAGCATTTTGCCTAATTAAGCCATTTTGCTAATTAAACACGTATAGATATTTATTATAGAGAAAAAGAGAAAATTCAGATAAGCTAAGGGAAAAAATTACATAAAACTTGAGTGCAGGGCAGGAGGAACTCTCACACACTGCTACCGGGAAGGTTGACTGCTGCTGCTGTTCTTGGATAACTGTTCGGCATTATCTATGAAAGTTAGCGATATGCGTATCTGGTGACCCAGATTCCCACCCATGGATGTATACCCATGTATTACCTATGTAATACGGGCACGTGGATACCTGAAGAATAGCAACTCCCTATTCCTAATAGCCCCAAACAGAAAACAAGCCAGACTGCCCGTCAACAGTAGAGTGAACAAATACAGTGCATACATCTAACCTTGGAATACCAAATAGCATTGAAGATGGGTTCACCACAGTACTGTCAGCAGCATGGATAAAATTGAGAAACTTAAGGTTAAGAGATAGAAGCCAGAGGCAAAAAAAAAAAATAATTAAAAAAAATTAAAAAAATATATATATAGTCAGTACATTCCACAAGTTGAAACAGTGTTGATATATATATATATATATTGATGTATATATATATATACTGATATATATATATATATATATATATATACATCAATATATATATATATCAATATATATATATATCTATATATATATATCAATATATATATCAATATATATATATATGTTCTCCCATGTATCTAAAGCTCAAAAAAACATTAAAAGATACAGTTAATTTTATAGTATTTATAGTATTGAGTGATATATACTTAGGTGGTGAAACTAAAAAAAAGACACACAAAAAAAGAGATTATCATAAACCTAAGGGCAACAGTGGCCTCTTGGGAAGAGGGCGGGTTGAGATTGGGAAGCGATGGAGAGAGGGCTTCTGGGCTATGTTCTATTTCTTAGCCTGAGTAGCAGTCACGTGAGCGTTCACTTTACAAGAATTTACTAAATTAAACTTTTTTTAAAATTTTTTTAATGTTTATTCATTTTTGAGAGACAGAGAGGGGAAGGGGCAGAGAGAGAGGGAGACGCAGAATCCCAAGCAGGCTCCAGGCTCTGAGCTGCCAGCCCAGAGCCCAATGCGGGGCTCGAACTCACGAACTGTGAGATCATGACCTGAGCCGAAGTCGGGCGCTCAACCGACTGAGCCACCCAGGCGCCGCTAAATTAAACTTTTATATATCATGCACTTTCCCAAATGTGTGTTATATTTCACAGTAAAAAAAAGATATAAAAGTCACATGAAACCCAATTACTCTGAGATAGTTAATAATTTAACATTTTAATGTGTATAATGCCAAACCTTCTTTAATCCAATATATGCGTTTTTTCCATATGTCTTTGTAGACCTTATTTTTGTTTTTAATGATATGACCTCCCAGAAGAATTCCTTTTCAGGGTTGTTTTTGTTTTTGTTTTTGTTTTTTGTTTTTTTATTTTGTTTCGTTTTGTTTTTGGCCATTTCCACTTAATTTTAACTAAGAGTAAATATCATACAAGCTTTATGCCCCTTTGGAAGCCTAAAGCCACGGAGTGGCTTTCAGGAAATTAGGTTGCTTTAGCCTAAGCTACATTGATTCATAAACCAATCTGCAGGATTTTGCTGTAGCTCATGGGAGACTTTTCCTTCTCTGTTAATAATGCTGCTGCTTCAAAAGAGAAAAGCCTCTTTCCACCTCTTCAGAGTGCTATCTTTTCAAAAGGAAAGGCCAGGCAGTGGAGGGGGGTGGGGGTTAAAGGCCAGCAGGGGAGTGGTCTGGAGGCTTGAGGCAGAGGAGGGGTCATCCTACAACTTACCACAAAACATGTCATGCCGAGCCCATGCTGAGCCTGGCCTAGGCAACATTAGGAAGCAGATTTTCAAAATGATCTAGGGTGTGTTTTGTTTTAAGCCCAAAGTAGTTCTGTTGCTTTTCCTCGCCCTCTGGGGGCAGTTCAAGGGCTCTACCCTGCGCCTGGAACATGTTTCCCTCCCCCTTCCCCCCGTCTCCAGTCCCCTCCACCATTCTTCACCCTTTTCATGATTTTACCTGTTACGTGGCTAAAGAACCATTCTGTGACCATCCGAACCTGGGTAGTGGCCCCACGAGAGCTCATGGCACTCTGGACTCACCACGTCCCAGCATTTGTCGCCCTATGTTGAAATTTCCTCTTTCCTTGTCCACAAATCCTCTGCTTATCTGTAAGCTTCATGAGCACAAGGACAGTGTCTCTTTCACCGTCGTGACTCTGGCCCTGGTGCCTATTGGCGCTCAGTAAGTGTAGTCATTGAATACATGGGAAACAGTGTGTAAGGAGATGGGCCACGGGGAGTGCAGCGGTGATATAAAGGAGGCATGCTCTCTTTACCTGTTGAGCACAAGTGGCTTCAGTAATCCAGCCGCACTAACATGGGTCGGTACAAAGTTCTAAAATCTGTAACTGCTCCGTTTCAAATACTGACCGAAGAGCAGTATGCACGTGTATAGGTTTCGATACTTGGTTAAGCACGTTCACTTACTATCTTGTACAATTCCTTAAAAAAAATTTTTTTTTTAATGTTTATTTTTGGGAGAGAGAGAAAGAGAGCAAGGAAGGAGCAGAGAGTGAGGGAGACACAGAATCTGAAGCAGGCTTCAGGATTTGAGCTGTCAGCACAGAGCCTGCCTTGGGGCTCAAACCCACGAACCAGGAGATTATGACCTGATCCGAAGCGGGATGCTTAACCCACTGAGCCACCCAGGCGCCCCTATCTTGTACGATTCTAACAACAAATCCTCCAAAGTGAGCTGGGAAGCTATTACTCTCACCATTTGGTAGGTTGAAACACTGAGAGAGCTTAAATAACCAGCCCTATATTATATGATTAGTTTCCAGTATAAGCCAGGAAATAGTGACCCCTTATTGCTGGAAGTGGAAACTATCCAGTGGAGACTATATACAGATCTATTTTTAGGGAATAAGGATATAAAATAAATATGTGAGGCCATTCTGATTTGTTAAAACCTTTTAGTAGATATTTCCCTTTTTTCAAAGCATTAGGTGTTTTTTGGTTTTTGGGTTGTTTTGGCTTATTTTTTATCACGAAACGAGTACATATTTGGTGTAGAAAATCAAAAGAGCACAAATAAAATTGAAATCACTTATGATCACGTTAAACACAGCTATAACTATTGTTATACCATTTTAATAACTGACTACGTATTAAGTCTTAAGCTCTTGTAGAGTGAAAACTCCCCTCCCACACCCTAGTCTTTTTTTTTTTTTCCTTTTTCCCACACTGTATTCTTTAGCTCCAAAATTTTCTTAGTTATTCTTGGCCATTTGCTTTGTTACTGAAATTTTGGAATTAGGTTGTATTAAAAATCAATTGAGATTTCTGTTGGATTCGCATTATTTTTATGGATTAATTGGAGTAGAATTAAATTTTTTTACTCCATCGCTTTCTTTCTTTCATACACAAGGTACAGTTCTCCTTAATTTGGGTCTGTTTTAATGTCTTCTTAAAAATATGGCACGCTTCAGGAATTTGCATGTGATCTTTGCGCAGGGTTCGTGATAACCTCTCTATCATTCCAATTTTAGTATATGTGCTGTTGAAGTGAGCACTCAGAAGACACTTCTTCACTGCCTGAGGATATCAGGGGGGAAAGGGAAGAGGTCACATGCTCTTTACTCTCTATAGGAAACGGTGACTGAAAAAGACATTAATCTAGATTGATTGTGTTTATCAAACATACAAGCGTTTAGTTGTGTGTTGACAATGGGAACAATGATTTTGGCTTTTGTGACCTTGGTCTATTTTCTGAACAAACGCTCCTTTTCCGTTGGTGGTCTTGACAGAAGAAATGCAGCAGGACAAGGGTGCCCGGGGGGCTCAGTCGGTTAAGCGTTGGACTTTGGCTCGGGCCGTGATCTCGTGGTTCATACATTCGAGCCCCACGTCTGACAGCTCAGAGCCTGGAGCCTGCTTAGGATTCTGTGTCTCCCTCTCTCTCCGCCCCTCCCCCGCTCTCATTCTGTCTCTCTCTTTCTCAGAAATAAAAACATTAAAATAAATCAATAAATAATTTAAAAATTAAAAAAAAATGCACTAGGACAAAGGAGTTGGGAGGATGGGGGGTGGGGGGGAAGGAAAGACAGGAAAAGAAGATGGTCAGACTTGACCATGAGGAGGGTGGGGGAAGAGGGACGGGTTGCTCCCGCAGGTTTCATGGATGGGAGCGGTGGCGGGGAGGGAAGCGAATTCACAGCAAGTTTGGACTCTCAGTTTTGCTGCTCTAGCAAATCAGCAGCATCACTTGGGCTCTTGTTAGAAATTCAGACTATTGGCCCCAATCGCACCTATCCAACCAGAATTTGCATTTTAACAAGATCCCAGGTAATTCTTCTGCTCGTTCAAGCTCCAGAAGCTCTTAGTCGCCCCCAAGCAGTCAGAGCCAGTCCTGATCAGTGTCATCAGCCTGAGACCTATTAATAGACGGAATGGCTTTGGTTGCCTAGAGACCTGGAAATCTGGTTCCCGGTGTCGACTCGGGAGTCTCAGAGTTCTTTGATCATTTTGGCCAAAGCCTTGTGACCTGAGTCGGCCTCAGTTTCTCTGCTAGGCATTTTAGCTCTGTGCAGCGGTTGGATGCTTGCCCTGGACCCCCGCTTCCTCTGCTCTGCCAAACCCTTGCTCTCTTCCCCTTCTCTCCAGAAGCAGGATGTGATTTCCTACTCTCTTCTCAGTTTCTGGCGGGGGGCCTGCTGCGACTGGACCAATCACCTGGAACCGTGCCTGATTTTGAGGATCTTCACCTGGACTTCTTCCAGAACTGTGTTCTGCTGGCAGAGAGGACTCACTCAGATATCCAAATAGCCTGGCCCGATCTGAGCTAGTCGTGCCCTTTGACCGCCGCTCACCGGCCTGCCTCGCTGCCTCCCGGGGAAGGGCCAGCTTCTGAAGACAGGCTCTGGACCCTGTCCCCCCACTGGATCCTGGCTTCTTCCTCCTTCCCATGGTCTGTGCCGATGTGGTCACGGCCTGTCCTGCACCCGAGGAGGCCAGCAGAGACCAAGGGAAGCAGGCTTCAGTCCCTTCTCTCTCTTGGCATTTATGACCAGGGCTCCACGGACCTGCTTCCAAGCGTGCCTTGATATTTCAAACAGTGCCCTTGGAGCCTGTTAGGTAACAGATATTCTGAAAGTCCTAGAAGACTACTGAGTACAACTGTGCTCAGCGCTTTTGTGTAACTTGCACTTACGGTCCTTTCTCCGGAGCGGAGAAAAAAAATCTTCTTTGCTGCCTGACTTATTTTATAGAAACAGGCCAACCCATATAGAAGCCCAATCATTTGTCCGGTTACCATGTAACCATTTCACTTTGAGAGTTGTGTACCTCCTGCCATGCTCAGTTTATGGCGGAACATTGTACAACGTGTGTCACACCTGCTGCTGTGTTTCAACGTTTATTTATTATTGAGAGACAGAGAGAGACAGAGCATGAGCAGGGGAGGGGCAGAGAGAGGGGGAGACACAGAATCCCAAGCAGGCACATCCGAGCTGTCAGCACAGAGCCCGACGCAGGGCTCGAACTCACAAACCGCCAGATCATGACCTGAGCCCAAGTCGGATGCTCAGCCGACTGAGCCACACAGCCCCCCCACCCCCGACCTGCCGCCGTGTTTTAAGCCAGCGCAGATTCAGAATGCCATGCGGTTCGAACCAGTCGTGTTGGCTATCAGTTATAGAGGACAGTTTCTCAATAAACGCTACTCTCCGTTAATTAATACCAGAGAGCGCCGACTATATCTTTAAGGCTGTTGCATCATCTTTATTCCAAAGAACTATTCTTACGGTGATTTAAAAAAGAAAGGAAGAAAACAGGAAGAAAAAAGTGTGGCAGCACCCACAGTAGCTAAGTAATGGTGTGGGTGTTGTTTCCATTATTTACATACACAACACTTCCCCAAGAATCCAAATGTCTTACAGAAGAAAATACAATACAAATTGCAATAAAGGTGCAGCAACACAGTAAGACATAAGGAAAACAATTACAAAAGGAAGCTTTAATTTGGCATAAATCGTTGGCACGGAAAGAATGGGTAGTTGTCCAGTGACCCCGTTTGCACGTGCAAAGGTAGCAGGTGCCTGTGTTCGCCACGTCCAGAGAAGAAGTTGCACATCAAATGCAGGTAAAAGTAGTCTTAAGAAAGGTCTAAAAGCATTCTGAGAAATACTTGCAATGTAATGAAGTCACTCCCAATTTCCGAATGTCCATCACAATCTCATTAAGTTAGCCAGGATGGAGAAGTTCATGATTTTCCAGAAGGCGTTCTTGGCCAACCAAACTCAAAGGTCCTGGGAAGAAGTTACTCACGACTAGAGAAAAACAAATGGGCAGGAAATAGAATATACATATGCATTAACCGCTCATTGCACCCTTCTAAAGGTCCACCTTTCCTCAGGATCGATTTCAGTTGGCGAATCGTGAAGAAATTGTATTTGAAGTTTCTGCTAAAAAAAGAAAAACCAACTTTGATGGATATTATGAGGAAAGTTCTCCTTTACTTGCTTTCCGTTGCATGTCTGCCGTTACGTCATCATTCGAACGAAATTCCAACCGACCACTTGAACTTTTGGGAAAAGGGAAATCCGGTAGGGGGTTGGGGAGGAGGCAGTCCCAGGAAAAATATCTAAAATGTTGCAGAGGCCTCGAAATGGATAATTATTTAGAACGACATATCACTACGAGCGCTGCTACAACTTCGGCATGCGTAGTTATAGCCAAACCACTCAAAATTACAACGTCGTTTGTCTTTTATGAATCTCTTTTGGTTTCACAAGTCACGTGGCAAAAATCAAAAAATACTACGTCGTACCACTCCCGATTCAGCTGCGGAAAAAGCATCCGCTCGCCCATCTCGAGGGTAGCTATATTAGTTTGCACCGATTCTCCCATACGATACATAACCGTGCTTATTAAGCTGTTTGAATGCCGCTTTTGTCATAGTCCTCTATGCATATGACTATTGCTAGGCGGTGAAACCCAGAGGTACTATCTCCATGGGCCTTTCGGAAATTAATGTAATCCCTCCATCAAAAAAAATTACCGGGGGGGAAAAACGTGCCACGTGGTATATGCACTGATTTTGAACCTTTCTACAGAATATATTTCAGTATCGGTATTGGACTGTAGAGTGTACCCCCTCCCCTCCCCAAACCCAAGCCCACCCGGAACCTGTGATTATGACCTTATTTGGAAATAAGGTCTTTGCAGAGGTAATCAAGTTACGATGATGTCATAGTGGGTTAGGATGGGCCCTAAATCCAATGACTGATGTCTTTATAAGAAGGCCATGCAGAGGGGGGCACCTGGGTGGCCCAGTACGTTGAGCCTCCGACTCCTGATTCCAGCTAAGGTCATAATCGCAAGGTCATGGGTTTGAGTCCCATGTCAGGCTCTGAGCTGAATGTGGAGTCTACTTGGGATCCTCTCTCTCTCTCTCTCTCTGAAAAAAAAAAAAAAAAAGAGCAGAAGGCCACGCAGAGACACAGACATATAGGGGAATCCTCAAGTGAAGACAGAGGCAGAGATTGAGGCAGTGCAGCCACAAGCCAAAGATTGCCAGTAACCACCAAAAGCTAAGAGAGAGACTTAGAGCAGAGTCTATCTCAGAGCCTTTGGAGGGATGTGGCCTTGTTAACGCTTTAATTTCAGACTGTGGCCTCCGGGACTGTGGCGTGTAAGTGCTGTTGCTTCCAACACCCTGTTGGTGACATTTTATCATGGCAGCTCCAAGAAGCTCAGACGAGGCCCCGTTTCCAGATGATGCAAATAATGTCATCCGAAAATTCATATGAACTTTCTGTTAGGTAAGGAAACCAGGGGGAGGACAAGGCTACTTGTCACAGTGACCCAGTGAATGCAGGCCAAAAATGTGATGAGGGATTGGCCATTCCAACCTCGCAAGGCAGGTATAATGTAAAAGAATCAAACGTTTCAGCTAAAGCACCGAGGCGTCGATATCACATTTTTAAGGGAGGTGGGAGACCTTCATTTGCAAAATTTGCAAAGGAGGTTGTCAAAAGCTGATTACGTGACTTTGCAGCTTCTTACATAAATCAGAAAGTACATTAAGAAGGAGAACTAGGGGTGCGAGGCAAGGGTTGGTTTGCACAAAGTAGTCTTGTGTGTTGGGTGTTTGCCCCCCTTGCCCTTCCAAGGCTTCGGGAGCAAAGAAAGTGTGAGTGATTCCCTCGGATAAGACGTGGACCACCTATGAGAGAAAGCAGGCAGGAGGTTATCTTGTGTCCTTTCTAAGAGGGTCATCTGGATGGGGGACCAGAAGAAAAAAAAAAAAAAGAGACTGGCGTTGGTGCCAGACTCCCGCGGTCTGAGGGAAGAGTAAGTGATCAGCCATATGAAGACATCTCCATCTGTCGACAGGGTTAGAAAAACCCTACCCTGCAGTGTCTTGAAAACCCAACTAGAGAGAGGCAACTCTGAATGCTTGTCGAGGCCAGAGAAGACAAGTGAGAGATTTGCTTCTCTGCCTTCCCCAGCTTCCTCCCACTGCTCCAACCCGAGAGAGGAGTGAAATCCCCGTTAGAAAGATGAAAGATGCAGGGATGGGGAAAAGTGAGGCCACGGGCTGCTCTTCTCACCGGGTTGCAGCCTTTTGTAGGCGGCTGAGCCGAGGAAGGGAGAAGTCTAAGTGCGAAAACAAATTGATGTTGTTACTGCAACCCGAAGCTAGACATGCCGATGACTGGCCAAAGGACATTTTATGACCCGGAAGTGGCTAGAGAATAAAACGTTGGTCTAAATTTCATCTAAGAGCAGAGAAAGTGTTCACTCCGGGAAATACATTTGAAGTCTTGCTTTATGATTGATTACATCCTATGAGTCATGCTTGTTCAATGTAGTAGTTACATAACCATTTCTAAATGCAACCGAATAGAACGGTTCTTAGTGCCTTCTATACAGTTTTCCCCTATGAAGCCACTGCATGTCTATCTGGAGTGTGGAAAATTAGACAGGAAATGGTCTTCACAGAGAATTGTGTCCTTGGAACTTGTTGTTTCTCAGCATTTGTGAAATGTCTAAGCTGAAAAGCATGATATGCTTGGTACACATCAGGTGCTCAATAAATGTTGAATTAATGACAAAAATGAATGGGCAGGGAAGAGAAGCCTTGATTGCCTAGGGTCTCTATAAACCCAGGCTATCCCCAAATTCTTTTCTGGTAGAGTAAGAAAGATCCTAAGTCGGTGACTTCTGAAAAGTTCCAACCAGACATGTATGGTCACCATATAAGAAATGATAAGGGGCGCCTGGGTGGCTCAGCCGACTTCGGCTCAGGTCACGATCTCGCGGTCCGTGAGTTCGAGCCCCGCGTGGGGCTCTGTACTGACAGCTCGGAGCCTGGAGCCTGTTTCGGATTCTGTGTCTCCCTCTCTCTGACCCTCCCCCGTTCATGCTCTGTCTCTCTCTGTCTCAAAAATAAATAACACGTTAAAAAAAAAAAGAAAGAAAAGAAATGATAAAACCTTAGCCTTCCTTCCTAGAAGGAAGTTTAGGAGATGATTTAGTGCAACCTCTTCATTTTACAGACAAAGGCCCAAAGAAGCAAAATAATTTGATTCTAATCACTTTTTCCAGGGGTGTCAATACCGGCCCTGGAAAAGCTGATAGCTGACTCATGGATAGCGACAGCCTTTGTTCTTGAGCTCCTTTGCCAGCTGGGCTTTGTTCGAGTGAGAGCTTATATTCTCTTTGTTAGTTTTCTCATCAATAAAAGAAGTTGCACCAAATTGCTTTCACGTAATAAGCAAACACAAAGTATCTGCTTGTGCTCAGGGCTGCACCATAAACTTGGCATTGAGTGAGGAGTTGGGAATGAGCTGCTGCCCTTGAAAAGCTTATAGCCACGTCAAGGAGACAGACCAGTAAAAAACCATGACCTCTGACCATGTTGGCTAAGGGTGGAGAAAGAGGTGAACACTGTGGAGATATTTAGGAAAAACACCTAATCTAGCCAAAGAGTCATGGAAAGCTTGCTAGAGAGGAGGTGACAGCTAAGCTGAGTCTTGAAAATGTGGACAATTTGGGGCACCTAGGGGGCTCAGCCGGTTAAGCATCGCACTTCAGCTCAGGTCATGATCTCCTGGTTCGTGGGTTTGAGCCCCGAGACGGGCTCTGTGCTGACAGCTCGGAGCCTGGAGCCTGCTTTGGATTCTGTGTCTCCCCCTCTCTCTGCCCCTCCTCCACTCGTGCTCTGTCTCTGTCTCTCTCTCAAAAATCAACAAATGTTAAAAAAAAAAATGTGGACAATTTAATAAGCAGGGTGTGTCCACAGAACCCTAAGTGCTATGGAGGTATCGCTGAGTACAAGGGGGAAGGGAGAGAGGGGTCAAACCAGAGAGATAAGCTGGTGTCCAAGCATGAAGGGATTTCTGTGCTCCATCAAGGTGTGTAGAGTTTACAGGAAGTCTATCAGAAAGTACTAAAATCTTTTGCAAGGGACTAATGAGACCTGATTTCTGACTCAAAACCACCAGTCTAGCTCCAGGACGGAGAATGGTTTTAAAGGAGATAACATAGGCAAAGAGCCCAGCTGAGAAACTATTGAAATAATCTAGATAAGAAAAATGGCAGCAGAGATGGGAAAGGCAGAAGAATTTCAGAGCATCACGCTATTGACTGAATTACGTACCCTTCCCCCACAATGCATTGACTCCCTAAGGCCCAATATGATGGTATTTGGAGGTGGGGCCTTGGGAGATGATTAGGTTTAGATGAGGTCGGGGTGGGGGGGGGGGGCCTCACGAGGAGATCTGTGTCCGTATAAGAAGAGACCCCAGAGGGCTTGCACTCTATCTCTACCAGGCGAGGACACTATAAGAAGGCAGCCCTCTATAAGCCTGGAAGGGAGTCCTCACCAGAAACTGACCATGACCGATTTGGGACTTCTCGCCTTCAGAATTGTGAAAAAATAAATTTCTGGGTTCAAACCGCCCAGTTCGTGGTATTGTGTTATGGCAGCCAGGGCTGGCTGACACACCACGGAAGTAGGATGAAGGATGTGGAAATGTATTCCTTATAGAGAATAAGGAGAAGGAGCGTCAAGGATGGGATGGGTGTCCAGGCTTAGTGTGTAAAGAGAGCAGAGAAGTGGGCCTGAAACAGTGAGAAGTGGCAGAGGCAGGAGGAAATGACTAGAGACCGGCGAGTAGCCAGAGACATTAAGGGAGAGCAAAAGAGGCCGAGAGAAGGGCATGTTTTCAAAAAGAAGAGATGTTCAATTGTGCAAATACGATAAAGCTGTCAAGTAAGATAAGGCTGAAAGGTGTCCCCTGGCTTCAGCAATGAAATGCCTTTGGAGATGTTGGAGAGAACTGCTTAAACATTGTGAGGACAGAGACCAGGCTGCACTTGAAGGAGGGAATGGGCTGTCGGGACGCATAAGCAGCCAGCATGGAAAGCACATTCAAGAATCCTGGCTTTGAAGTGAGGGGGAGAGGCGGAGAGGTAATGAGAAGGGAAGCAAGGAGAATTTTGTGTTACGCTCAAAGACAAGGTTTTTAGGAGCGATAGTGTTGAGGAAGAAGCAGGGGAGAGGCGATGATTGATGAGTAAGTTTACCGAGTGTGCCGGCCATGATGAACCATGTAGCTCGGATGCAGGGACTGGCTTTCGAAGGAGGGACTTCCTCCTTTCATCATGGGAAGGTAGTGAGAATGGGCACAGACACCTGCAAAATTGTAGGTATAGAGTCATTCCTTCCTGCTGGCTTCTGTTTTCCCCATGAAGTAGCAGATGAGAGTGAGGTACGTGGGGACATATCAGGACAGGGGACTGGAGGAGGTGGCTTCAATAACTGTTGTGGGAAAGGGGAGGGAGAGAGAGCGAGAGAGCTGAAAGAAGGAAGTAGGGTAGAGCACAGCGTGTCTTTATTGTTTTATTTACAAACAGTGTGAAGTCAACTGAGAGAATCGGGGGAGGGAGTCAGTCTGGACCATCCAAATGTGGAGTAATCTCTGGGTCAGTCTGGATCATGAAGGATGCCTCTTCCATTTTTTTTTTTTTTTTTTTTTTTTTTTTTTTTTTTGCTGTCCTTTGGTAATGGTTCCTTGATTCCTCAAGGAAGCCTGCCTTTTGTGAGGGCAGGTGGATTCTGATGGGCACAGGGGTGATACAAGGGCTGGGGCCCCCTCAGTTTGTGAAAACCTGCATGATTTCACATGCATGATTCTGATCACATGCGTGATTGCCCTCCGTATCTTGGGATCCCGGTATTAACGTTGGCGTCGCCTGCCTGGCCATCCTCATATACAGAGAAAAGCTGTGCGCAGACATGGTCAGACACAGAGAACATCCAGATGCTCCCTTGCTTTTGTAGGTCCTTAGATGCCATCACTTCACAAAGTACTTTACAGTTTAGATTCTGACGCTGCAAGAACATCGGTAGCTGTCCAAAGTAGTGCTGGAAGAGTTGGGCACTTGCTGAGAAAAAACAAACAAACAAACAAACAAACAAACAAACAAGTCTTAGGGCGCCTGGGTGGCTCAGTAGGTTGAGCGTCTGACTCTTGGTTTCAGCTCAGGTCATGATCCCAGGGTCATGGGATCGAGCCCTGCATCAGCCTCCACACTGAGCATGGAGCCTGCTTAAGATTCTTTCTCTCTCCTTCTGCCCCTCTCTCCTACTCTCTTTCTCTCTCTTAAAAACAAAAACAAAAAGAACAGCCTCGAACTTATACAATAATCAATTCAAAATGGAAATACATATGTAAACAAAATAATCCATAAACCCATATACTTCTGGAAAAAAAATAGAACATCTTTGGAATCTAGGGCTAGGCAAAGAACTCTTAGACTTGATACCAAAAGTATGATCCACAAAAGGGAAAATGGATAAAGTAGACTTCATCACATTTTGAAATTTCACTGTGTAAAGACCCTGTTAGGAAGATGAA
The DNA here is from genome assembly GCF_024362965.1 of Panthera pardus. Taxonomy (NCBI): domain Eukaryota; kingdom Metazoa; phylum Chordata; class Mammalia; order Carnivora; family Felidae; genus Panthera; species Panthera pardus. The sequence goes on along the minus strand of NW_026526732.1, from coordinate 118,429,441 downwards.
AAGACATGGTACAGATGATGAGAAAATATTTGCAAACCACATATTCAACAAAGGACTGGAATCTGGAATATATAAAGAACTCCAAGAACTCAACTGTAACAAATAAACAATCCAATTAGAAAACGGGCAAAAGGCGGGGGCACCTGGGTGGCTCAGTCAGTTGAGCGTCTGACTTCGTCTCAGGTCATGATTTCACGGTCTGTGAGTTCGAGCCCCACATCGGGCTCTGTGCTGACAGCTCGGAGCCTATAGTCTGCTTCGGATTCTGTGTCTCCCTCTCTCTCCCTGCCCCTCCCCCGCTCTCTCTCACACACACACTCTCTCTCTCTCTCTCTCAAAAAATAAATAAACATTAAAAAAATTAAAAAAAGAAAAGAAAATGGGCAAAAGGCATGAATCAACACTTCACCAAAGGGTCCATACAAATGGAAACAAGCATATGAAAATATGTTCGGCACGATTAGCCATTAGGAAAATACAAATTAAAGCCACGCAATATCCCTGCACCTCTATCAGAACAAAAAACAGTGACACTTCCAAATGCTGCTGAGGAGGTGAAGAAATTGGATCCCTCGTACATTTGATAACCGCGAATAGTCCGGCCATTCTAGAAAACAGTTTATGGTTGCTTTAAACAATTAATATACAACCACCGTAGGACAGAGATAGTGCCCTCTTGAGCATTCCTCCCAGAGAAACGAAAACTTAAATTCACACAAAAACCTGTCTGTGAACATTTACAACAACCTTACTTGAAATAGTCCCGAACGGTAAGCAACCTGGATGTCCTTCGACGGGTGAATGGCTAACCAAAACCATAGTTCATCCGTGCCGTGGAACCCTACTCAGCAGTAATAAGAACGAACTATTGATGTAGGCAGCAATCTGGATGAACGTCCAGAGAATTATGCTGAGTTAGAAGAGACAATCCCAAAAGGTTACATGCTGTATGGGTCGGTTTATATAATATATCTAAACTGGCAAGATTATAGAAATGGAGAAACAATTAGGGACCCTAGGTTGCTAGGCTCAAGGAGGGGATGGAGGTATAGAGAAGCTGGTGTGGTTATAAGAGGCCACGATGAAGAGTCCTCGCAGTGACAGATATTCTTTGCCTGACTGTATCGATGTTAACGACCCGGTTGTGATAGCACAGTATTGTCTTGCAAAATGGGAGTGAACTGGCTAAAGGGCACATGGGATCTCTGTATTGTTTCTTACAACCTCATGTGAATCTACAATTACCTCAAAACAAAAATAATTAGTCTAGGCCCGTCTGGGTGGCTCAGTCGGTTGAGCATCCGACTTCGGCTCAGGTCACGATCTCACGGTCCGTGGATTCGAGCCCCGTGTTGGGCTCCGTGCTGACAGCTCGGGGCCGGGAGCCTGCTTTGGATTCTGGGTCTCCCTCTCTCTCTGCCCCTTCCCCACTCATGCTCTTTCTCTCAAAGATAAATAAACGTTAAAAAAAATTAGTCTAAAAAGTTAAGTGCTGCATAGATCACCCCAACAGATACTGAATCACCAGGACTATGGGAGGACTTGGATGGAACCAGAAATGCTGCCTGGGAGTCATCTCTTACCCACTTTCTGCCACCACCTCCAAGCTAGTACTGTTTTCCAAAGGGCGCTGAGCCCAAGGCTGGAGTTTTCCTAAAGACCTGAGGTCACCTTGACACTCTGCCCCAGGGAAACATCTCCTGGCCGTTTAGTCCTTCATATTCTCCATTATCTGGATGTCTCAAAGGCCCTGATGCCCTAGGTTTGGGGGAAAAAAAAAGAGGCCTTTATGGTTGAAGATTTCCACCAAGGCTCAGATGCTATTAGGGGCAGGGACCAGCATACCACCCTCAGGTCAGACTGGACCAGCTGCTCCTCTGTGGTCACCAGTGCGTAAAGCACCCCGGTTTTCCCATGTTCCGGGAGAGTTCCAACAATAGTTCAAAGGACCTTTCTCTTCTGCCATAGAACCTGCTGTGTCTTCCATATGACTGAATGTTTACTTTATAGAGTCTGAGTCAGCCCACATTAACGGGGAGTTGAACTTTGAATTGGCAGTGTTTGAACTTGAAGGAAGCTAAACTGGTAGAGACTGAGATATTGTTATGTAAAAGTCTAGGTTGTTTCTACTGGCCCGGGGAGGTGGGATAGGCGGCTTATGAGGTCACTTACAAGCAAATAAAGAAGCCACCTTTACTATGCACATCGCAGTGAAGACTGAGCATCCATGCAACCCTACAACATTCCTGACTCCGCCTGCTATAATGAATGCCTTGTTCTCTAATTCTATACCTTCATAGCACTGACCTGGCAGAGTTCTTACCCCATTAAATACACCCCCCTGAGCAGCCCTGAGCCTGTTTTCTTATATGTAAAATGAGACACAGGTATTTGAAAAATCTGTAAGAATTCTTCCGGGTCTTATAACTTCTGACCCTAGGAATGGCCTTATCTTCCAGCGCTGCCTTGCAAAACTGTCATTTCAGCGAGTTAAAAATAAAAGTGTATCAAACCAGAATTTATTTTGGGGGGGGGGGTGGTGGGAAGCAAGTCTTTCGGTAAGAAAATGGTACATCAGTGGATCGCTTTGTTGGGAAAAGTAGGCCCCAGTCCTTCATCGGAAGGAAGAGTGGAGGATAAAATATAGGATGAATTATGGTGTTTAAGCAAATGAAGGTAATTTGGGTTTTTCTGCCTCTCTCCCCAGAGGAAAAAGGCAGGGAGGCAGCAAAGAGGAGAATGAAGGGACAACAAGGCAGGACACCTGGAGGAGTATTAAAACCAAAGACTGGTGAACGATGCCAAGTGGAGGCAGGAACGGGGAGGCCGTGACGCGGAGGGCTGGACCTCGAGTCCGGATACAGGCCAGTCTGACCTCCATCTGGCCCCCGCCAGGGGAGGAGGGGCGGAGGGGGGGGGGTGGTGAGGATCCCGGCTGATATCTGGCTTACTTACCCTTTTCCATTTACCACTTTCTCTAGGAAACCTTGGCTGGGCCTTTTCATATGGTGACCTATCCCCTTTTCCACATTTTTACCAACTTTGGTAAGATACTTAGCCTACTCTGCCCTGATTTAGAGTTATTTGCATTTCCGCCTGACATAGCCCACGCACGGGATTGCGAACCCTGCGGGGACTCTAGCCGCCTGGTGGCAAACATAGTAAGAGCCCAATAGTAATTTATTGAATGAAATTTGCTTCTTAGCCTTTCTCCTCTATTCTCCTGGGGGCTTTTAGTTGGAATGAGTCATACCGTTGAGACACAGCAAATAATAATAATGACAATGAACGGGAACATAAAAGGTATTTCTTATTTGAAAAAAAAAAATTTTTTTTTTTCCGGAGTGCCTTGCAAACAGGAAATCATATATATGTGATTGGGGTGGGATGGCGTGAGGGACTGAGCCTTAATATTGAACCACCAGCTCTTTGATCCCATCTTCAACTGACAAAGATGCACACAGCATAGACATTCATCCCCCACGTAAAATTGGATGGATGTCTCAGGGAACGCTGCAGGAACAAACTTTAACCTCATGACTTCTATTATTTGGTAATAAAAGGCTTAAAGCACAATGTGAGCTTTTTTTAGATGCTAAGTTCCAGGTGAGTGATGTGTTGTTAATTTCATATTAATGCAGGGTGCCAGCAGACCTCAGCGCAGAATCTAAAGAAGAAAATCACTTTCCTGCCGCTCTGACACCCGGTGACCGGCTTGAGCTCATTTTTTGCCATCTCCTAGATGAAATGAACATCCTTCCCACAATGATGCAGTATAGATATTTCCAACACGTGGACCAGTCCTCCCCACTGGCAATCATGGAACGAAAGAGAATTCCTTGCTAAACCATAGTTCTGTCACCAGCGAATACGAAGCCCCTACTAAGCATTAATTGATATTTGTACCCTCACTTCTTCCTTCTGGTTGTGACTGAGACCTCGTAACACCGTGTTTTTCTTATTTCTATGCATTGAATATAGCTTCCTGCTTTCCTTTCGGCATCTTCCTGGGATCTGGGCATTAGGGGATGCTATACCTGGATTCCCCACTGAAAAGCTGACAACACTCTATTGTCTGCTTACGAATGATCTTCCTTGTATGGAAGATGATAAAGCAAAATCTAATCACAGCTATGTCCCCAAACACACTTCAGGTTTATTTGCCTACATCTTTGGAAGGCTTCAAAAATTTTCACCCTTGATATTGAATTAGAATTCTCTCCTTCCTCATCATGGTATGTCCCTCCCCCTAGAGGTGATGGAATGTTCCTTCCCTGCTCTTGCCCAGTCACTACCATCTCTGCTATAGGTACGGATGATATATCTTCTTTCTTCCAGGTCTGTCTTATAGTATTTCCTTTTACGACCACTGAATTCAATGTGGTTCTTTAAACAGGTGATATGTAGGACAGAGAGGAAGAAAGAGAAGAAGGGAAGAAGGGTCACCACGTACGCCAGACCACCTGGACAGGGGAGGGACCCTTTGTGAATTTCTGGTTCTATGGTCTTTGCTCAAAAACTTGAAAAACTTCAGGACGGAGGGAAAATAGAAGCTCGGGAATTTTTAGCAGTAGGTGAGCGGTCTCTTCGTCAGGCAAAGGATGGCTTAGTCCACGTGAAATGTTCAAGCGTCTTCTGGCTTGTCTGAGCATCCAAACCTTCACCCCTTCTTTTCTCTTTTTCCTTCCCCTCTTTGTAGTCATTATTCTTGTGGCTGATCTAGTGAAAGTTAAGCAGATGTTCTAAATAGAAACATTTACAAAACTTCAAGGGGGGGAAAGAGGAGGAAGATGTGGCACTACAATCAAGGGCGTGAAGACACTCCCTTGACTTTGTTTGCACCTCCATATTCCTTTAGGGCTGCCCTGCTCTTGAGTGACACGTCACGAAGCACCACATGCATGCAGGTGTTTAATACATTAATGAATATTAGCGACTGATGAGAGAGAACCTCACAAAGCCTACAACATTTCACTTGGTCTGTAAAATGAAAACAGAAACCACTTCCACTCTTTTGGGGGAAAAAAATATGGACGTGTCTACTCAACCACATTAGACGTGTCCATCCCCCATGGCTAAGCTGCCTGCAGAGCCCTGTCTCCATCATTAGGACTCTTCCCCAGGTTCAGACACTAACAGACACGTGGCCTCCTGACTCTGTCTTCCTTTACTGGCCCTTCTCTCTTTCTCAGCCCTTGGCTCTCCTCTCCTCTCCTCTAGTTGGCTCTACTCCTGCATCCAAGAGGAGATTCTCAGTGCAGGGCTTGGTGGCCCAGCAGACATGCCTACTGTCCCACCAGAGGAGTGTGGGTCTTTTTTTTTTGCCTGGAAGCCATCAAGTCTCAGGCACAGCCATCTCCATTCAGCATTTTAAATTAAAACTGCCAGGGTGAGGCTTGTGTGAGTGTTCCTCCTGATATAAATTGTCAGCTTCATTGTAGCTTCTATTCTTATATCTGTCAGCTAAAAGGCCCCAAGGAGTTAGATTGAAGAAAGAGACAATAGTCTGCCAAAGATAACGTAAGGATCCGGCCTGGCCCATATGGTGAGTATAGTCAGTAACTGTTGTGTGTCGAACTCATGTTGTAATGCTATTGCTTTCCCCCTCTTTCTCATCCACCCCCCCCCCATCCAGTTTGCCCTCAGAGCAAGTGGGAGGGGGCCAGTGCCAGCAACAGCGAGCCTAAGATGCACGGAAGAGATTCAGAACACACTTCAGGATAGGTACAAAATTTGCTCATCTTTTCCTGTTTTAAAACCCTTAGAGCGCATTTTTGCCAACATTTACCAGCGTGCTACCAACTGTGAATTTATGTGAAGAATCATGCTTAGCATTTCGGGGTGACGATTCCATTTTTAACATTTTGCTCGGTCTTTCTTTCAGGAAAGTTTCTCCAGCCCTCAACTGATCGCAGTCCATAAACCAAGGTCTGAAAAAGACCGGAATGCCCGGAGGAAACTGAAGGTAGTGGGTTTCACAGGAGCCCTTGGCCACTGAGGGGACTTCAGAGTGGAGAATCGTGGGGGCGGGGCGGGGGGGGGATGTCTTTACGCCTTTAAAAAATCCAAATAAACAGGGAGAGAAGCGCTCTGAGCAGCAGGTCAGAATTGCCCTAGAACATCACAGGTTTGAACTGCACAGGTCCATGTACGTGTGGATTTTTTATAGTACAGTACGTAAATGCATTTTTTAGAAAGTTTATTTATTTTGAGAGAGAGAGAGCAAGTGGGAAAGGGGCAGAGAGGGAGGGAGGGAGAGAGGATCAAGCAGGCTTCACGCGGAGCGTGAAGCCCAATGCAGGGCGCGATACCGCAACAGTGAGATTATGACCTGAGCTAGAACCGACTCAGACACTCAACCAACTGAGCCATCCAGGCACCCCATAGTACAGTACTTAAATGTATTTTGTCTTCCTTATGATTTTCTTAATAACATTTTCTTTTCTCTAGCTTACTTTATTGTTAGAACACAGCATATAATACATATAACATACATAATCCATGTTAATTCAGTGTTTATGTTATGGGTAAGGCTTCTCGTGAACAGTAGGCTATCAGCTAAGGTTCTAGGGAATCAAAAGTTATAGCAGGATTTTCAACTTTATAGGGGTCAGCGCCCCTAACCCCCATCCCCGTTTTGTTCAAGGGTCAACTGTATATACTTTTAAATGGACTTTACAGATAAATCCCGAGTATTCCATTTTAGGTTCAAATAGAAGAGGTAAAGTAGAATTTCTCTCTTCCTTCGTATTTCATAACAGCCCAAGCTGATTCAACACAAATAAATGACTATGCTGTAAGTATCCTGAGGGAAAAGTTGATAAGCCAGACTCTATTCTCTTCATATGTGTATAAACAAATACTTCACTTAAAAAAAAATCTTATCAGATGGTAAGCACTTGGAATTTACCTATTCTGAATGCAGGGCAGCTGCTTTGGGAAATAAAAAAGTCATTTTTAAGCTGATTGATGAGTACTGATAAATCCCTTAGATTGAACGCTGCCTTCCTTTTTTTGGTGGGCAGTCCTGAGGGCAGAGGGAGAATAGGATTATCTAGAGTCATCCCTGCAAGTGGTGGAGGTAAGGTAATGGCCAACATTTCTGTTCCCTTCCCCCGCCCCCCGGTTTCTTCCTTTCCCACGCCCCAGAACCATCTATGGTGGTTTCCAAAGCCAGATACTCAGAGTAAAATGAACCTGGGTGGAAGGGAGGCTTAGCCAACGCTCCACGTGGGGGGCCAAGGTCCTGGCCTCGGGAGGCCCCTGATCTGTCATTCAGCTTTGAGTCCCTGTGCTCTCTCCTGGCCTTGCCCTGGAAAGCACACAGCCGGCTGCAGCTGGGCTCGGGCTCTACCTCGCGTTCCTGTTTATTACTACTTCAGCTGTTTGCTGCAGGGAGACAGGCAGAGTCCTGCTCTGATTGGCTGCCTTTCTCTGACGTAAACAGCAGGCTCAGCCAATCAATAGCCCGCACTCCAAGAGCAGAAAGATGAATTGTAACAGCCAAGGCCTTGGGAATTAAAAAAAAAAAAAAAAAAAGAGCAACCCCTCCCCAACCCCCGCCCCCAATCAAAACCGTACACAAGGCTCCTGGAGGGGAGAGAGAGAGAGAGAGAGAGAGAGAGAGAGAGAGAGAGAGAGAGAGACTGAGACTGCTCTCTTCTGCTGGAAGCCCTCTGGGCAGGCCTGTTTGCACCCCAACTCCTTGGCGCTGGGCCGAGTTCACACCATTTTCAAAGTAGGTCATTCCAAGTAATCCCAGCAGAGGAGGGATACGCCGTCAGCCACAGTCCACAGAGCCTGCGAGGAGGTCCAGACCTTGCAGTGGAGGCTGGAACGTGACGCTGGTCCGCCTGGTAGGAGGCGGCTACTGCGAGGTGCTCCCTGCCTTCCTCGAACAGCCAGACAGGCTTGCTTTTAAACAAATCCACTCTCTCGGCCGTTTACAATTGGTCAGGGACTAATACTCTGGACAAATCTCTAGCAGGACTTCGCTCCTAACCTGAATGAAAATTCGCTGTGAGAAGGATGATGTCATCTTGATTCAGCTCTTTGTTCTTCGTGTTGGGAAAATTCATTGTTATTTATGAGGCTAGCGAGTTTCAGTGTCTGCGAAGACACTGGTACCCCCAAGGAGAACGCAAGTAGAAATAAATAGATGCATGCAGCATTTTCCGAAATAACATATTGAGGAATATGCATATAAAACAAATGGATATATCATTCAAAACATAAACCTCATACATGTTCTTAAGTACATAAAACCCTTACACTGTAATTCATGCAGATACTGAAAAAAAGGTAAACTCCACTTTCTTGATCAATGACATGCATAGACACGTGTCAAATAATGGTGAAAAGGTATATGTCTGTTTTAAACATGACCTGCCTTCAGGTATCATCTACAAGTTTCCTTTGCTGTGCTGTTTCCTCAGCTTGTGCTAACCCCCCTCTCCTCTTCTGGCAAAACATATCCACCTCTACAACCCCTCTCAAATTCTTCCTCTTTAGGAACTCTCTGGCTCCTGATTTTCAGTGATTATTTCTCTCCATTCGGAACCCTTGCAGCAATGAAAGAAACCCACAACACACACCTAGGAATAGCTTATGTATGATGTGGCGACTAATTGTTTATCACACCGTAACTCCTGGAAAGCCAGGGCCAATATCTGGTATTTCAATAGTACATCATAGGTACTTAGCATACATATCGCTTTCAAGACAAAGGGAGAACACTAACATTTATTGAATGCCTCCTAGGTACCAGCTACTACGCTGAGATTTCTATCAATTCTCGGAAATTATTATTTAGAACACGTTAACAGCCTTAGAACAGAAGATTTGCTTTCCACCATTTTAAAGATAAGGAAGCAGAGGCTTAGAACAGTTACATAACTTACCCAGGATCAAACAGCCAATGAACAGAGGAGCCAAGATTCAAACACAGCCATCGGACTCCCTGCTCTCTCTGCTACCCACCCTGATGATTCTCAATCTTGGCTGATTAGCTTCTAGATATTTCGGATGCCTAGGCCCCCCGTCTGAAGGTTTTGATTCAGATTTCTAATCCCAGGAGAGCAGGGAAGTGTTTATGTCCTTAACTGCTCTGAGGCCAGCAATGCCTTGTCTATAGTAGCAGTCAGTACATGTTTGTTAGATGAATAAGTGAATTCAAAACATCTAGAACGGTGGTATTCAGGCCAGGCTATATATTAGAAATCACCTGGAGAGCTGATTAAGCAATGCCTCTCTCCAGGCCCTTCCCCCCAGAGATTCTGATGCAATTGGTCCCGGGTGGGGCCGCCTGGCAGGTCTCCTGGTTTTTAAAAACTCCCCAGGCGATTCACATGTGCAGCCCAGGCTGAGAACCATTGGTTTAGAGTGAGGTCATGGGATCTGCACATTTTATAAAGCTCCACAGGTAATTTTGATCGGCAGCCGGGGTTGAGAACTACCGCCTACACACTATGCTGCCTCTTTCTGGGTTTTATAAATGGGAAAGCATTACTTGCTAAAAATAATTCTGTCAACAAGTATGGGCTGTGCTCACCCGTGCACAAAAGCGTCCCCATTTGGGGTACATTACAGAAGAAACAATAGAGCCTGCTGTCACCTGATTTCCAATCTGTAACCAGTTCAGCGCTAACTTGTTCCCTGATCTTTATCTGTCATGCACTGGTTGGACAGTGATTTATGAAACTGACAGACTAGAAATCTTGTTTCGTAGGTAGAAGAAGGAGAGTCTCTTGTCTACTGAGCTAAAGGATAGCTTTTAACCTTCGTGAGCCTCAGTAATCAATTTGTGTGAATGTTCAAGCACTGATGTGCATATTTTCACTTCCAAATACATGGGGAGAGATTGGGGAAGAAACAGTATTAAAATGCACAGCTGCCTGGCAGTTGAGATATGGGCAAGAGGGAAAAAGGATAAAGACCATGACTCTTTGTGAACCCCAGACATGGTTAGTAACACTTCTTATCACCTGGAAATCAAGGAAGATGACGTGCCATGGGTTTATGTGTTGTTAGGTTTAGCATTTCTTAAAATGCATTATCCAGAACGTATCTGAAAACAATTTGATATTGGGGAGGGATCTTATTACTTGTTATAATGAGCCCAACCATTAAACATTTTGTAAAAGTCATATTGCCATTGTATAATTATTATGAGCACATAAACAATAGCTACTGTTAGGAATCAAGGAACGGGAACATTTTAAAGAGCTAGGTATTTTATAGTCAGGGAAAGCCACTTTTTATACACACCATGAAATTTGTATGCAATTAGTAATAGGTGACTTTCATTGAGCACTTAACCGTGCCTGGCAGTCTTTGACAAGCTCTTAATGCATTCTCTTGTAATCTTACCACAAAAAGATGAACTAGGTACTATTATAATCTCTTTTCGCAGATAAGACAACTGAGGCACAGAAGGGCTAAGTAACTTGCTCAAGGACCCACAGCAAGTAAACCGGAATTCAAACTCATTCGGTCTGATTTCATTGCTGATGCTTTTCACCAGTATCCATTAGAAATACTGTTTTCTCCATGCTGACGTTATTATGCTGTTTTCAGAAATTGTATCTTTTTTCATTTTATGTGACCATGACATACAGTAATCAGAGAAAATAGATTTCCAGAAGGAAGTAAGCATTGCTCAGTCCCAAATTTAATTCCATACTCCCTCCTTTATTTTTTACTACTAAACACAATTCCCAAAACACCATTCTTATAGAATTGAAATGCAGTTCAATAAATATGTTAAGCATCAATTCGTGTAAGGTTACCACACAGGATTAGAAAATACAGCCCTTGTCTTTAGGACAAAAAAAAACAAAAAACCAACAAACCGCAACATTTTTTTTTTAATGTTTATTCATTTTTGAGAGACAGAGAGAGACAGAGCACGAGCAGAGGAGGGGCAGAGAGAGAGGGGAACACAGAATCCGAAGCAGGCTCCAGGCTCTGAGCTGTCAGCACAGAGCTCGATGAGGGACTCCAACTAACAAAATGAACCAGGAGATCATGACCTGAGCCAAAGTCAGACACTTAACAGACTGAGCCAACCAGGCACCCCAGGAATCTTTTAGAAATGCAGACAGATCCTGGCATCCCATCCCCATTTACAATCCTTTTTTTTCTTTTTCTCTCCTCATACGGTTCCAAATCCACAACCCAACCTTGGAGACCCTGCATGATTTGGTTCCTCCCCATTTTCCAGCTCCACATCTCTCCCCTCACCCTCCTGGGGGTGAGTTTCAACGATATGAGGTTTCTCTGGGAAACTTTGATGCGCCATTTTTTTTTTCCAACGACAGAAGCGACTGTTCGCATCAGGTCACACGCATCCCTCCCTGCCCACTCCTGTAGCTGGAAACCCTCTGCATCCCGCAGATTTCGGCTTGAACATCACTTTCTCAGAAAAGCCTTCCCCGATGGTGGGAACCAGGTCCTACCGCTCTGCTGAAGTCTCTCATAGCCTTCTCTACTTCTCATTCATGGAACTCACGCATTGCCTGTGACAGTTATTTGTGTAGTCATTTGTTGAGCGTCTCTGTCTCCCCGCTGCTTGTAAAGTCCCACTTACAGGAGGGAGGAGAGTGTGTATCACTCTTTCCCCTGCATCTAGCACCCTGCATTCTACTACATGGTAGAATCCAGATATTTCTTCTAAGATACGCTCTTCCATTTAAATGTCATGTGTCCCTTTGGTCCCAGGGCTGGCGATGGCTCTGCTGTAATGGGTCCCATTTCTCGTTCTTTCTCCATACCCTGCACCCACCTCCTCAAATCATCCTAATGTTAGGGTGTCGCTTGCTTCCTGCTGGGACCCTGACTAATACAGGTACAAATTAGATGAGCAAAAAACAAAAACAAACAAACAAAAAAACCACAACAGTGGTCCAATAAATGCATAGAGAGAATTAAATACTCCTAAAATTTTTTAACACTTTCATCTAAATTTCTTTTCTTTTCTTTCTTTCTTTTTTTTTTTTGTTTGTTTGTTTAGTTTATTTATCTACTGAAAGAGAGAGAGTGCCAGGGAAGGCCAGAGAGGAAGAGAATCCCGAGCAGACTCCACATTGGCAGTACGGAGCCCGACGCAGGGCCCGACCTCACGAACCATGAGATCACGACCTGAGCCAAAATCTAGAGTTGGGTGCTGAACTGACTGAGCCACCCAGGCGCCCCCATTGAAATTTCTAAAAACCACAGCAGCTAAGCATTTGCCTGAAAATTAGACGTATACTTGAAGAAAGAAGTCAGGATATGTTGTACTAGGGGATAAAAGGTACAGTTGGGTTCTTGTAAAACGTGTTCCAAGTGAGGCTAAACCAGGGGAGGGGACCCAGATGCCCAACTGTGTCCCAGCTGCCACCACAAGGCAAGGACAACTGGGGATCCGGAGGGCGCCTTGTAAAAACTGTCAAGTAAATACAACTTTTGTCCCGTTCCGTTAACAGTGCTCAGGGGCTAGAAGTCCGCAATCAAGGGGCCAACGGGGCCAAACTCCCTTTGAAAGCTCTGGGGGAGAGTCCTTCCTTACCTCTTCCAGCTTCCGGCTGTTGCTGCCAAACTTCCACGTTCCTTGGTTCGTAGTTGTCTCACCGGGTCTCGGCCTCCGCTGTCACGTGGCATCTTCTCTCCACGTGTGTCCGTACCACTGCTCACGCAGAACCACCTCATCTTAACTTGATTACGTCTTCAAAGACCTCGTTCCCAACTCGGCTCACGTTCACAGGGCCTGGAGGCTAGGACCTGAACACAGCTTTGGGGGCCACGCAATTCAACCCACAACCCCTAAATGTATAAAACCGATTTCTTCCCTCCTTCCTTCTATTTTATGTAGAAAATGTTGGTGCCTGTTGGCATCCTTTCTCTCTTCTGTTTTGGCCCATCAGGCTCCAGGTCTGTCATTTTCGTTGGTGGCTGTTAACTTTACAATTCGGTCTTTTGATTATAGAATATAATAAATCAAGACTGTGGCTGAACTGGAAGCAGAAGTAGTATCTCCCAGTGTTAGTGTTAACAGCTCTTTTAGAATTTGTCTAGCAGGTTTTCTGGTCTTTACTGGAAGACTCCCCCCCCCCCCCCAAAAAAAGTAGTATCTCCCAGAGGTGGCTATGGTAGCGGATAGGATTTGCGCTTTCCCTTCTTAGGAAGAGGGTGAGGGTGTCTTCGTCTCAGCTGGAACAGTTGCCTGCCGTGGGGCAGATGCGTGATGCTGTCCCTGTCCTTGTTACGGGGTAGAGTGATGAGGGGAGTGCCTGGTGACCAAAGGGTAGACCATCCCAGTTTTCCGTGGGAGACTGATGGGGGTTGAACGAAAGAGAAAAGAAGCCGTTTTTTGTTTCCTGCTTCTGATGGAGCTTCCAGAAGCTCCTGGGTGTCTACTCGGTCAGGGCAGTTCTAGCACCTATAGCAGCAGAGTGTGCCCTGCCCTCACAGAGCTCTGACCTTGGCAGTGGTGGTGACAACGGTAGGTAACTGTGGGCTCCTGCCTCTTTAGTGTGAGTAGGGGCTCTTGGCTTACTTCTTCCATTCCTTCTCTGATGTTCTCCCTTGCTTTACGCAGATCTGAGTTTCTGACCTAGATCGTTGTCCATCTTTTCAAAGGATTTCTTGTAACCTTTCTTGCAAGGCAGGTCGACTTGTGACAAATTTCCTTAATTTTTATTTGTCTGAGAAAGTCATGACTTTACGTTTGAAGGATCATTTCGTGCGGTAGAGAATTCTAGTTTGGTGGATTTTTCTTTCAACATTGAAAATATTTCACTCCACTCTCCTCTTGCATGGTTTCTGAAAGGAAGTCTGATATAATTCTTGTCCTCGTTCCTCTGCAGGTAAGTTAACAAAAAATAAATCTCTGGCTTCTTTCAAGATTTCCTCTCTGTTTTTGATTTCCTACAGTTTGAATATGATATGTGTTGGTGTCGAGTTTTTGGTGTTTATCTTACTTGGTGTTCTCTCAGCTCCCTGCATCTGTGGTTTGGTGTCATTAATTTTGGAAAATTCTCTCGCTATTACTTAAACATTTTTTTCAATTGTCACCCAGTTCTTGGATAGTCTGTTCTGCCTTTTCAATTTTTTTTTCTCCTTGCATTACAGCTTGGGAAGTTTTTACTGACATATCTTCAAGCTCACCGATTCTTTCCTTAGCTGTGTCCAGTTCCCTGAGGAGCCCATCAAAGACATTCTTCATTTTTGTTACAGTGTTTTAGCTTTCTGGCGTTTACTTTTGATTCTTTCTTTGAGTTTCCGTCTCTCTGTTTACATCACCCACCTTCCGCGTTGTCTCCTTCTCCTGTTAGAGCCCTTAACATATTGACCACTGTTATTTCTAAATTCCTATTCTGATAATTCTCAACTCTGTCACGTTGGAGTCTGGTTCTGAGGCTTGCTTTGTCACTTCAGACCGTGGTTTGTGCCTTAAATTACGCCTTGTATTTTGTTGTTGTCGTTGAAAGCTGGACAGGATATATGGGGTGAAAGAAACGAGATAGTTAGACTTTTGACATGAGGTTTTGTGTGAATCTGGCCAGCAGTTAGGCTGTGTTTACCCTTTGCTGTATCTATGGCATCAGAGGGTGACATTCCCTCTGGGGTCACTGTTTTTGTCTGCCCCATTGTCTCTGGCTTTTCCTAGAGACTCCTTAAATGGGGTCACAGGCCTGTAGGTCTTTCAGCTGTAGTCACCGTTATTATACAGAAGCCCTGATTGATGTGGTGGGAAGGTGTGGGGGCAGGGAAAGTGTTTTTCAGTCCTGTCCTTAGGTCTTCCTTCCAGGGAGCCAGAGTTGGGTATTTCCCTTCCCCTGGTTGGTTACGTTCTGGCAAAACCCCCCTCGGTTACATCCGGTTACAGTTTCTCTCGAGGGCAGGCTTTTCTGAGGAGAATAGAATGCTTTGGGCTTCTTTAAAAATGTTCACTCCTTCACTCCCACTCCCCAACCGGAAGCAGGAGGGGATTTTCCACCCATCTTCACTGTGGGAACCTGGTAGGGCTCCTGGAGTTTAAAACTCAGGAAAGCGGGTGGGAGGCCTTTGGGACCAGGCCCCGCAGAAGTTCTTAACCCCCAGTCTAGAGCACTCAGAGCCTCCAGTAATTGGTCCATTATAGTTTAAGTGTTCCGACAGATGCTGGCTCTGGCTGTGCACTTCTGTTCCATGTCAGCTGTGATTCTCTGTGTCTGTCTGTCTGTCTGTCTGTCTCTCCAGTTTTGGGGACAGCAGTTTGCTCTGTGACCTCAATTCTCTGGTGGATCCCAGAAGAGTCACTGAATTTTAGCTTGTTCCACTTTCTTCTCGTTGGGAGGACAGGGGTGACCATTTTCCAGCTCTTTGCAGGTTGGCCTGGAAACTGGAAATTCAAATACAACTTTTCAAGTTTATCTTAGAAAACCTGAAAAATGCAGGAAATTGTTAAGTAGAAAATAAAAATCTCCAATAATTCCACTACACAGAGATACTCACTGGTAAACTATGGGTAGATATTTTTTTCCTATGCCTATGTGTATTCAGGTGTAATATATGGAACATAGTTTTTAAAAGAATTAGTCTATACATAGTTTCACAGCTTTCCTTACTCACAAAATTACAGGCTCTATACTTCCCCATGTCAGGAAAGGTTCTATATTTAATACTGTTATTAATTGCAAATATTGCAAAATATGTAGTCATATTTAAATGGAGATAACGTAGCAGAGAGGCTAGGTTCATAAATTCTGGGGTTAGATTGCCTGGCTCAAACCCTAGTCTTTCTGCTTATAAGCTACATGATCTTGGTTAACTTCTGTCACCTCTCTATGCCTCAGTTTCTCACCTGTTAAATAGAAACAATAATCCTCACTGATGTGAGATTGAGTAGGATAATCACGATTATTAGAATAATCACTTAGAACAGTGGCTTATTGGGGCGCCTGGGTGGCTCAGTCGGTTGAGCGTCCAACTTCGGCTCAGGTCACTATCTCGCGGTTCGTGAGTTTGAACCCTGCGTCAGGCTCTGGGCTGACGGCTCAGAGCCTGGAGCCTGCTTTTGATTCTGTGTCTCCCTCTCTCTCTGCCCCTCCCCCATTCATTCTCTGTCTCTCTCTGTCTCAAAAATAAACATTAAAAAAAAAATTAAAAAAAAAAAAAGAACAGTGGCTTATTGAATCATTCATTACATGTCTCTGGCAAAATTAATTTTAAAAGAATCTATTTTGTGAGGCACCCGGGTGGCTCAGTTGGTTAAGCATCCAACTTCAGCTCAGGTCATGATCTCAGGATTCATGAGTTTGAGGCCCTCATTGGGCTCTCTGTTGTCAGCACAGAGCCTGCTTCAGATATTCTGTCCCTCGCTCTCTCTGCCCCCCTCCCTCTCCTGCTCACGCTCTTTCTTAAAAATAAACAAACATTTAAAAATAAAATAAAATGATCTATTTTGCATCTTGTTTGTGTATAGAAATGCAAAATATTTTAGTGCATGCTACAGTGTACTTGCTCTGTAGTCATTTTCCGTGGGGGCAAGAAGGCACATTGGTGAATGAAGCTGGCTTGCCAACTTTGTTTCTCCTCCCTTTGTCACACCATTGTGTCGTTATCACATCATTTCCATTTTATGGCTAAAGACGGTCTTATGCAAACAAGAAGCATGCAAGAAGCACTAAGCACACCCATACACACCACCACATACCAAAATGGCACACACAAGCAAGCAAACATAACTCTAAACAAGCTATAACTTCAAACTCTCAAAAACACATTTTCCCCAAAGCTCAACATTCCTTTGAGTCATTGTAATTTTCTTACATCATTAATATCTCACTGCCATGTAAAGTCTATGCCACGTAAAGCCTTTTGTTTGTGGGTTCTATTTATAGTGCCTTTGTGATTTTCCAAATGCAGCCAGTCTACAGATCACTCACCTTTCGTAAGCCCCACGCTCTGTATAGCACAGCTTATCCACGTCTGTTAGCGTAGAGGAGACCACTGCCCACCGGACCCCACCAATCTAATAAAAACCCACGAGAGTCTTATTTTCATGCTCCCCTTATCTGTTATCTCTCACATTCAATTAGCTTCCACATTCCTGTGGGTTCTTTTTCCTCTGGGATGTCTTCCAAATCCATCTTTTCTGGTACCGTCTTAGCACAGGCCCCCATCCCTTGCCACCTGGCCTATTATAATAGTCTCCAGGCTGTTCTTCTTGCCTCCAGATTTTCCGTGTTCAAAACCTCTCACCACAACACTTTGACCTCCTCAAAATACTAATCTGATCATTGAACTCTCCCAGTTAAAGGTGAAGTCCAAATGCTTTTGTGTATCGTTCAAAGCCCCCTCGCATTCCCATTCTTGTTTCCAGCTTCACCTGATGGCAATCCTTCCCGCTCCCAATTCACCCTCTGGATTACCCTGCCCCCTGTTGCAGCCCCTATTTTTCTCTACTTTATCCTTCAGAGCTGGTTTGATGTCACCGCCTCCAGGAAGTCTTCTTTTTCCTTTTCCTTTTTAGGCAGAGTAGATCGCTCCATTTTTGGGTGCTTTGTCAGGGGGGTTCATATAATAAGACCCACTTGGTACCATATTACAGAGCAGATGTGACCTTCTATATTCCCTGCTGTGTCTGAGCTCTGAGGGCAGGGACCATGGGGCTTTCACCTCTGTGACCTCCCTTCACCTCCCAAACCCAAATAAGTAATATGTGGTCAAGAAGGGTTTTCGAATAATTGGCATTCATGCAAGCCTACTTTGAGATGGTGTGGGAAGGGGGGTGGGTGGGAAGGAGAGGGGCAGAGGGAGAGACAGAGAAAACCTTAAGCAGGCTCCACATTCAGGGTGGAGCCCAACATGGGGCTCGATCTCACAATCTTGGGATCATGACCTGAGCTGAAATCAAGAGTCAGATGCTCAACTGACTGAACCACCCAGGCGTCCTGAGATGCTATATATTCTTAAAGGAAAACATAGAATTAATTTAGGAACTTAGTGTCTGTTGTTTTTGTTGTCATTAAACTTCTGAGAGTTTCGGGGATGAAAAATTGTGTTACGCTGGGGCAGGATCCTCTAATTAGTACTCTTGCTGGCCTGAAAATGGCAATCCTTCTGCCTGAAGGCTTCAGATACACACATTAAAGGAAGTAAACACAGGGAGGGTCCCCGGACGCAAGTTGGCTCAATATTCTCATTATAAAACAGATGAAGAGATGGGACCTGGAGAGGTTAATGGTGTTGGCCAAAGTGAATGGAGGAGAGAAGCAGTATCGAGAATTCATTCTAATTCAGACTCTTTTTCATTAAGTCAGAGCTTAAAAAAAACAAAAGCTGTGATTAAGACTTTTGCTAATTCAAGTTAGTCTTTTCCCCAAGTAAGCTGAATTAAGGAGCTATAGTTATAGCTATTTTTTTTTTCAACCTGCACAGTTTTTATTAGAAAGTACTGACCCACATATAGTCAGGTGATAATGGACCTTATTGTCTGTTCTCATTACCTATCACCGGAGGATGCTGGTAAAGTAAAGTGAAATAAGATACTCCCCTTGAACTTGAAAATATCGACTTCACAACACTCAGAATGCATACGTAACTGGTAGCACCAGCTGTATGAGTCACTTGAGAAGGAAGGTCCAGGGGTGCCTGGGCGGCTCAGTCGGTTAAGCCTTCCGACTCTATTTTGGCTCAGGTCGTGATCTCAGGGCTCATGGTTCAAGCCCCTCGTGGGGCTGCATGCTGACAGTTCAGAGCTTGCTTGGGATTCTTTCTCTTTTCCTCTCTCTCTCTGCCCTTCCCCTGCTCATGCCCCCCCACCCCCACACCTCTCTCAAAATAAATAAACTTAAAAAAAAAAAAAAAAAAGGTCTGAAAGACAATCCATACCACTTGAAATGACTTGCTTAGAATTTCAGGGATGTGACCAGAATGTGATTTTACTAAGCTGGTCAGTTATACTGTACCATAGAATATGGCCTGTTAAGATTCTTTTAAGGTAGAGGGAAAGAATTGTGTTTATCCAGTATTATCCAGGGCCTAACACATGGGATCTAGCATTTATGAGCATCGAGATCACTACAGAGGGATATACTCCACAGTACGGCAATGAGAGTTCATTCATGGCCTAATTAAAGTCTCTCTAGAGGCAATCCAGCCATCCCTCTGTGTGTTGATTCTGTGCATCTCGAACAATCTTCTGGTTCCAAATGGACTTTCCTGATGTTGAGAAGTGGGCAATGTAGATGATAAACTTTAAATTTCCAACCATAAGAAAAAAAATAGCTTCTATTAGAAACTTTTAAAGTGATGTTATGGTTTATCCATCAGTCTCTTATGAGGTTGGTTAATGTGAACCAGAACTCCTGCATCTGGGTATGCTGAAAAAACCCTAACATGTCCAGATCTGCTGAAGCTGAAGACCAGACTTTGGCATGCCTTGCTTACTGTAGGAAACTGCCAAGGACTGGGTAGCCAGAGGCAGTTTTGTGTCTCTTCTCTCTAACTTCAGCCCAAGACTGGTACTGTCTTTTAAGTCGAAAGGAATCACTAAAACATGACAAAGATGGGGATTTATCGATATTATTTCTAATACTAACCTGCACTGTAGTTCGACATTTATATATTCTGCTATCCTCTCTTCCTTCTTCCCTGGGACCCAAATTAAGTTGTCCTCCCAATGCACCAGGGATGGGTCACATGACCACCAGGAAAATTAGTTGGTCAGAGAAAGACAAAGAGCATATGATTTCACTCATATGTGGAATTTAAGAAACAAAATGAACCAGAACAACAAAAGAGAGACAAACAAAAGCATACCAGACTCTTAACTATAGAGAACAAATTGGTGGTTCCCAGAGAGGAGGTGGGTGGGGGGATGGGTGTAATAGGTGACAGGGATCAACAGTGCACTTATCTTGATGAATAACATACAGAATCGTTGAATCGTGATATTGCACACCTGAAACTAGTGTGACACTGTGTGTTAATTAGACTGGGAAAAAAGGAGAAAGAAAGAAAGAAAGAAAGAAAGAAAGAAAGAAAGAAAGAAAGAAGAAAAAGAAAGAAAGGGAAAGAGGAAGGAAGGAAGGAAAGAGAAAGAAAGAGAGGAAAGAAGGAAAGAAGAGAGGAAGAAAGGAAGAGAGGAAGGAAGGAAGAGAAGGAAAGAAAGAAAGAAAGAAAGAGAAAAGAAAAAGAAAGAAAGGGAAAGAGGAAGGAAGGAAGGAAAGAGAAAGAGAGAGGAAAGAAGGAAAGAAGAGAGGAAGAAAGGAAGAGAGGAAGGAAGGAAGAGAAGGAAAGAAAGAAAGAAAGAAAGAAAGAAAGAAAAGGAAAGAAAGAAAAGAAAAAGAAAGAAAGGGAAAGAGGAAGGAAGGAAGGAAAGAGAAAGAAAGAGAGAGGAAAGAAGGAAAGAGGAGAGGAAGAAAGGAAGAGAGGAAAGAAGGAAGAGAAGTAAAGAAAGAAAGAAAAGGAAAGAAAGAAAGGGAAAGAGGAAGGAAGGAAGGAAAGAGAAAGAGAGAGGAAGAAGGAAAGAAGAGAGGAAGAAAGGAAGAGAGGAAGGAAGGAAGAGAAGGAAAGAAAGAAAGAAAGAAAGAAAGAAAGAAAGAAAGAAAGAAAAGGAAAGAAAGAAAAGAAAAAGAAAGAAAGGGAAACAGGAAGGAAGGAAGGAAAGAGAAAGAAAGAGAGAGGAAAGAAGGAAAGAAGAGAGGAAGAAAGGAAGAGAGGAAGGAAGGAAGAGAAGGAAAGAAAGAAAGAAAGAAAGAAAGAAAGAAAGAAAGAAAGAAAGAGAGAGAGACAATGGATCTCGTTAGCCATTGTGAATGGGGAGGAGGGAAGGAAGGATTGAGCTCTTTGAACTAGTACCTCTGGTCTAAGGACCTGCATTCATACTCCTCAGTGTTCTTATTCAAATATCATTTGCAATGTGTTGTGAGAGGACAAGAGATCGAGAAGCACTTGTAACTAATCTTAACTCACAAGAGAAGAGAAAGCACCAAAGGAGCTGGGCAGCCGCACCATTTTTCTCTTGAATTGCTATTGGGTTAAGGCCCCAAACCCTAGGCTGGACCTTTAGGCCGCCCCCTCCTACTCAGCAGTGTCTGTGTTTAGCTCACTTTTCCAACACCATGAATTAAACCACTGCTCCCAGGGAAGAAAAGGCCATGGGTGCCAAACCGTAGTTTTCCCACCAGAAGCCACCGACCTCTGCGTCTCTCAACTTTTCAAGGAGCCTCTGGTGCATCACATGCAGAGAAAGACCGGACACATTTGTTCCATGGTACACATACCGAGGACCATGAGATGGGACGATTTCAACATATACTTCTCTGGTGTTATCTTCTGGGGTTTTTTATTATGTTTTTCAGAAATAGGATTGAATAAATAAACACACAAATAAATAAATAACTGAAAATCTCCTGGGTATTGAAATATGTTAGGCAAATTCCACAATGTTTTTATTAGACAAAATAAATGTCTACGGCTGAGGCACCCAGGTTTGTTCCAATAGCTAAATAGGCCTGGAAAAAGAGCCTTCGTTTGGGCAAAAATTAGACTATGACCAACCACATAGAAAATTCTCCCTTGTAAAGGGTTTACTTTCTGATTTTTTTAAAGCTCTCCACAAATAGAGCTTTATGAGGAGAATATCCAGAAGTCTTTAGTAAAGTTATAGAAACAAATTAGAACCATATAACCCAATATGGGCTCATCATAAAACATGAAAAAGCTATCTTTTTTTTTTTTTTGGATATTTTCTTTTTTCCTTCTTTAATTCGGATTATGTACCACCATTATTTGTCTACACTAAATGCCGCAAGTATTTTGTTTTATGTGCAATTTACCAAATGTACAATATACTAAATTTTCTGTGCAGCAGAGAATTACGGCAATGATTCCCTTTCTGGATAATATCAGGGCTAAGTGCCCGTACTTTAGCCCAGAGTAGAAACATAGCCACTCACACACAGATAACTGTGTCTCCAAATTATCAGAAGGGTTTACTCGGTGTTATATACAACTATTGAGAACAACCTGAAATGAGGCATCTCTGAAAAAAGACTACAAATTCTCAGTATTTGTACCATCTTTCTAGGATCGTCGATGCAGAACTCTAAAATAATCCAGGGGAAAAGGAAGGAAGAGCACTGAAGCCATAAAAAGGATGATGCACGTGGCAAAGGAAGCGAGTGGCCATGTGAAGTGAGCATCCAGTCCCGTGGCTTCCATAGTCCAAGATCTCCATGTATCAGACGTTCGACTTCCAACCATTCACTAAAACTCCCAGCCGCAATTTCTTCAGGAGCAAAACAGTCCCGAGACCATGGTTGGTCCTTTCTCACAAAAGTTGCAAATATATGACTGTTATAAAAGTACTTTGTAAACCATGAACGGCAGGCATTATGGTAAAACCGTGGCTCGCGAGTAACTTGTTCTGCGCGTGTTCCGCAAGACGCGCGAACGGGTCTCACAAATTTTAACTTGATAAACGAGCGACGTCTCGTCATACAAGTTGTACGTGACGCCGAACATCACAGGATCGCAACTGAGCCAATGGTTCTTGACATTCGCTTTGATATACAAGTGCTTTGGGTTACAAGCGTGTTTCCGGAACGAGTTATGCTCGCCGAGCCAGGTTTTACTGGATTTAACTTTAAAAATAAAAAAGAAAGAAAACCAGCTCTACAGTTTATTGAGCATTTCCTATATGCCCAGCATTTTACCAGGTGTTTTGCATGCTTTTGTTTCTTCCCACAACCCCATGCGGTAAGTATCCTTATTCACGTATTAGGACAGAATTGTTGCTCACATCTCCCAAGCCTTTCTTTGCCTTCTTGTTGCCAGGTAGTGTCATCTCCGTTCTCCACTTTCGGCTCTGGGGCTGCTGGGTTGCCGAGAAGAAACCCCAGGCACCTTACACTTGACTTCATCTCCTCTATTGCGAGGCACCGTGTGTGTGTAGCAGCTTGGCACAGCCAGCGGGAGAAAGCGTTGAGTTAATCGTTAACTTTGTTTTCTTCCACTCTTCTCAAATGTGCCAGACAACGAAAATTGACCGTGACCTTTCGGTTAAAAGGAGGTGGAGCCTGAAATGATGGCACAGTCCTCGGAGCCAGTGACCTACAGGGTGGCAAGTGCTTCGCGTGTCCTCAGACTCTGACTTGTCCCCTCCTGGCCCTTCTCTGCAGGTGTTTCTGTTCCCTGTGGCTCTTACCAGGGTGGGGTTGGTCTTTTAGCTCATGTGCTGAAATATAGCAGCCAACTCGCAATAGAGAATAGGGTTTGTTCTGGGTGCTCTCCTGTCTATATCGACTGGATCAAAGGGAGATCCGTCTGGAATCCATTTAGCGTCCTCCCAGATGGTAAGCTTGCTTCCAGAAGGCACACGTAATAGGAGAGAAAGAACTCACTGCACATCATCATAGCACCCGGGAAGGCCCTGTGACCTTATGTCTTTCAGGATTCTTCAGGATTCAGAATAATTTTGCCTGCCTTAGATTTTCACAGAAAGTTTTTCCTCTTCCTGAATCTCGGACTGAAATCAGGGGTCTTCAGAGAGTGATGGTGTTATGTCTATCCACCCACTGACCATCCATAACTCCGCTTACGGACTGTGGCTGGATTCGTCATCTGTTAGGAGTCTACATGAATTTGACCAAGCCGTTATCAAACTCCACAGGGCATTCGGGGGCTTTTGTTACCAAAGTGCTAGCCCCTGGATGCAAAGCTAATATTTGGCTGATCCTTGAAAAATGGATGACTTTTCACGAAAACTGCACCGTCCCGGGTGTATCACCAACTTAATAAATGATAATTCCCACTGGCAAGATGCGAGACCCTGAGAAAATCACAGGGATGTGTCTCAGAAGAGGCAACGTGGTGGGCTCTCCTATGAACCAGGGGTGGAAGCTGGACATTTGGAACCTGGGGTGCTAGGCAAGCAATTTCAGACAGGACGCATCCTACCTCATTAGCTTTGTTCCTACCCTTGTTAATGCGCTTTGCTCCAGACTTCCCCACGCGTAGCTTTGTGTGGCCTGGACAGTTCTATTCATTCAACCGAGAACAAATGCTTATTCATTTTATTGGGGGCCTACTATGTGACAAGCTCTGGGCTTGGAGCTAGGGACACAGGATCGTGATAGTCAGCAAACTTCTGGTGGAGCCTGGACCGTCCCTGCTGTCACTGGCCAGGCACGTGTCCTCTCTTGATTCTTGGCTGAACTTCTCTTCAACGTGCGTTGGCCAGCTCCCTCCAGGACCCCTTCTTCCCCCACACCCAACCCTGTGGAATTTGTACCTCTGCTCTGAACTTGCTCCTGCTGTCTGTAAACCTCAGTCCAGTCAATAAAGGGTCACCACGGGGCAACCCCAGTTGAACCCGTAAGCTACGTGAGCTCGCTCACAGCCCTTTGGCCGTCGACCCAGGAACAAAAGTTCTGGACCCTGACGAAAGTTCTTGAGGCCCTGGATCCATAGACTGGTTAGTAGGTCATTTAACTTTATTTGTTTTTTTCTCCTAGCCGGTCAGAGATTACAAGCATTCATATGCAGGTCAAGGGCCAAAAATACTGTGGTCAGGGTGGAGTGGTGAGTGAGAGGTCCCTACGTGCTCACCAACACTTGCTCTGGAAAGGCCACAGACGGGGCCCTTCAGCACTCCTGTGACTTTGCATGGTGATTTGAGCCGTTCGCATGGCCCAAGCCCTTAGGGATGCAGATGCCATACGTGTGAAATTGTGTGATTTATACAGGAAATATTTAGATTATATTGGCGATGTCCACGGAGATAGGGCTTGCTAAGCAAGTTAAAGGAATTCCTATCTTTTTTTTTACACCAAACTCAAAGCAAAACAACAACACCCCCAGGATGGGGGCCAGAGAATGCAGACAAAAATTTATACTAAGAGAATAAACAGTTTTTAAGTACCCTGGAACTCTCTGTAAACACCTCTTCAGGTACAAGCAGCTGTAAATAACTTTTATCTGTTACTAGGCAAACACCTTGTGGGAACATTTGGTTATTTTCTGTCCACTTCTTATTTCTAAAAGGGCTAGCTTTGGGGCACCTGGGTGGCTCAGTCGGCTGAGTGTCCGACTTCGGCTCAGGTCGTGATCTCGCGGTTCATGAGTTCAAGCCCTGCGTCAGGCTCTGTGCTGACAGCTCAGAGCCTGGAGGCTGCTTCCGATTCTGTGTCTCCTCCTCTCTCTGCCCCTCCCATGCTCATGCTTTGTCTCTCTCTGTCTCTCAATAATAAATGAACGTGAAGAAAGAAAAAAAATTTAAAAGAGCTAGTTTGGTGGACCGATTGCAATAAAGCATATTTCTTCAATAATTCCGATGGGCTTTGCTCCCCACCCCTGCTGCATCATTCTGAAATTGGTGAAGGTGTATCGTAGTCATAGAGAACCAGTTAGAAGGTGCTTTGAGGTCATTTAGCCTCCAGGCAGAGCTGTCCCTAAAACTATTTTAGACCTTTGGTGGCTTGTATCATTATCCTGCTATCTGTAAAACCATTACGATGAAATGATGTCACCGTATGTCAACCGCGTTTTATTTTTGCAAAGTGCTTTAAAACCCTCATTTTTATTATTCCCTAGGCAGTCCTGAAATTACAATTTCCTGTTTTCTTTTTTTAAATTTTTTTTAACGTTTATTTATTTTTGAGACAGAGACAGACACAGCATGAACGGGGCGGGGCAGAGAGAGAGGGAGACACAGAATCTGAAACAGGCTCCAGGCTCTGAGCTGTCAGCACAGAGCCCGACGCGGGGCTCGAACTCACGGACCGTGAGATCATGACCTGAGCCGAAGCCGGACGCTTAACCGACCGAGCCACCCAGGCGCCCCTCAATTTCCTGTTTTCAACGGGGGAGCCTGAGGCACAGTGAGAACCTCTGATGGGATTTACACAACCCTTGCCTTTCGCGGCCCAGCGAAAGAGAAGAAGAGCATGGGACACACACCCCCGTCCTGTTTGCCCGTTCGAGTGTGTTTCGAAGCACGACTCTTCTCTCCCCTTTGAGCCCTTGGGAGTATGTTCTCCAGCCTCGAGAGGATGTCCTGGTTCCCAAGGGGCTCAGAACACCGCCACCCCCCTGCAGATGTGGAGACTGCCAGGTGGGAGAGGGAAAGAGCAGGAAGAAAGCTCCATAAGGATGGGAGGGAATCAGGAAGCGCTGCCTCTCAGGCAACTGTCCGTGCAAAAGCAGGGCAAGGCTGCCCTTAGCAACTACTTTGACAGGAGCGAGGTACCAGTCCGGAAACAATAAAGCTAATTTTTGTGGAGGGCATGCTAATCAGGCAACGGGTGGAAGGCCGTCTTGTACATCTTCACCTGAACGACAGAAGTCAGTGGTATCACCATTTCCTTTCTGCAGGTGAGGAAGCCAAAGCATAAAGACAGGAAGTCGTTTGCTTAAGCTCACAGGGTCCATAAGCTCGTCTGACTCATGACGGAGCTGCCTGTCCCGGGAACCCAGGTAGGGGAGCGGGAACAACGCAGCGGAAATTTCTGGGCTTCGGGTTGCCCAGAAGTAGATGGCCGACCGTTTGTGCCAGATCTGAGTCCATAACGGGCCACCAGATAAAGCTGTATGATTGTCAGCTCTGGGGATTGTTGGAGTCTGTGTCATTATTTTCACTTTTTTTTTTTTAAATTTTATTTATTTATTTTTTTGGGCATAACACTTATTTGCAGAGAGCCTAAATCCCTTGGATAGGCATGGTGCTTATTCCCAGAATAAGCATGTCTGTTGGCAGAGCTTAGAAGCGTGGGTGTCACAGTCCAGATAGGGGTGCCGAAGGCCAACGTTGAAAAACTAAAAATGAAAAACCCATCCCTCTGGGGTTTCCATCCATTCACTCAGAAATCATCAGAATGTGAGCAGCTGGGCACAACGTTAACCAGCAGGACACGGAGGTGAACATTACGGGTTTGGTCCCTCTGTCATGGAGTTTATAGCCCGGGACAGGGGTTGGCCGACTCTAGCTGCGGGCCAACAGCTGCCTGTTGGTGTAAATAAAGTTTTATTGGCACATAGCCACGCTCATCCACTCCCATATTGCCTGTGGCCAACTTTGCACTAAAACAGCAGAGTTGAGTCATTGCAACGGAGGCAGAATGGCCAGCAAAGTCTGAAATATTTACTATCCGGCCCTTTCTGGAAAACGTTTGCCAACCCCTGTCCTAGGATAACATTTATTTTTCAAGCCTGGAAATTTTTCTTTTGGAAGAACACATTTATTTACCCTCATCCTGGTCATCCGTTAAGATTCTTCACTAGCCAGGTTGCTTCCTATGAAGACAGGGGTCATCACTGATGCTGAGAAAAACAGGAAATTATAATAATAAAGGAACCACCAACATTTACCGAGCCACTCGCCCTGCAGGGCCCTAAGCACCGCACATGGATTACATCTACCTGTTCCCATAATAACTCTATGCAGGAAGCATGGGTATTAGCCCCATTTTACAGATGGAGGCTGCTGGTTGAGTAACCTGGCCAAAATTCGGGGATACAAGGCGCGGTACTGGGATTTAATGAGTCACTGCTAACCGGGCACACACTCTTCCCCACTGCTCTGCACTGGAACAGGCGGGGGGGGTGTGGGGGTCACGTCCAAGCAGGTTGGAGAGGAGGGAATCCCCCTGGGAAGGGGCCACGCACTGCTGGCCCGGTGTGTGCTGGGCCTATTTTTAGCCCTAACGAAAATCCTCCTGCAAGAGAGGACGAGTCTTGCTCTCTCCCTCTCGCTTCCTGCGCTCAGACAGACTCTCCCGTTGGAGGGGGACGCAATCTCCGAACCACGCTCCCAGCTTCACTGTAATTAAGCTGCTTCGCAGACGTGGATGTGTCTAATGCCTCTGCTAATGCTGATCCGTGGGGGAGGCTCTGAAACTCGGTGGGGGAAAAGAAAATAGAAGCACTGATTCGTTTTGTCAGAAAGAAGAAACAGCGAGGAGCAAGGAGCCCCTGTAGAGTTTATTCCTCCATCACTGTCTTGGGGATTCCCAAGACCCTAACTGCTGTGTTCTTCCGTTTTCTTCTGATAGCCCCTGAATCCCTTCTCCCCAGCCCCAGAATATTGTTGCCTTTCCCACACAAGGTTTTGTTTTTTTTGTTTTTTTTTCTAAAATTTGAAGGCCCCTCCTGGGGTTCTTACAGTGTAAGAGCAGGACCACAAAAATCCCGCCAGGGTAACTCCCCTGTCTGAGTAGGGGAGGGTACTTGATTGAGTTCAGGAACAGAAGAGAGATGTCTCTATTACTTATATATCTTCCCAGGCCTCACAAAGGCATAACCCCGAGGTTACTCACCCTCCCTTTATGAACGTGGCGTTAGCTGGTGACCGTCTGGGTAGTTCTGCTCACGCTGTGATTGTCCACAAACAATCATGGATCCCATTCACAGGAACCGGTCCAAATGTAGTTTGCCCTGACAACGTGTGCACTTTTCTGTGTCTCCCATGCACTGGGGCAATTGGGACATGGGTTGTAGCCTTGAGTGATATAGAAAATCAGAACCACCCCCAGCGGAAGCCCTCCGCGGTCCTGGGAGCTGACATTGCCGTGGCCCCGTGGTGCCTACACACGGTCATTTGCCCCCAGTCCCCTTTGCTCCTGGAGGGCCGGTGCTGCAGGACCCACAGTAAGACACTCAACTTAGTTACTCCTTGTTTCAGACGGAAGCCTGAGTTCTGTCTTAACCACGAGTTATAGCCACAAGTAGAACGAGCCAATGTATAGCGTCTCTAAAATATGCACGGAATTACAGAAAAGTAAAAGGTACCTACTTTTAGGCCTGACAAGCTAGTCACTCCGTAGAATTAGGCACCACAATCTCTACCGCTCTGTAAAATCTTTGGGAGGCCTTGCATTTCATATGCAAGCACTGTCAGCAAAGCCATTCCTAGAACATTTAAATAGACTGTCTCTATAGAATTGGCCAGCCAGCCAGCATTGGAGGAGTTGGGACATAATTGTGTCTTCCATAAAATGAAGTTCTGTTCTAAGGAGGGAATGTGGCCAAGACGCCAGGTACGTTTCTTGTTTTCTTTCTATCTTGGCCACCTCGAGCCAAGACACCTTCCAGGCCACCCGTTCGCTGCTGATGTTTCTGTCTCCCATGAAATGACTCTCTTCTCTCAGAGCTCACGGGTAACCATCACGGCGAGGATATAGATGTCATTTTTCTCCAAGATTTTATTTAGGACACACTTGGGGGATCTTGCATAACCTCTCTGGAAAGAAGTTTGCAAAATATAATGATCTTGTCATCTGCTTTACTTTCTTTCTTTCTTTTTTTTTTCCTTAGCTCAAAATAATTAAATTAACAGAAAAGATTCAAGCTTTCTCGTTTAAATTTGTGCCAAATTGATTCAAAGTTAACGTATTTTTGAAAGGGTTATCTAATTGAATCTCAAATGGCTCTTGCTAATGCTTCGCCCTAGTTCTGATCCCAGCTACCCTGTCAGTCTTTGAGAAGCTAAGGGGCCAGTTAATAAAGAAGGTGAGGGAAACAACAGGACGGAAAAGGAATTAGAAGATAGATTACATTCATGCCCTTTATGCTATGTCTTCAACATAACAGTCCCTGAGAAAAAGACATTTGAAAGAAATAGAGGGCCACTCCCAATGATATCTCTTGATCATACTTATCATGAGATGCTGCCATGCACAGTTGTTCACTCTGAGCACTGCACAACTCATAATCTGTGTGTATGGACTCAACAACGGACATTTATTCTGACTCCGGGCTCCCTACCCTCCTCCCTAGCTGTGATCTATTCTCAGTCCTCTTTTAGCCACTCTAGCTATCATCCAAGTCTGGCACAGCCAGCTACCTAGAGGCCCATCCCCACAACAACTCCTCTACTGTAAGGTTTGCCCCATTCTGAGCACAGAAACTTGGACACTCGCTATGCTCCTGGCAATGCCTAGTGACTTCTCAGGGCAGACCTGGCTCCCAGCCAGGACTCAGCATCTTGGATCCTCAAGGAATCTCTTGCTTATGCTTTTATTTCCAGTTGTGTCCCTATCCCCAGACCCTAGGCTTTGCTGTCAGTCCCACTTTGTCCCAGGAATGTCTGTGGAAACAGGGGAAGGGTTTCCAGAATTTTCCTCTATGTAGAAGGTGGAGGTACAGAAAAGAGGAAAGAAGGGAATACTAAAGTTGTCTCCAAAAGACCCAAACCTGGGCCCATTCTGGCCCGCCCTGTCTGATACTGGTCTGACCTTCATATAGTTTTCATTATGGAAACTGCAGTGCCTGTCTTTTGTCTTTATATAAAAGTGTTTCAAAATGGTCCTTTCATTAAAATCCACTTGCCAATAGAGATATCAATGTATTTGATTCAGCTACAAATATTCTTTGGCCACCTCCAGAAGTCTCGCTTTGTCCTGTGGAGCTGTTCACCACAACAGCTTTTTCTGGTCCTTTCCTCCCTTCCTTCCTCCCTCCTTCCCTTTCTCTGTCTCTCTCTCTCTCCTTCCTTCCTTCCTTCCTTCGTCCTTCTTCCCTCCCTCCTTCCCTCTCTCTTTTTTCCTTTCTTACTCCCTTTCTCTCTCTCCTTTTTTTTTCTTTCTTTCCTTCCTTCTTCCTTCTTTCCTTCCTTTGTCCTTTTTCTCTCCCTCCTTCCCTCTCTTTTTCTTTCTTCCTCCCTCCCTCCCTCTCTCCCTCTTCTTTCTTTCTTTCTTTCTTTCTTTCTTTCTTTCTTTCTTCTCTTTTTTTCAAGGACCCAGGGGATCTTTTCTCTAGAGCTGAAAGGTGCTTCAAGAACTCATCCAATTTGGCACCTTGCATTGAGGTCAATAAGATAGGGTTATACCAATTTTATGGAAGAGATAACAAGCCCAAGGAGAAAAGGAAACTGGCTTCACTTCCACGAATTCAAAGAAGCCAAAAGCTACTGTTCTTAACCATGGCTGGGAATGAGCATCACCTGGGGATGAAGCTTCCAGAGCAATCGGAATCTCTAAGGATTGTGCTTCTTGAAACTAACCTGCTCGGAATTCATTTCAGAAGCTTCTGGAGTCTGGGTGAAAATACAGGTGGCTGGGCCTCCCCTGATCAGGAGGTCTGGGTGGATCCGAGAACGTGCACCTGTTACCCGTTTCCAGGGAAGCTGATACTGAGGCTGAGAGTGTGGGGCCCCCGCCGTGGGAACCATCGGTGGTAGCGAAAGCCTTTACTGGTGAGTTAGCAAGAGATTCTGGCTCGGAGGTGAGTCGGTGATCCTTGGCCCACTTCAAAATGCTCCAGAAGTCTCTGGTCGGTGACCCAGAGGCTCTGGCCCGCGAGGAGAGCTTCATGTTCCCCACAGCTGACCGACAGGAAGGGTGCTGGACTAGAGGACCCTCTGTCTCCTTCAGGAACTTCTCAGTCTTCGGCCTCAGCACCGCCCTTCATCTCGTGCCCTTTTTCCCAGGGCTCTGCCATACTTCTGGTGGCTGGACATCCAAGGACCCTCCCGCACACCCTCGGGCTGCGTGCCGTGCTGCCCACCCCTAACTGACGCCTCCCTTCACATCCCGTGGCTGGGTGGCCCTGCAGGGGGCGTGCCCATCTCCCAGCCCTGTCCTAGCCTTCGCGCCCTGTGTTATTTGTTGACAATATTCACCGGCCGGTGGCTAGGTCTTTTTGCATCCTGTGTGCTTTCCTTACGGGGGCTAATCTAATCTTGATCATTTCTGCTTCAAACATCCAGATTCCCTATGGGGAATCACTAACCAGAGTTCATATTTGGGTCTGAGAGGTATCTCCTTTCCAGTCCGTTTGCTGAACGGAGCTGATGAGCTTACTTAATTCATTCACCCATTTGGCGAACATTTATTGAGTGCCTGGTGTGACTGGCACTATTGTGCATTTAAAGATAAGGAGAGAGGGGCGCCCGGGTGGCTCAATCGGTTGATTGACCGACTTCGGCTCAGGTCACGATCTCCCGGTTTGTGAGTTCGAGCCCCGTGTCGGGCTCTCTGCTGACAGCTCAGCGCCTGGAGCCGGCTTCGGATTCTGGGTCTCCCTCTCGCTCTCTGCCCCTCCCCCGCTCACACTCTGTCTCTCTCTCTCTCTGTCAAAAACAAATAAACATTAAAGATAAGCAGAGAAATAAGACACATTTCCTTCCCTCCAGGAGCAGGAGTGGAGATAGGCTTGCACCGCAAATTCCAGTTCACCATGACCGGGCCAAAACAGAACCATGTGCCAGATATGACGGTGTGATATGGGGCTGGAGGGTGCAATTCAACTCTCGGCCCTGGCTGAGGTTGTCGAGCCCTTCCTTTCCCCTGGACTTGACTTTGCAGGTTTCAAATCATTACTGTTTGGCGATACAAGATTGATTTCTAAAAGCAGGGACGATAACCCAGGCAAAAGGACAGAGAATCGTTCCCTGGCAGCAGTGTTCTCTTCGGGGATCGTGGAAAATTTGCAAGTCAGAAGGGGTTTCAAGTGGCATTTAAAGGGTTAAGAGGGGAAGGGGTTCCAGATAGAAGTGTGAAATGGGAGGAGGGACCTCAGGGTCAGGGGCACAGCCACAGAGTGGGGTTTGGGAGTAGGAGAAGGAGGGCTCACCACGGAATGGGGGGGGAAGGGTTCTCTTAAGTAAGGGAAGAGCTTAGAAGCTGGAACTGCCCTTCCTTTGCCCGGGTCTGTCCCCACCATGTGGTCTCACCCCTCTACGCTGCTCTGCTCGCATGTTCCACGGTGGCTGGCATGAGAAAACAGAGACCGCAGCTGGCCCCCAGCCGAGGAGGTAACCCTTGGGGTGGCCCCAGCATCTAAAAACACCGTGGGGCTGTTGAAGGTGATGTCAGAAACCAAGAAAATCCAGCCCTCTGAAAGGACACCCTGGGAAGTGTTGCCAAGGACCCAGGAGCGGGGGGAGGGGCTGACCTGAGAGATGGGTGTGGAAGAGCCACCGCGGGTCTGTCACCAGGTGGTGACAAATTAGGCAACATCCTGAGACGCGTGCAGAAGAAGACGGAAAGATGAGGATCCTTTCATTACTTTCAACAATTTGCTGATCTTTTCTGGGATACAAGGTGCTTCATTCTCTGCTGTGGATACGATTAAGTGGGATTTTTTGTAAACAGAATCCTTTGAACACTCTGTCTAGGGGAGTTGCTATTTGAAGGCAAAAGATAGCCAATCTTATCTAAAGGAGGAATTCTCCTGTGAAATGAATAATCACATCCTATTTTACCTGTTTCTAAGGATTAAATTAAACAAAGATTTTTTGGGGGGCGCTTGAGTGGCTCAGTCGGTTAAGCATCCAACTTTGGCTCAGGTCATGATCCCCCCGTTGGTGAGTTCAAGCCCCATGTTGGGCTCTGTGCTGACAGCTGGGAGCCTGAAGCCTGCTTGGGATTCTGTGTCTCCCTCTTTCTCTGCCCCACCCCTGCTCACCCACCAGCTCCCCAATTTTTTATTTTTTAAAAATATTTTTAATGTTTATTTATTTTTGAGAGAGAGAAACAGAGTGTGAGCAGGGGAGGGGCAGAGAGAGAGAGGCAGACACAGAATCCGAAGCAGGCTCCAGGCTCTGAGTCATCAGCACAGAGCCTGACGAGGGACTCAGACTCACAAACCGTGAGATCAGGACCTGAGCTGAAGTTGGATGCTCAACTAACTGAGGAGCCCCAATTTTTAAAAAAATTTAAATCCAAGTTAGTTAACATACAGTGTAAGAACGATTTCAGGAATGGAATTTAGTAATTCATCACTTACATGTAACACCCAGTGCTCATCCCAACAAGCATCCTCCTTAATGCCCACCAGCCATTTAGCCCATCCCCCCACCCAAAACCCCTCCAGCAACCCTCAGTTTGGTCTCCGTATGTAAGAGTCTCTTATGGTTTCTCTCCCTCTCTGTTTTTCTATTCTTTTTGCTTCCCTTCCCTTATGTTAACCTGTTTTGTATCTTCAGTTCCACATGAGTGAAGTTATGTGGTATTTGTCTTTTACTGGCTGACTTATTTTGCTTAGCATAATACACTCTAGGTCCATCCACGTTGTTGCAAATGGCACAATTTCATTCTTTTTGATAGCCAAGTAATATTTCCAAGTCTATCTATCTATCTATCTATCTATACCACATCTTCTTTATCCATTCATCTGTCGATGGACATTTGGGCTCTTTCCATACTTTGGTTACTGTTGATAGCACTGCTATAAACACGGGGGTGCATGTGCCCCTTTGAATCAGCATTTTTGTATCCTTTGGATAAATTCCTAGTAGTGCAATTGCTGGGTCATAGGGTAGTTCTATGTTAATTTCTTGAGGAACCTCCACACTGTTTCCCAAATCCTAAGCCTAAATGTGTTTTATCTATTCCCAGCTCTACCGTGAAAGAGGTTTGGAGAAAAGCAATAGCCCTTCGTACTGGAGAAACAATTTAAGAGAAAAAATGGAAAGACTTGGGACTCTTAGGGTGGGGAAGAGAGAATACTAGAGAGAAAGATGAACAGTAGCTTAAAATATGACCAATGCAGTGCTGTCCAATAGAAATATATGCGAGCTGCCTAAGTCATGTTGAGTTTCCTTGTCACCACATTACAGAAAGTAAAAAAAAAAAAAAAAAAGGTAAAAATAATTTTAATGATGTATTTTCTTTAACTCAATGTATCTGAAATATTATTTCAATGTGTAATCCATACGAACTTATTTTAATCAGATATTTTACATTCTTCACACTAAGTCTTAAGAAGGTGGTGTGTTTATTTTATAATCAGGCATTTCCGTTTGGACAAGCCCCATTTCCCGGCTCCAGTGGTCGCCTGTGGCTAAGTGACTACGTGATGGACAGTTCATGTCTAGGGTGATGAGTGGCCCGGATGGCTGTCCTGAGTATCCTTGAGGAGGAAACCCCATGGAGTTTAAGTTGGGCAGATGAAACTGGCTATAAAAATATGGAGGCCTGGGTGCCACCATCTTGGAAATTCTGGCTTCGTTGGTCTGGCTGGGGCCAGGGCATTCATCATTAGTTTTTAAAAGTTTCCCTAGCAATTCTAATGCGTGGTCAGGATTGAGACCCACTGGGGTAGGGGAAGAATTTCCACCACATGAGAACACTTACACATGTAATGTTTTTTTAACATTAATTTATTTTTGAGAGACAGAGAGAGACAGAGAATGAGCAGGGAATGAACAGGGAAGGGGCAGAGAGAGAGGGAGACACAGAATCTGAAGCAGGCTCCAGGCTGAGTTGTCAGCACACAGGCCGACGCAGGGCTCAAACGCCCGAGCGTGGGTTCATGACCCGAGCCGAAGTTGGACGCTTAACCGACGAAACCACCCAGGTGCCCTGGCACTTACACATTCAAATGAAAGCTGCAGTAGGGAGGGAATTTCCGCCATCTCTTGTGTCCAAATTTAAGAACCAGAAGGAAACTGTAAAAATACCATGGAGTCTACTTCTGGTTTGACAAACGATGGAAGGCCAGCCTTGGGTATCCCAGTTTGGTGCTTATTGATGATTTTGTTTGCTTGCTTGCTTATTTGTTTACATCCGCAACACCTCCCTCTCCCTTTTTCTTTTTCAGCCTGCGCGAGATTTTCAAGCCCGTTTCTGTTTGAGTCGAACCTGGAGGTAAGTGTTGATGGTTCTCAAAGCCCCACCCACTTCTGAGTGGCTACAGGTTGTCTTCTCATACGTGGCATCCAGGTACCTCAACACTGGACGCTGCCACTGGGCACACAGGTTGAGGGACTGGGGTCTCTGCGGGGTTCCCATCCATATCTCTGCTCATGGGAGGAACTCTCTCCATTCCCTTTGCCATCCTCCTCTCCATTTCAGCGAGGCAGAGGAGGGTTTGGACCTGTGGGTGTGATTTAGGACCCACATCTGCAGGGCTGTTGTCATTTTACAAGTTCCTGCTCACATAATGGGCAATTTCTGCCAGCAAGTTAAATATTTAGAAATCAGGGACATACTCTATTGCCAAAGAAGCATGGTTTTAACGAGGGTCCTATGTGGGGTCTCATGTGTTGGACAAAGCCCTGGGTAGAGTTGATGCATCAGTGTTATTTATAGTGTGGAGAGACTTCGGTGCAGAGAACCCCGCCGCCCACCCCGCCCCCCGCTCCCCACAGAGGGTGACAGGCTCTGCGCTGAAAACCAACTTTGTCAGGAGCTCAGATAACAGCTTTCTCACTCAGGGTACCTAGACTCCTTCAATTCCTCTTTTACACGACAGTAAATCGCTGCCTTGCTCGCTCTTATTTCTAAAAGTGGGTCAGTCTTCAGTGCTTGCCTTTCAGTTTCTGGGAAATGTCTACTGTCTTCTATCCTCTTGTTTAGCAGCTCAGGCCAAAGAGAATGAAAGAGACAGAGCCTCGCCACTTAGGTCATCAAAAGAGTAAGCTGGGATTTTTGTCCTTTGCTCCCTCAGGCTTTGAAACGGATTTGTATGGGACCAGGTTTGTACCAGAAAGGTGTAGGCATAGCTTGTTATTCAGCTTATCGGTCGCCGGTTCTAATAGGCCATAAACGCAGATCCTTACGAATCTTCCCCATATTCCTTTAAAAACCCCAAGCCCATCATGATGGCCGGTCTGGACCCCTCTCTGAGGATCCCGGGGGAGCTTCACCGGTGATGAATGCGGGAACCCCGGAACAGAACAAATTGGTCTCATAAGCAACAAGTGACAGCCTTTCTGAATACAGCTGCTTTCTTCATTAGAAAACTAAAAATAGCCCCAATCATTGCAGGCTGGTTTCACTTTAAGCCTTCTGCCACATCCACTTGCCTGCTTCATTCAGGGCTTCTGCGTGGCTATGACACCGTGATACTATTTCAGACGAAAAGTGCATTGAAGAAATGTTTCCTTTCCCTCCCCCACGTTCACTCCAGATGTCCTCGACTGTCCACGCTGTTTCATATTAGGGGAACTCACGGGAATCTTCCGGCATCCCTGCCACCCCCATCTGCCTCACCCGTTTTTCGAAAAATAAACACCATCCACACGGAGAGCAAGAAATTACCGTTATTAGGATTTTTTTTTTTCTTCTGCAGTGAAATGTTCATTACATGCGTGATGTTCTATGGATAGCTCATGGAATCTTGACTACAACTACCCTTTCCAGCTCAGATTCAGTTTGTGGAGACATTTTTTTTTTTTTTTTTCCTTCTGGAGCTGGCTGACTGTGACCACTGGCAAAGCCAGTTTCCTTTGCAGCTTTAAAAAGTGATCCGGAAACACAATGTGGAGGCAGCCTATGTGAGCAGGTCAGTGTGGGGGAAGCTGGGAGAACAGACACTTAGCCCCTGCCCTCCTCTTTCTTGCCTCCCAGAGGAAATTGGATTTGCATTGTGCCTGAGGGTGGTGCCATGATTATGGTAAGATGGGTTCCTCGTGTGGCTTGGAGCAGCCTGGCTGTTATGTTCCCCCCTCTCTGCATTCAAGGTATTGAGAGAATGGAGCCTAAAATGCAAAAAAATTAGGGGAAGAACAAAAGACATCAGCCCGCTGCTTAATAGTATCCATTTACAAAAGGCACACTCAACAAAACAGACGCAGGGACCCATGACGGGAATCCTTTAGACTCGAAATACGGAAAACAAGCCTCAACCTTCAATTGGACCACACTGTATGCACATTTGATGTATATACAAAAGTATGGTTTTAATGGCTTTAATAGAACTGAAAATCCTAAAGATGAGAGTTAATGTTGCTATGGAAACTTTTACATGTCTTGACTGCAGAACTCCTAGTTTAAATTTGCAAACTTAGTATCACATTAGCTTTTTTCACATTGGATTTCTGGTTGGTCTTTTAAGAAGATAAAAGGAGAAAAACTGCATGTCATACTAATACTTCTTGTTATACTCACAGCCAGAGGAGAGGTGGCTTATGATCATTTGACACATTTTTTCTTCTTTTTTGTCTGCACAGGAAACATCCTCAAAAGAGCTTACATAAGGGCTATGTGGGGTGAAGATTTTATAGTGAGGCATGACGAATTCAGTTCCAAATTTTTCAAAATTCGAATGAGTTCCTTTTTTTTTTTTCGTAGAATTAAGGGTTCAAAGGATGGACCGACATAAATCAGGGGGTTCATAGTTTAAAAATCCCCAGAGTTACAGAGCTCAAAGTCCTACAAAGAGCAGAGGAAGTTCTGGAACACGACACTCAAAGGCATGGTGATGCCTGAAGCCGGTGTTCATTCTCAGCCACCACGCACGGCACTCGGAGATTGGACCCCACGTGAGTAAGAGCAACGTGGAAAGAGTGCCCGTTGAAGAGTTGTGGAGTGATGACTCAGAAAGCTCGAGTATCCCTTGCCTGCCCTCTCTCCATCATCTCTTCCCTCACTGTCAGCCCCCTCACCTCAGCCGTGGGGGCTCGTCCGTAGGTTTGGCCAACTGGAAGGCTCGTAAGCTTTAGAGTCGGGTACAACCGGATATAAAGGTGGACCCACCGTGGGGCAGATCATTTAACAACTCTGAGCTTCAGTGTCCTCACCAAATGGAAGTAATAAATGCTCACACCACATGGATGCCAGAAATGATTGGGATAGTATTTGCAAAATACTCAGTACTTTCCCTGGAGCACAGCAAGTCCTCAATGAATTCGCTTTCCTCCCGTTGAAATGTGCCCATCCTTGGCACCTTCGCGGCCGTGAAGGGGCAAGCTCGATCCAGGTTGCATCCACTGAGGTCGTGTGGAGCGGACACAAATTCCCTCCTCTCGTCTCATCCCACTAGTACGTATGTGGATTGCTTTTACCTAAGTTGCACAGATAATCTCTTTATGAAATTCATTCGCTTGTGCTGTGATGGCCTTGTGTTGTTCCCTACTGTATACTCAGGGTCTAGCATAATAAATACTTGTCAGAGGCAAGGGCGAGATGTGGGGCATGGGGCACATACAATTAGGCGGAGGCTCTATTTTAAAAAGTTAAAAATATGTAAATGTAGAATCAGGTTCAGGGCTTAGGAAGGGGCCCGTGCAAGTGTGGCACCTAAAGCTAAAGCTTAGAAGGCTTCACGGAAAATTTACCTTTGTCCAAAGAGGTGAATGTGGTCCTGAGCACTCATGAATGGGCGCCTGCCTTTTTGTGACCTTATACTGTGTGGTTGCCTTGCTTTGGTCCTATGACAATTTAGTTTAGGTCTGTTACTTGAGGGGCAGGCTAATGATGGAAAGTCATTATACCCACAAGGTACGTATGTTGAGGTGGTGTGGATGAACAGACATGAGACCAGAGTCTCATAAAAAAATTTAGAATCTGGCTTTTATCAATAACCTATGTATTCGTCTGCTTGGGTTACCATAACAAAATACCACAGACTGGCTGGCTCAAACAACAGAAAAGTATTTCTCATAGTTCTGAAGGCTGGGAAGTCCAAGATCAAGGCACTGGCTAACTTGGTTTCTGGTGAGAGCCCTCTTCCTGGCATTTAGATGGTCCCCTTTTCACTGTGTCTTCATATGTCTTTTCTTCTGTGAATTCTCAGAGAGAGAGAGAGAGAGAGAGAGAAGAAAGGAGAGAGAAGAAGAGAGAGAGAGAGATAGAATTCTTTTTTTTCTAGAAGCCCTACTGGGGTAGAGCTCCACCCATATGATCTCATTTAAGTTTAATTACCTCCTAAAAATGTTACTCCCAAATACAATCCTATTGGGGGTTAGAGCTTCACTTAGGAATTTGGTAGGGTACACAAGTTAGCCCATGGCACTTGTGAGGCCTGCTTCTGGCTTCACCTTAGCTCTCATTTGAGAACTCACCTCTTTGGGCTCTAATATACTCATCGGATATGGGGATAATATCAGAGCAAGGTGGGGGAGAATAATTATCTCTAGGAGATAGAACCAAAATGGCACCTTGCCTAGAACAACAATCCCAACGGACATGTTGAGACCGTGTAAGATTTTGAAAGGAGATACCAGGCTGGTCTCAGAGATACGATTTCCTTGGTTCCTGATGAAACTTTGGTTCTTTCCCTTCCTGCTCATTGTCTTTCTTTTTTCTTCCTTCCTTCCTTCCTTCCTGTTTTCCTTTTCTTCCCTTCTCCTTCCGTTTTCAATATTGTAGTCATACACAGTGGTTCTTGGCACTTTTAGCGATGGTTATCTGCTTTTGATTTCCCCAAAATGAAAGAGTTGACTTACGAGCAAGGAGCAGGAGAGCAGAGAGGGCAGAATAGATGGGGGAGGGAGGAGGTGCGAGGTCGGGTGATGTGAGTGCAAGACAAGACAAACAAGGGTGTCATGGCATGGGGGTGTCAGGCTGGAAGGGTGGGCGCCAGCAGAGAGCGAGAAATTTCCCAAGTGATAACTCTGGGTCTCAAGTTTCTCATTAGTTAAAAAAAAAAAAAAAAAAGCTACAGTAGAAAAAGTAGAAAATCCCCGAGGTGCCCTCATTCTCTAATATACCTTTCTACCTTCCCTTTCCGGGGGAGTGGAATTGATAAGCAAAACCCTTTGTGTACCTTATGCGAAAATCATTATGCAAATTCAAAGCATTGCTCAAATTAATTCTAATGAGGTTCAAGGGAAAAAACAAGTAACAACCAAAACTCTTTAATAAAGTGTTCTAAAAAGAAAAAAAGAATTATCGCCCACTTCTGCACTTCCTGCTTTTGGCAGGGACTAGAAGTGGAAATCTGAAGACACTGTGAGACAGTCTGTTCTCATGGTATTTCTAGCTGAGAACAGGAAGGAGGGGAAATCTCATATGAGTGAGAGAGCCTGTTTTTCAGTGATGAGCAGGCCAAAGAAGTTTCACTGGGCAATCAAGCTTGACAGCACCTCTGAGAGTTTTACCTTTATTTGGTCAACATCACACACTTTGTCCGCAGCCAGTCTCCCCGAGGCTCCGCCGTAGGTGCTGGAGACCCAGGCGGAAGCAATGCGGCCCCTGCCCTTCTGGAGTGTACAACCCGAGTTGGAAGGATGAGGCATCTGGAAATGAAAAATTATTACAATGCTAAGCAGCGCGTGCCCCGCGCTGACTTGGCCATGCAGACACTGCTGAGAAGGAGCCGTCCGCACGCTTCCCCAAATTCTTCATTAGCTTGCCTTGCTCTCTGCCTTACCGTTGGGCTCTTCTGGCTCATCACCGGAGCGTTCTGCACCTTTAAGGCAAAACATGTTTCTCAATTCCTTAAGCTCTCTGGCCCGTCTCGAGTCACAACAGACTGTCCTGTGTGTGATCCCAGTGAGTCACTGAAGCTGAATCACATTAACAATAAGCGTGTAATGATTAATGCATATTGATTGGCTGGGTGGGCTGGAACCAGAAAGGTCCCGTCTGGACTAGTTGCTTTGTCCCTAATTACCTGCCATGTGCACCAGCGTCTAAACTTGCCACAGACATTCCAGGGAACGCCCTTGGTCACTGACTCCGGTTGGATCTCATAAATCTCCTAATGGCATCTTTACAACCAGGGCCAGTCAAGGGCTCAGGTAGAGTGGTGGGCACCCCCTCCCTCTCCCCACCCCTGCGGAGAACACAGAACCCCTGGTGGGAGAGCGTCTCTCTCACTCACTGAGGGGGACTGTTCCTGGAAAAAGATGAAAAAGATGTGATTTCTCTTTGAAATCATGCACTGATGAGGATTATGTTGTGAACAAGGGACTAATCCTCAGTGTTTTATTGAAATGGCCCCCAATACCATGTTTAATCAACTATTTATGTAAACCTGGGTGATATGCCTTTCCAGTGAATAGGAAAATGCTTACAAAAGTGTATGTAAATTAGACAGATACAGGGGGAGCCTACTGCACTGTGTTTGCTATGACGTTTTAACCTAAGTGGCTGCTTCGTCCCCCGGAAAGGAGGATGCCTCCATGTTCCATGGTGGCATGGACTTCAGGATTTCTCCTGGTTAATTGTGTCCGCATCTCTGAGAAAACCTATGATCATTTTATGCGTTTTTATTTATTTCCTATTGGGACCACGAAAATGAATGAGACGCGAACTCAGCCATCGGAAGACCAAACAATCTAGCGAGTAAGGCGAATAGACATCCCAACAACACAAAG
The DNA here is from genome assembly GCF_024362965.1 of Panthera pardus. NCBI lineage: Eukaryota > Metazoa > Chordata > Mammalia > Carnivora > Felidae > Panthera > Panthera pardus. Next base: position 118,387,488 of record NW_026526732.1, on the reverse strand, counting down.
TGGGCAAAGAGGGCATTGGGTGGGGAACTTCGCAGAATGGGAGTCAAGTGTAGAATGTGATCATCTTCAACGTCCAGACTGAAATACTGGAATCAGAGAATCCTTTTTTATTTATTAAAAAAAAATTTTTAATGTTTATTTTTGAAAGAGAGAGAGAGAGAGGGAGAGAGAGAGGGAAGGAAGGCAGAGAGAGACAGAGACACAGAATCTGAACTGGCTCCAAGTTCCAAGCTGTCTGCACCGATCATGACGTGGGGCTCGAACCCACAGAGCACGAGGTCGTGACCTGAGCTGAAGTTGGACACTTAATCGACTGAGCCACCCAGGCGCCCCAGGGAATCCTTTTTTAAAATATATTTTTTTGATCACAAGTTCATTGTAGGCAATCTATAAACTAGAGAAAGGCCCAAATATGGAAGTAAAAATTCCTCTAACATTGCCCAGCGATAACCAATGTCAAATGTTGCTACTCAGGTCATTCTACTCAGTTTTCTATGCATACCTAGGAATGTGAAAATGACAGTAGGATCACATTGTAGACGGTTTTACAAACTGTTCATGTAACAACATGCTGTGGCATATACCACGATTATTTTCCCCTCGCAATTTCATGTCCTCCTACTCCAAGATTTTTAACGGTTTTATAATCTGTCACCCTATGAATGCACAGCATTTGATGTAACCACGCGCCTAGATTAGGACATTAACATTGTTTTCAGCGTTTCACTAATATAAGCAATGCTGTGTTGAGCATCTTTGTGTATCTGTGCATCTTACTGATTTTTTCCTCAGAATACATTCCCTAAATATAGAATTGACAGATTATAGGTATGAAAATCCAAGCCCGTGGCCAATACTACGATTGCAAAAGGCAAGCTGAGAAATGGACCCATGCATTTCAGCAATGCTTCTGGCTTTGCTTTATGATTTCCTTTATATTGTGTAGACATTGATCCTAGAGATAAAAATGGTCATTCTGGGTCTACCAGCAGAAAGCTCTCCTAGACTTTGGCTGCCATTTTGTCCACACTAGCAACTTGACTCTGAATTCGCCTGACACAACTTGTTTTACCTGCCTTTAAAAGGCACGAACAGACCCTTACCTACAATTTGCTGTCTTCCGATTCCTTCCTGCATTATTACTTCCCAGGGTAAAAAATCACAGTTCTTTCTGATATGCAACCACACTCAAGAAGAAACAGTTGAGTTTGATAATACAGCCACAGTATCCAAAACAAAAGTTTTAGCTCAGCTATACGCATGATGCATTAATTTTTAAAAGCTGTTACAACCCCCCTGTAGAGCACTTCATGTTAGTGGTCGTCTTTAGGGTGACATCACATTTGACTCTAGGCTAAGGACACCGATATTTTCACAAACATACTGGGAGATACGCATCTGAAATGAGGTGGCCAAAGGCCCCTTACTCATATCGTTTTAGAGGTTGGCTTTCAGAATTGTCAGCTGAGGAGAACGGTGAGTAATTCTGTTTCCACCTCAGGGTTTCAGCACCCTCGCTGGTTCTGTTCAGTCCCTGGTTTCACTGCTTCAACATATTGTTTGTCAGTTCCTGTTCCGTACCTGGAACGTGACCCAGTCGGTGTCCTCATAAGCTCGCAGTCTCGTGCAGGAACGGGTAAGTAAAAAAAGCTTTGATAACACAGTATCCTAACTCTTAGGACAGGGATAAATGTGCTACAGGAGAGACCTGGAGACTGGGGTTGACGTGAAGTACAAGATGGAGGCTGAGTGGTTCTGTAGGGCCAGCCAGAGCCAGGAGACGAGGGAGCACATGCTGTGTGGTGCAGCTTTGCCCCGTGCTCGGGGGAGCCTGGGGCCAGAGCATCTCCAGAGCACAGATGGAAGCCACTTTCCATCTGTGGCAGTATATAAAAGGTGTAAATCAGGTTAATACGCTCTTAACTAAAATATAGCTTCAGATGGACAAAGCCGAAAAGATACGTGTAAAGCTATGGTTTCATATGGTAGAGAGTTGGAAGCCTCTAAAGCAGTTGGATTCAATTATTGTTGTTCATCTAAGGATGTTCTGCTGATGGGCTGGCAACGTTTGGGTGAGTATGAGAGGGTATATATGATCTTGGGCACAACAGTGATTGTGTCCGGTGATCGGGACTGGGGGCGTGAAGAGGGACTTTTTACTTCTTCATTTAGGTAACTTTTAAGAGACATGATGAGACTACAGGTGATTTTCTTTTCTTTTTCTCTGCTTTTCTCTATTTTCCAAATTTCTAAAATAATCATATGTTGCTTATATAATTGGGGAAAAAAACTAAAAGGAAAGAAAAGGCAAGACTAGAAAACCATCCTAGGATGGGAAAGTGTCTCATTGCGTTGAATTTCTAGAAAAAGTAGTGCTTCAGCTCTGAGGCCTGTGCGATTGAAACCATTCACTGCAATGAATCCTGGGAACGCCGGGCATTTTTCAAGAGGTCATGGTGGAATTGGAGAGATGCCCAACTCTCTCATATCAAAAAATGGCAGAGAATCTGTAGTTTTAAAGAACATGTACAGCCGTAGAACTTATTGCCTGACCTTTCTAGGCATATTATTTTTACAAATAATCTGTTTATTTTTCAATGACTTCAGACACTTCAGAGTATGGATTATTTTTATAATGAGATATTGCATTTACTCGGCGACCTCAACGTTTCAAAGTGCTTCATATCAATCCTCTCATTTTGGCCTTCTAATAACCCCAGGAGGCTGGAAAATGTTATCTCCCTTTTCCAGGAAGGAAAAAACCTGAGATTGAGTGCACATATCACAACAGTTCCTGACGGGACAAGGACAGAGTATAGTTCTCGTATGCCACTGCTATTAATAAACTTACATGTTGGGTTTTTAAACATATACATATTTTTCAGAAATTTTTGTAAATATTCCCACTGTTGTTTGTTTCTTCTTTTACTTTTTAAATCTTATTTATTTTGAGAGAGACAGAGAGAGAGAGAGAACGCACACAAGTGGGGGAGGGGCAGAGAAAAGGAGAGAGAGAGAGAGAGAGAGAGGGAGAGAGAGGGAGAATCCCCAGCATGCTCCACGCTGCCAGCACAGAGCCAGACGCAGGGCTTGAACTCACAAAACTGTGAGATTACGACCTGAGCCGAAACCAACAGTCCCACACGTAACTGCCTGAGCCACCCAGGTATACCTGTTGGTTTCTTTTAAAATAGAAGTTATCTTTAAAAGGCAGCTAACATTTCTCTATGAGCTACGAAAGAATGCTCAGCACCCTTTTAAGACACGCCTGACTCCCGGTAAGTAATTCCATAAATAAGGATCTTTATAGAAACTGCTAATTAGCGCTAAGTACCTTTAGAGATGCCTTTGGGCTACTGTCCAGAGATGCACTGTGTGTGTGTGTGTGTGTGTGTGTGTGTGTGTGTGTGTCGGGCGGGGGGGGGGGGGGGGGCGGGGCGGTGGTTATAGTACTTTCCCCTCAGGGACTCAGCTGATTTTCTGTGATGATGAGAGACCAGAAGATTATTTTACTCAGTGCTTAAAATACACATAAGTATTACGTTAATATTATTACAGGATAAACAGTATCCCATTTACTGAATCTATTTCTTCAACTGGGATCATTTTGAAATGGCCAGCATTTACCCATTTCTGTGGGAAATAATGTTGCCTTGTGTTTTTGAAAGTCACTAAGAGAGTAGATCTTTAAAGTCCTCATTACAAGAAAAATATATTTTTTTTTTTTGGTAACTATGTATGGTGATAAATGTCAGCTGGACTTACTGTGGTAATTATTTGGCAATATAATATTGATTCATTACATCTGCAATATAATATCAAATACAAACATCGAATCATTATATTGTACTATTATTATGTCCTATGTCAGTTGTACCTCAATAAAAACAAAACAACGCTTAGGTGCTTTTTCAAAGTTAATAAATCTATGGTGCTATATAAAAAAAGTTAATTTGATGTTTGTAATATACATTTTTATAAATTAGTATTTTATTAATTTCAGAATATTGTGGTTCAAAATGTTTATAACTTAACCAATGGCCTATTTGTCATGGTTTTAGTGAGATGTATGTAGAGTAAAAGTCCAAAGGACTCACTCCCAAACCACACCCCACCACACAAACCAACAGCTATAATTGACTGAGGCTGTTGGTCATGACAAGTTAAAAAAAAAAAATTCACCAGACCAAAAATTACAAAACCAAACCAAAAGTCTCATGCAAATTTATTTTAATTTTATTTCAAAATCTTCAAGTAAATCTGGAACTTCACGTAAAAGGCTATCACTCAATCAAAACACAACAAGACCAACAAACAAAACTAAGCCCTCTATTTCCAGAATATGGAGATACATAATGAAGTCCCCATGTAATGGAACCAGAGTTTTGCTAGGAAGAGACCTGTGTTTGATCCAAACAACAGATCCATCACGGAACTATTTTCTAGCTAACAAAAGAGAGCAATTTAGAGAACCAAGGATGTAATTTCAGTCTTGTAAAGAAGTCTCGGAAGTCTTTAATAGTTCCATAGACAACCCTGGTTTTAAGGTTCAAAGACCCTTTGGTCATGCAGAATCCTGGGTCAGCAAAAGCCAGCGCTCACCAGAATAGCTGCTTCAGGAGGTGGTGATGCCTGTTTCAGAGAGGAATATAAAACCCAACTCCCCACAGCAAATCACGGCTCGAGTGCCTCTCAGGCTTTGGAGCTCACCTTACTGTCAACTACCTCTCTCACCTACGGACTTAAGGTTGCTGGGTCAGAAGGAGGAGGAAAGCCACCAAGGAGGGCAAATACTGCGTAATTGCACTCATATAAGGTAACTAAAATAGTCAAACCCAGGGGTGCCTGGGGTGGCTCAGTCAGTTGAGCGTCCGACTTCAGCTCAGGTCACGATCTCGGCGTCCGTGAGTTCGAGCCCCACGTCGGGCTCGCTGCTGTCAGCGTGGAGCCCCCCTCAGTTCCCCCACCTCCCTCTCTCTTGCCCCATCCCCGCTCACGCTCTCTATCGAAGTGAAAGAGTGAAAACAATAAATAGATAAAAATAAAATGAGCTGGTCCAACCCGGAGAAGCAGAGAGCGAAGTGTGGATGCCGGGGGCGAAGTGGAGAAGGACACGGGAAGGTGGTAATCGGTGGGCGTAAAGCTTCAGTAAATGCAAGGTGAATGAATTGTGGAGATCTGCCCTATGACACTGTGCCTAGCGGTGTGAGCATCATACACTTAAAGATCTGTCAAGAGGGTAGGTCTCATGTTGAGTATTCTTATCACAATAAAATAAAAATCTTTTTTAAAAAGGGACGTGAGAGCAGATCGAATAGGAAAAATGTCAGGAAGACCAGTAACTAAAAGGACATAAAAAAGAACGTTCAAGGCAGGTAGTGTGTGCCATCGCGGCATTGCCTGAGCGTAATGACTCCATTCGGAGAGCTAAAGTCACTCAAGTCACCGGGGGGATCTACAAGGCGGGGCACTCATTCCTCCAGCAGGCAGACCTTTGCTCGCCTTTGTTTATGAGGCCAGGCAGGATGCATGGAATCCTGCATTACTACTACCCAGAAGCAGCCAAGTTTACAATCTAACCACACTCTTCCAGTCCTGTGTGGCTGTCTCACCATGGGGCATTGATCGGGCACTTGCCCGAAGAGTAAGATCATGGAGAAGATCTGGAGAAGCTTGTGATTTTATAACCCTACTAATGACCTTAATGCTATCTCTTTGACCTTTCCTGCCAACGTGGACACGCCCCTGGTGGAGATATTCTGGGACATACATGGCTTTTCTGCTTGTCTGTCTGAAAGGGAATAGCATTTTAACTGTAACAGTATGATCATTGCTTCTGACAGATTGGAGTTTAAAAAAATCACTAAACATAAACACCAGACTTCTTTTCCCCGAGGGCAGAATTCAACAGTTACACAGGCAAATACATTTTATTCCTATACTTTCATTTTATTCATATCCTTATCATAATTACGTTGACACATTAATATAATTAATCTGCCCTGTTGGAGAAATTAGCAGACGCCTCCCAGTCTTGGAAAAGGAGGGCAGGCTTCTTCCATTGACTGATTTCATGTCTGTTTCGACCAGTAGCAAAATAATTATAGTAAAAAGCTCCAGCAGACCTTAGCATTCGCAAGGCCGGGTCATAATTGAACTAAAACTGTTAAGAAATATGAGAAGATCAGCTTTCCACTGCCCTTAGCATTTGTGGAACACAGGGGAAATATTAGCGTATCTGTTATTTTAAGTGGGCGCCAGCAATTTAGAAAGCTAAAAGCAGCTATATCTAAGCCTTTTAAGTTTTCTTAGTCATTGACTCATGTTCTGTCCTCTCGGTTGATGGCAACCTGACTTTTAGCCAAGCAAACAATAAGCTAGGAGCATAAACAAGATTGGTCCCTCTCATTTTCACAGTTGAGGTGCATACTTAGCAAAATCTATGAATGTCTGTGGATTTATGTGCCCTACATCTATGAGCACCACATCACAGCTGTTTAAAAATCTAGTAACGTCAGGAGTTACTCTTCAAGAGCAGGCTGTAAACCTTTGCAGAGTTATTTTGGCATAACAGATACAGTTTGCAGGGAGATTTAAACACGATTATAGCTCATAACTGTCAACAAGTAACACAAAGCCTCCTTCCCTTAATCAGAAAATCTGAACTTCAGGTGTTGAAATGTAGTGGGGAACGGCACCCATCTGCCAGAACTGCCTGACAACCCAGAACACCCTCTGTGGATCAGCAGCCTTGCAAAATCTGTATGGAGACCCAGCTCTCTTTGCTCCTGCGTTCTGGAATTTCCAGGAAGCTGGCTTCCCACACTTAACTGGGAAGTGAGGGTGGGATGTCTGGGGGGGGCCAGTGTGGAAGCTTAAAGCTGACACCTGTCAAGCCGGTCAGAGATATCCCACCCCCCCCACTCCCCCCCACCCCCCGGGGCAGAAGGCCCCAGCCCAGTGGCTTGGCGGGAGGGGTTTCATTCTCCTCCCATAGCGCCCCAATGAATTAATGAGCATTAGGCTGACTCCCACAGTCCTCACCAGATTGTCTCATTGGCCCCACCCACAAAGGCACGTTGTGGCTCATGGTAAAAACTGACTTGTGTGAAGTTATTGGCAGATGTCCCAAACCTTGACCTCCACCTAGAATTTCCTAATGCCATAAGGTAATAGAATAAGCCAGTCCGAGCAGAATGGTATGTATGTGTATTAGGCTAAATCTAATTTTAAATTACTAATCCAGTTGAGCCACACGGCTCACATTACAGGGGAGGCAGGATTTAGCATTGCCTATGTAGAGACTCAAGAAAATTTGTTATGTAAATGAAACGTAAGTGCACAGCCCTCACACGGTGGTGAACTCAATGCTCGCAGTCCCTCACAGAGCTCTAAGGCTAGTGAGGGAGAAGAGGCGATTCTAAAGAATTCTTTGACCGCAAACAGCAAACGCAAACATAAAAACCTTCCACGGTGCTGTAAGATCAGACCAGAGGTCCACCCAACTCTGGTGTGCAGAACTGGGAAGACTGCCGGGAGAAAAGTCCTATCAGAAGGCCGTGTAGGTGTTAGCTGTTGGGGGGTCTGAGGGGAAGGAAGGGTGTTGCGCTCAGGGAGCCCATGCTTGGAGGCAAGACCCGGTTAGCGGTTAGTCACGAGGGCCTCCTGAAGTCTCACTGGGACGTTTGGGGTTTAACGAAAGAACGGTGGGAGCCGTTGAAGGTTTTAAGCAGCTGAGTGATCCGTTCAGATCTGGATTTTAGAAAAGTCATTCTCTGTGTGGAACTTATTGCACGCGGATAGTCATATCGACGCTCTCTACTTAACATTTTGCAGACGATGAGGACCAGAGCTGGGTGCATTATCTTCTTATAATACGGGAGTATAATATTGGCACGATTCCGTGATGCACGTTGTTATGCTGTAAATGACCGTGGTGCATATAAAATCATAATAATTATAAATAACATGATTAAATTACTATTTAAGCATATATTTAATTCTTTGCATATAATTATTTATTACGTAATTATTTAAATACACTTTCACTGAATATATATTAGTTATTTAAGTATAAATGTTATTAGCTATGTAAAACAATAGTGATAATAATACAAATTATTATCCATAGTATAAATAACATTTATTACGAGCTCTTAGAATGCCAGAGACTAAGCTTTTTATTAATTATCTAATGGAATTCCTTTGAAAAGTAATTTTCTCCAGCTTGATCGAGTGAGTGCGTGCGTGCTCTAAACCTTCGTGCTTAGCAACCAGGGCACTGGAGGCCAGACATGTCAGGCAACTAAAGCCACCTAGTTTGCGTGTACGTAGACACTGGATGCCAGGGTCGCTTCTTGCTGAAGGCGTGTGCGCCACATTTCAGCCCGGTGGTTGAAGGAACTTTAAATGAAGTCCTATTCGTGTCCCCGTTTTATGGAGGAGGGTGTGGAGGGTTAGATTTAAATCACTCGCGTAGGTCATCGGAGAAGCCAAGGGCAGGGGCAAAGTCGCAGCGCTGGCTGTTAATTTAGAGGAACGTCCCACCCAACCTAACTCATCAGAGGGAACGAGAATTAAAAACGTGGACTTCGGGACATCGGAATATCTTCATTTTAGTGAAGAGCCTTTTGGAAAAGGTGAACTAAACCTACAAAGAGGGTGACAAGATTCGCTTTGTATCGGGGATGGAAGGTGGTGAGCGGCTTTCCCACTACCGTTCGACCGGGAACGGAATCTGGACAGTTCGGCCAGTGGCGTATCTGACCTATGTAATAATATAACAAGCATACGTGGAATTTTATCCCAGTGACACAACGGAAATGGCTTCTTCCCCAGTATATTCTACCAGCCTTAATTATGTTTTACTAGTGCATGTTCCTATTTGGGAGATTGTGTATCACCTTCCTAACCACATGTGAGATGATTGCTTTAGCGGAAGATAACATTATGCTCTTGTTAATTGCCTGCTTATCTGGGCTGACATTTCTAAACCCACACAGAAAGCCCATAACTTTCTGCTGGAGAATATTTCAGTACCGCTAAATGAGCATAGAACTGTTGACATACTAAATAAAAGGGTTGACTCACATGTTACCCTGGAACCAGCGTTGTATTCTTAGATGGTGTCACCTTACAGAGCTCCCGTTGTCCTTAAAAAGAATCTGCCTCCTCCTGGACTCCCATGAACTTCTCTCCACCCTGTCCGTCTGAAATCTGGAGGCATGCGAAATGGTAACAACAGAAAATGAGACGTTGTCATGTGGGAAAATGAAGCAAGATAGACTAAAGAAAGCAGAGAACTTCCTCGAGAATAATTGGATTGAACGTCTTATTCATAGAACAGACTCGAAGCGGAGGGGAAGACGAAATTGATTTTTGTGTGGCTTACTGGCTGTGCCCGCAGAAACCAAGCCCTCCTCCTGCCTCTGCGGCAGTTGGGCTACGGATCACCACGCCGTGCTGGTCCCTCAGCTTCTCCTCCTGTGACAGTCCTTTCTCCCCTCTTCAGCTCTGGTTGTAGCACAGGCCACAAATAAATTGCTAACATTTAAGTGCATCTGTTGCAAAGACAGAAGCACAGAGGACACTGGGGAAATTTCAAACCAAATTTCAGGACTGAGCTCATAAAAGCATGCACCATCTGTGGAATTTTGCTCATATGCATCCCTATAATGGAGGGGGGCAATGGAGAAGGGAAAACAGAGAAAGGATTGTAGTAACTGCATTGAAAATTAAAAGTCTCTCGGCTCAGATCTGTTCCCAGGTGGCGCTGGGACCAGGCAGAATCTCTGTGCCTTTCCTCACACTGAGCCCTCCGGCCTCTGGGGACTGAACTGCCTGGATAGGCAGGTTACCTCAAATTCATTGTGCCCCTGTGTGTCTACACACAGCCTCCTACCTACCCCTTTCCTGGTCCTGTGCAAATATTCAAGCCTTTCCATCTTTCTTCCTGCTGGTTTGCTTGAGGCTGGGACCGAGTCTCCCTCATTCTCTCTTATCGTCCCCGTGGCAAAACAAACGGGAACAACAACGACAACAACAAACCCCAGATCATTTTCTGATAAGCACTTTACATTTCTATAGTGCAGGAAAAGGGAAGTTCCTTCAGAATCCCTTTATAGATGATCGCTCTCATTGTCTAACAAGCTTTTCATTGTTTGCGATTTCCATTTCCCTGAACGGTTCGGGGCACTTTGGAAAAAAATTTCTATTCAGCACTTTTCCACTCATAATTCACGAAAAAAGAGTCATGCAGTATAATAAAGATAATTAGCTCCGACTGAAAATTATAAGCTTGCCACCACAGAGCCCCTCCACCGCGCACAGTATCCATTTATCGTTTTGTGTACTCTCTGTCAACGCTAATCGCTACTTCTGTAATTACTAACCTGTTGGAAGAACAAAGGAAAATGCAATGCAGTACTTAAATAAATAACACTGTTCCTTCCAATACCATCTCAATAAAACTCTTTGAGAACAGAATCTGTCTTTCCAACCTCCCAGTAAAAAAAAAAAATCAAAACAAAAAAAAAAACAAAACAAAAAAACAACCCCCCCCCCAAAACAAAACTGTTGCTGTGTGTCCACAAAAGTATGATCAGCTATTATAGGAATGATTTTCAGTGCGTATGTATGGAAGCGGGGCTTGAATTTCTTTCACTGAGATTCTTGTAAAATAAAGATGGCTCGGAGGGATGATCTCATGCTTAATAAGGTTCAACATTCATGCAGCGCGGTTCCTCTTTATTAATTTGTTAACCTTGGCATGGTGTGGGAACGAGCTCTGTGTAAATGACCATATGCTTCCCCTGTTAATGCGTCTTAATCCAGACCAGCAGACACTTGTCTTCTCCCTCGGAGAAGAGATGTTGCAGGTTATGCCAAACCGAAGTGGAGAAATACGGAGACAAATATAGTTCTCTTTTTAGAGGTGCTGCACATTGGGAAGTTTTTAAAACACAGGTTCTAATTTTCATTCATTTCATCCCCCGTTTACTTGCTTATCCCTCTTGATTCTGCTCATGATTTTTTTCCCTTCTACACCCGCTGTGGACCCGAGTCTACCAGGAAATAATGCACGCTCTTTTGGACCTTGCATGAACAAAGAGGGTTGTGGATTCTGGCTTTTCCACGATAGTAGAAGCTACTGTCTCAACTCACCAGCCTCCCTCTGGAGAGAATTCTGGGACCTCAGAAATAGCAGGTGTGCATACACAGAAAGAAATGCCTATGCCAGACTGAATGTAGTTAGATGAATGTATTCTTCAACCCAAGTGGTGTTCCTCCCTTCATGTCTTATCGAGAGATTTAAATGAGCAATGTTGTGAAAGAGATCGCTGGGACATTGTCATTAATCTGTGAAGAATTAGAGAGAACGAGGAATGTTCAAAGACTGAGAAGCCGTTCTGATTTCCAGAAAGGGAATGAAAGTGAATTCTGGCCAAGATGCTAAAATAGGTTATTTACAGAAGAAGCTGTGATCCCCAGGAACTAGCACTGATTCACCGAGAACAAATCATGGCAAAGACAATTGATTTCTCTCGTTGATAATGTATTAGGCTTGCAGATAAGGAAATAGGATAGACTTTTGAACTTTCATTCTTAGTCTGTATTTGGACCTTCACAAAATCACTCATCATAATCTTGTTGAGGAGTTGGCAGATTATTAGCTGAATATTGATATTAGCCATTATTATTCGTATTACAATCAAGCCAAGAAAACTGAATGTATTTAGAGAGAAGAAAACCAGGCAGTGCAGAATTAGGCAATGTATCTACAAGAAACAATAGGGCAAAACAGATTTTTTGTGGCAGAACAGGAAATGTCTTTATTTTTTTAAATTTTATTTTAAAGACAGAGAGAGAATGTGAGTGGGGAGAAGGGTAGAGGGAGAGAGAGAGAATCTTTGATCCCACGACCCTGGGATCATGACCTGAGCTGAAATCAAGAGTTGGACACTCAACCAACTGAGACACCCAGGCGCCCTGGAAATGTCTTTAAACATATATATATATATAATTATTATGCAGAACAGTGTTGAGACTTCTGTATGGCAGCATGGAGTAGCACTTGGACCACGTTGGGACTCACGTTCTAGTTCAATCAATGGAGCTATCCAAAGTTAGAACAGGTTGCCTCAGAAGGTTCAGTGAATACTCCATTATTGCACAAGCCGTAAGGACCACATGGATAATCAAGGAAAATGACCTTGGCAGTGGCTACTTTACAATAGATTAGAATCATACGGTCTTCATCCCCTTTACATATCACCTGCTCTTAACTCCCTTCTAGGCAAGCCAAAGCCTGAGGCTGTGTCCTCGTCAGAGTTTTAGGACGAGGGGTTGAGCACGCGTTGTACTGGTCTAGTCTAGGACTCCTGGGTGTGGTTCGAAAAGGAACCGGACACTGCATTTTGGACGAAGGCCATCTTGGGGAGTTCAAAAGTACTCTGGAAAAGATCATGTTGAAAGGACAGGGGGAGGACCTCATCAGAAGCAGAGTCTGTAACTGGGTTTGGGCGGCACATGGCTAGCGTGGAATGCAGGGACGGACAGAAGTCTACGGCAACGTCTGTGAACAGAGGCAGGAAACCTTGAGGGAGGTCTTCCCTAGACTTGTCTTGTCAATGGCAGACAGCTCTTCGGGACCCAGAGACAGTTGCAAAATTATCACACGTCCTCCTCACGGCTATGTTTCTGGGTAGACGGGGAACACACTTGTGTCCTCGTTGTTCAGAATAAGAACCTCAGAATAATGTAAAATTATTCTGCGGCAGGTGTGAGAACACAGATAGCAGACCAATAATTACAGAAAAATATATCTTACCTCCGGGGCATCCTCTTGTGTTGAATTCGATAATTTCTGCAGCCATAGGTAACTGTAAATCCTTAGAGGTCTTTGGATCCCCCCCCCCCCCGACCCCTGTAGGCCTACCTATCTGATATGGTTTTGAGTTGAGTTCGTCATGCTGCCAGTTCTTTTCTTGGATTCTTTCTTAATATCATATTAGATGGACCTTCATTTGCCCCTGTTTATAATTACAGACTAAAGGAAATTGTCCTAGCTTCTGAGGAGTGGGACATTTACAGTTACTCATTTGCAATTAGACAGCATACAGCTATCAGTCTAAAAGTAAGCTGATGAGTTCTTTATTAGTCCGCAACCAGATCCCCAATGGAGGCTGGGCCTGGCTGTTTGGGAGTATTTGGGCTTACTAAATTGCCTGGGCACCACTGTAATTATTTTGGAAAGAAAACTCTCCCCCACATTTACATTTCTATCTTTAAAAGCAAACAATCTGCTGAATCATTTATTGCGGTTAATCAAATATTGCCACTAAGAAACCAGCACTTGTCCTCCTAAAAATGATTTTTTTTTTCAAACCGGTAAAGGCAGAGCTACATAATAATGGATTAACAAAAAGATATGAATATGTAAAGAAGGCAAACTAATCACTCCGAGGCATAAATTATTTCAAAGAAAAACCAAATGACTGTGTGTGATAATGAGAAGAGCATTTTTGACTTTGCAACCATTCTTTTTTTTTTTTTCTAATGTTTATTTATTTTTGAGACAGAGAGAGACAGAGCATGAACGGGGGAGGGGCAGAGAGAGAGGGAGATCCAGAATCCGAAGCAGGATCCAGGCCCTGAGCTGTCAGCACGCACAGAGCCCGACGCGGGGCTCAAACTCACGAACCATGAGATCATGACCTGAGCTGAAATCAGATGCTTAACCGACTGAGCCACCCAGGCGCCCCTCTTTTTTTTTTCTTAAGTGAATTTATTTATTTTGAGAGGGAGAGAATCCCAAGCAGGCTCCACACTGTCAGCACAGAGCCCAAGGCGGGACCCAAACTCACGAACCACGAGATCGTGACCTGAGCTGAAGTCGGACGCTAAACCGACTGAGCCACCCAGGCGCCCCTGACTTTGCAACCATTCTAAGTGGGGCATTGTGCTCCTTGGAACACGAGTCTTTACTTCCCAAAGACTGTTGAGGCTTGCGTTGAATTAGGGAAACGAGGCAGGATTTTTTGGCAGAGTTTTCTTCTCACCTTAGTTGAGCATTTCATGAGCTGTCAGAGGGGAAGGAGGCTCTAAATCTTAATTCCTGGGACCCCTGTTGTGCTTGTTTTATGGGGGCGTTAGGAAGTCTTGGAAGTCTCTTATTGTTTAATCTGTTTAGTATAGGTAATTATGTAAAGAGGAAGGTAATTCTGAAAACCTTGTGGGACTAAGACATTGGAAAGGCTCAGTTTAAACAAGACTCTCAGGAACAGAAAGTGGATCTTCCCTTTTAGCTTCTTCACTCTGCCTCTAAATGCCTTCTTCTTCCTTTTCCATTAATCCCGCGCAACAGACATGTTCTTTCTCAACTTCCAGTTTACTCAGATAGATATCTCATTGCCCCATATCGCACTAATCGATGGAACTGTGGGATTATCTCGTTCTTTTATACGACGTAATGTGGGAGATATAAAACTTTTTTAGATACACTCCTCATCTAGTTAAGAAGCCTATACCTGTGTAAAGGGAGAGCCAAAGAGATGAGCAGATAATTCAGCGCCAGACAATGGTAAGTTCCTGGCACTTGTGCAGACCATTAGAGCTGTATAAATTCAAAAAAAGAGAGCCTCTTTGGGCTCAGGCAGTCAGGCAAGGCTTCCTGAAGATGAGCACTGAGTTGAGCAATCCATGGTGGCTCAAGTTCACGCTGAAGGCAAGTTCGTGAAACTGTACCCAAGAGGCTTGCACAAGTGTTACTCAAATGTGGCCATTTAATTGCAAAATGACTCAGCCCAGCTGCTACATACTTAGTTATTTGTGGGCACTCAACACTCTTTGTTCTCTGTCTATGCCCCAGAACACCTAAATGGACCCATTGGTATAGTATTGTGCTGTCACTGTAGTTGCATTCAGGATGGGAGGCCAGATCTAGGTGAGCCAAGGCAAGCGAGAAACAATCATGGAAGGTTGTTTCTCTGAAAAGAGTTGAGTTGCCAGGAACACAACACAGTTAGAAATCAAAACAAAGGCAAGAGGATAGAACTCAACGAATAAACTGGAACCAGGTGGATCAAGGCACCAACAATCAGGGAGACATGAGGTGCTAGGCATATGGACTCCTCAAAACTAAGTTCGCCTTCCGCAGAACTGTCTTACGGACTTCACGTTGGAATAAAACTATGGCAAGAATTAAATAGTCTCCATTCCGAAATAGGGAATGATTACTTAGAAGAGGAAGTAACTAGATTATGCTGGTGTAGTGAAGTATTTGGGGCAAAACATGGAGAACAACCTTCACGCTCCGTTGTGCTTTTGGGGTCTCATAGTTTACGGAGGTCAATTCCAAACAGCAGAGCAAGAAAATACATGTTATACTTAAAAATTGGTTGTGGGGGAAAGAAGTCATATTGGTTCTGAAATCTGCAAACTGGAGCTCTCAGAGCGCTGAGGTTTGATCTAATCAGCCCCCCTCATCCCCCGCTGAAATACCCAGTGCCTGCTGGAACTTTCTGGATAGGCTAACTACAGTATTCATTTCCTCAATGTAGGCAGACCTTATGATTTTCAATGAAAGCGCTCATGTAAGACCTTTAAAACCAAGACCTGCGTGTTCTTCATGAAAATGTAAGAGTCCGTGACATTTAGGGTAACAGAAGGAGTTGCTCTGATATTCTTCGCTAAATTTACAAGATTTGGCTAAAACCCCAAGCGTCTGTCCTATCACAGTGGCGTATTAGTCACTCTTTGAGAGATTTAACGCGCTGTATTCTGTAGTGTGAGTATGGTCAATGCTCTGAACTATAGGACTGGTGGGCAGATCCATTGCCCAGATTCAAGCTCAAGCCACTTAAAAACATTTTTTTTTCCCACTGCTGGCTCTACAGAGTTAACATTTAGTTTAATTGAGCTGAGACCTAAGCATTCAAATCCTTTGTAAGAGGAAGAGCCGAATAACAGAAGGGAATCACAGAGTGTCCCTTACGGTTAGAACAGTCTTCTAAAGATGGCCTCGCGTGGCATTCTCAACACGTTTTCTCGCTGGTTCTGAAGCTGGCACACGTATTATCAGAAGAAAGGTTCTGAGACCGAATGATTTGTGGGACATTAAGTAAGCAAAGCCAAAAGGGTTTCTTTGCTGTAGGACTTCTTAGAACCTTTTATATACTAATACAGGTTATGAATCAAGAGGGTCACAGGCACATGTCCCTGACACATTTTTTTTTCCAGTTTATGGACATAGAGTTCTGAGAGAGGCTGATTTGTTTTCTTTTCAGAAAAGCAAGCAAGCCCCAGAGCGGTCCAGGGCTTTGCCTAAAGTTCTCAAACCCTCCTACATGCAAATAGCTCTAGAATGATCCACTCGAATGATAGACCACCATGGAGGTGTCACACTGACTGGAAAACGGAAGGACAAAAGATGATGACCATTTCTGAAAAATTAATGGCTATGGATTTGAAGTTTTGACACACATCTGGAAAGAGGCCAGAGACAGAGGAAGTATGCTGGCCAGACTGGATCAGTGCATATGATCTGTCGGCTGACGCAGAGCCCTGGCCGAGGCAGCTCCCGCACCACACAAGCTCACCTTCGGTCATCTTCGTATTGACCATGACCATGACTTGCGTGGATATTTTGGCCCCAACGAGAAAACTGGATGGATATCGGGAAGGAGTCGTGGACCTTCACCGAAAAGAGAGCGTTATTCTGTAATAATGAACATTTGTGGTGGCTTGTAAATCTTCTGGGAGATAGATAACACGGTGTCTATTAGTAACACGCTTTTGTTTTAAATTTTGCGCTGGAATATATTTCCAAGCATGTCTGGAAGAATACTATTAGAGAGGGACTTTACTTTTCATTAATAATTTTAGGAGAAAAAGTTTATAGTAAGATTTGTGACCCACAGATCCCAAAGTGTTGCATAAATAACACAGGAAACTGCAAAATGATCTTATGTAAAGTCACTCCACAAGATGCATGTTTAATTAGCACCTACTAATAAAACAGATGCATGTGAAATTATTTAGGGTGACATGTGCTATTCTGAACAATACGATATCAGCGCAGGATGCCAAGGGCAAGCAACATAACCTGTTTTTAATTGAGCATTTTATCACCAAACAGAATAAGAGACAGCTTGTGTTTTATATATTTCTGTAGTACATCATTATCCAACAATAAATGCAAAAATAAATTACAAAAACCCCAAACTTCAAGCAGGAAAAAATTTAAAGGCACAGGTTTTTGTTTGTTTGGTGTTTTTTTTTTTTTTTTTGGATTTAGCCGTTCAAGGATTTTACATGAAAACTAAGAAGTGACTCAAGAGCATGCTAGTTATTTTAAAAGCAAAACTTTAGTGCTTTCCTTTCAACTTGACCACATTATTTTCAATCTATTTTAAGAACTACCTTTGAAAAATAGCCCAGAGCGTTCTTCAAGATCTGACTCTCAAATTCAGAATTTATTTGGACTTTGTAAAAACTCAAAAAGGAAGCTTTCTTTTAGTTGAAGAAGGTTGTTTTCACACGCACACAGACACACACACACACACACACACACACACAGCGTCAAGGAAATGACTGGCAAATCAGATGGTAAAAAATAGCTAGAAGGGAATACATAGGAGGACTGACCTCAGTCCTAGTATCCAGGACGATTCTGGAAACTTCTGTGTTAGGTCTCTTTAATCAATCTCTGGCAACAGCTCTGAAATTCATGATTAGAATGAATGTCAACAGCAGTCCTGAAGGGGGAGAAACCCCACAGAGTATGGTTTCTGGAGATATAAAGATGGAAAGGTCAAAGGGCAGCAGCTCCTACTTGAGACCATTCGTGGCAGTGACTATGGCTTATTGTTTGTATCTGACCCTCTTCTCTTTTTTAGTTCAGGACCGGCTGTGTCACCTCTTTCTTACCCAGCCACTGCCTCTTTTTTTGCCCCATCTCCCTACCCTTCCCATCTGTCCCTGACCTTCCAAGTCACAGCCGAGCTGCCAGTAGCCCCAGTCCTGCTGCCCCAGAGCAGGAGCCCGACATGAATCTCCCGCTCGGCTGAAATGTGTGAAGGAATCTGAATCTTGTTCTGATCTGTAAGGACTGTGGCTTGAGAAATCAGTAAGAAATTTGTTCCCTCCTTCCCCCATGCGACATTCAGGACATATTTTAGGTGCCTACTCTATTCAAGGTGTTGAGCTGGGTGCTATCTGGTCAAACAGATAAACAGATAATAATGGCTCCTTGAAACCTCTAGGAGGTTATAGCTTCGTAAGCAATATAATGGGAATTTTTTAGGGGATGATAAAGGAGCTAAGATGAGAACCTACAGATGTGTGATTTCCTCTTGAAGTCGACTGGAACACGGGATCCTGGCCTTACGCGTGAGGTATATGCTGTTGTTATCACTGTTGCTTGCATATCATACATGTTTTTGGTTAAATATCTCTAAGGTAGTTGTGGATACATATTGTACCCTCGTGTCCTTTGCAATAGAAATGATTTACTCACATTTGTCCTAGAAAGGATTCAAAATGGCATATACAGATAAACTGATTTTTTTTTTTTTAATTTCTTTTAACGTTTATTTATTTTTGAGACAGAGAGAGACAGAGCATGAACGGGGGAGGGGCAGAGAGAGAGGGAGACACAGAATCGGAAACAGGCTCCAGGCTCTGAGCCATCAGCCCAGAGCCCGACGCGGAGCTCGAACTCACAGACCGTGAGATCGTGACCTGAGTCGAAGTCGGACGCCTAACCGACTGAGCCACCCAGGCGCCCCTAAACTGAACTTTTATCTACATCAACATGAATGCATTTTTTTAAATGTTTATTTATTTATTTTGGGGAGGGGACAGGGAGAGAGAGAGAGAGGGAGAGAGAGAGAATCCCAAGGAGGCTCCACGCCGTCAGTGCAGAGCCTGACCATGGTGTTCCATCCCACGAACCCTGAGATCATGACCCGAGCTAAAATCAAGAGTCAGGCACTCAACCGATTTAGCCACCCAGGCCCCCCAACATGAAAGTATTATAAATGCAAAAGCACCACTAAATAGGAATATACAGGCACGTCTCAGAGATACTGTGGGTTGGGTTCCAGACCACTGCAAGGAAGCAAACATTGCAATAAAGCAAGGCGGATGAATTTTTTGGTTTCCCAGTGCCCATAAAAGTTCTGTTCACGCTATACTGTAGTCTATTAAGTGTGCAATAGCATCGTCTCTAAAAAAGGTACGTATTAAAAAATACTTTACTGCTAAAAAATGCTAAATATCATCTGAACTTTCAGCAGGTCACAATCTCTCTGCCGGTGGGAGGTCTCGCCTCAGTGTTGACGCGTACTGACTGGTCAGGGTGGCTGTTCCAAGTTCTTAAAATAAGACAACAGTGAAGTGTGCCGCGTCCATTAGCTCATTTACTTTTCCTTTCACGATCTCTCTGTAGCTTGTGATGCCGTTTGATAGCATTGTACCTACGGTAGAGCTTCTTTCGGAATTGGAGTTCATGCTCTCAGACCCTGTTGCTGCTTTCTCCAACCGAGTTTATGGAATAGTCTAAATCCCTTGTTGTCCTTTCAACAGTCTTCACAGCATCGTCACCGGGAGTAGATTCAATTGCAAGAAATCACATTCTTTTTCATCCCTAAGAAGCACATCCACATCCCTTCAAGTTTGATCATGAGGTGGCTGCCACTCCGCCCCATCGTCAGGCTCCACTTCTAACTCTAGTTTTCTTGCTGTTTCCATCACATCTGCAGCCACTTCCTCCCCTGAAGCCCCAAACCCCTCAAAGTCATGCATGAGGGTTGGAATCAACTTCTTCCAAAATTCCTGTTCCTGTTGATATTTTAACCTCTTCCAATGAATGATGAGTGTTCTGAATGACATCTAGCATGGTGAATCCTTTCCAGAAGGTTTTCAATGGACTTTGCCAGATACATCAGAGCACCACTGTCTATGGTAGCTGGAGACTTACAAAATGTATTTCTTAAATAATGAGACTTGCAAGTCAAAATGGCTCCTTGATCCTTGGGCTGCAGAATGGATGTTGTGTTAATAGGCATGGAAACAGCATTAATCTCCTTGTCCACCTCCAGCTGAGCTCTTGGGTGACCAGGCACACTGTCAAGGAGCAGTGATCTTTTGAAAGGATTCTTTTTTCCTGAGCAGTAGGTCTCAGCAATGGGCTTAAACTATTCAGCAAACCATGTTGTAAACAGATGTGCTGTCATCCGGCCTTGTTGTTCCGTTTCTAGAGCACAGGCAGAGTAAATTTAGCACCATTCTTAAGGGCCCTAGGATTTTTGTTATGGTAAATAAGCATTGGCGTCAACTTTAAGTCACCGGCTCATTAGCCCCTAACGAGAGAGTCAGCCTCAGCCTGGGCTTTGAAGCTTTGAAACCAGCCAATTACTCCTCTCTAGTCAGGAAAGCCTCGATGGCATCTTCTGCCAATAAAAGGCTGTTTTGTTTACATTGAAAATCTGTTCAGTGTAGCCACCTTCATTAACCACCTTAGCTGGATCTTCTGGATAATTTGCGGCAGCTTCCACATCAGCACTGGCTGCTTCACCTTGCACTTTGATGTCATGGAGACGGCTTCTTTCTTAAACCTCATGAACCAACCTCTGCTGGCTTCAGACGTTCCTTCCGCAGCTTCCTTACCTCTCTCAGCTTTCATAGAAGTGAAGACAGTGAGGGCCTTGCTCTGGGTTAGGCTTTGACTCAAGGGAATGTTGTGGCTGGTTTGATTATCTGTCCAGAACACTCAAACCTTCTCCGTATGAGCAACAGCGTCTATTTTGCTTTCTTATCATTTGTGTGTTCACTGGAGTGGCACTTTTAAGAACTTTTCCTCTCCACACTCAACTTGGCTGACTGTTTGGCACAAGAAGCCTAGCTTTTGGCCCATGTTAGCTTTATTTTTTATTAAAAAAAGTTTTTTTAATGTTTATTTTGAGAGAGAGAGAGAGAGAGACAGACAGAGTGCGAGCAAGAGAGGGGCAGAGAGGGAGAGGGAACACAGAATTGGAAGCGGGCTCCAGGCTCCGAGCTGTCAGCATAGAGTCCGACGTGGGGCTCAAACCCACGAGCTGTGAGATCATGACTTGAGCCGCGGTCGGACCCTCAGCCGACTGAGCCACCCAGGCCCCCCTGGCCCATCTTGGCTTTAGAAATGCCTTCCTCACTGAGTGTAACCACTTGTAGCCTTTGATTTAGTGTGAGAGATGAGTGGCCCTTTCTTCCACTTGAACACTTAGAGACCATCGTAACATTATTAATTGGCCTCATTTCAATATTTTCCTGTCTTAGAAGATAGGGACGTTCCAGGAGAGGGAGAGAGATGGGGAAACAACCAGTCTGTGGAGCCATCAGAGTGCACACGACATGTTTTAAGTCCGCCATCTTGTATGGGTGTGGTTCATGGGCCCCCAAACAATTACCAGTAGTCACTTCAAGGATCGCTGATCAGAGATGACGATAACAAATATAATAAGAATGAAACAGTTTGAAATATTGTGAGAGTTGCACAAATGTGACACAGAGACACAAAGTGAGCGAATCTTGTTGGAAAAATGACACAAAAAGACTTGCTTGATGCAGGGCTGTCACAAACCTTTAATCTGTAAACAACAATAACAACTCACTGTCTGTAAAGCACAATAAACCCAAATGCAATAAAAGGAGGTATGTCTGTAGTGATGAATTCTTTGGTAAACTGAAAAGTGCTTTTGAAATGTTAATATTAGCTTCATAAGTTCTCTGGCTTAAAAGCCTGGATTTGTGTGTGTTTGGTACTCCAAAAGTAAGCCATAGCTATGCATATTTCTTAGTTGAAAAAATCTGGCACTGACTTAAGACTTTGCGTCTCAAATTCCATATAAATTTCATATACCGCCCTCATTTTCCTTTCACTTCACTTTCCCCATTCATTTCACCTGTTTTACTTTTTCTCCTTATACTGTAAGCCTCTGTATAACGTGCCCTAAATCCTTTCTGTGTCTAGATGAGATATTACTAAACAAAATATAACCGTTTATCTTCCTTCTCTTTATTTTTTTTAAATTTTTTGAATGTTATATTTATTTTTGAGACAGAGAGAGACAGAGCATGAGTGGGGGAGGAGCAGAGAGAGTGAGACACAGAATCGGAAGCAGGCTCCAGGCTCCGAGGAGTCAGCACAGAGCCGGACGCGAGACTCGAACTCACGAACCTTGAGATCATGACCTGAGCCGAAGTCGGACGCTCAACCGACTGAGCCACCCAGGCGCCCCTCTTCCTTCTCTTTATGATACAACATATTCTTATGTTGATATGCAAGACTCAGGGCAGAGGCAGGAGAACCCTCTTCGATTCAATGGTGCCATTAAAAGTCACTCACTGGGCACTGGCAAAGCCCTGTTAGGTTTGTAATTTCCGAACAGTTACTTTCTGTTAAAGCCCCGTGCCTTTTGTGGCCCTAGAAAGCAGGGCACACACATTTTCCCTCTCAAAGAGATGATTAACTTGTTATGTAGGAAGGGGGTTTCCCATATAGCTATTGCATATGAAGCAGAAAAAAAAAAAAAAAATCCAGCCTGCCAGCTAGCCTCCCCGAACAGCAGAGGCCGAGCAAACAACATTTTCAAACCTTTTATGTATCAACAGAATAAAATATTTTGAAGACACAAAAGTCACATATGGCTATCCCAGAATATCACAATCCATGAATATGGGTGTTATTGTTTTTTGTTCTGCAAGAAAGCTTCACACGCTCTTTCACAGATATGCCCAGTATAGCTTGATTCATAATAGATTCATAATAGATGCTGAAAGATAAGCACACCAACTGCCTGTAAAGTAGTTACCCATGTTTTCTTTGCTGATGACAAAGCCCTCAGCATTTTCTTTGCCTTGGAGTGAGACTAGGGAAATCTAACTACTAATCTGAAAAGCAGATGGGACAAATGTTTGAAATTGAATATAGCTGTGTGAAGAGGTGACTTCTTTACCTCAGTGAGTCCTTTGGGAAGTACTTTTTTTTTTTTTAAATAGTGATTTTTTTTCCCACTGGAATATGAATGGAAGGGAGAAATCTGCAAAATCCTTTAGAATGCTTTGAAGGAAGTTACAATAAAAAAACCACATACAGGTAGTGTAAGGCCAATATTATATATTGGCTTTTGAAACACAGAAAACCCAAGGAACCCAAAAACCTGAGTTCTGGCTGCCACCCGTTGACTAGCTGTGTGACCCTGGACTTTATGTGTTCATCATCTGGCTCATTCAGTCCATCAGTATTTAGTAGGGTGTTCAAGGCACCAGTCTGGATAGAGGATTCATGAGACAGAGACCCAGTGCTCTTGGAACTTGAAATTACTAGCCTCTAAGAGAGAAAGAGAAGATATTTACAAACTCAGATTATAGAGTGGTAAAACCAAGTACAATAGGAGTTTAGAAGTTTGAACATCTTGTAAGGTCTTTCTGAGCTTTATAATGCTATACCAACATTGTCTTGACTAGGAAGACAATTTTACTCTTTCTGACTTTCTGTCTTAAGAAATTATTGACTAGTGAATAGATTGATCATATCAGGAATGGGTCATGATCCTTACAAACTTTGTGGTAGAGACAGTAAGGGTTAACAGGAGGTAGCACTGGGTCTCCATGTGGGGTCAGGGAGTGGGGTTGGAAAATGAAGCTCACCATCCAGGCAAGTAGTTGTGAGTGGGGAATCCAAAGAGATGGCCAAGCACCCCAATAATTGGCCAACTCTGTGTGAAAAATTCAGAGCGGGAGACATAGACAAGCAAGACAGAGCAGACAAGTAACTGATATGGAAGAAGGTTATCAGAAAAAGAAAAAGGCTTACAGCTTCCGAAAGGGGCTTCATGCCCCGCCCCCCCCCCCCCCCCCCCGCCCTGCCACACACGGACATGCACATGCACACGCGCACACACACATGAGGCAGCAGATGGGAGAGTGGGGGGAGAGATTGAGAGAGATTATAGGAATTGGCAAACTGGAGAACCAGGGAAGCTCGTAGTATAATTCAGTCCAAGTCCAATGGCCTGAGAACCAGGAGAGCCAATACCTGAAGGCAGAAGAAAATAGATGTCCCATCTCAGGCAGAGAGAGAAAATTTACCCTTCTTCCACCTTTTTATCCTATGGGCCCTCAATGTATTGGATGATACCCATCCCCACGGATGAAGGCGACGTTCTTTACTCAATGTACTGGTCCAGATGCTAACGTCTTCTAGGTGGTTGGGACGAAAGATGGTGGCGTAGGAGGACGCTGGGCTCACCTCGTCCTGCTGATCGCTTTGATTCCACCCACATCTGCCTAAACAGCCCAGAAAACCACCAGAAGACTAGCTGAACAGACTCTCTAGAGCCAAGTGTAGACAAGAGGCCCACGGAAGAGGGCAGGAAGGGCGGAGGGATGGAGAGGTGGTGTGTGCTCCACGGGCTGGCGGGAGGGAACCAGGGCGGTGGAGGAGCAGCCCGCCTGACAAGGTAGAGACCCTGAGTCTGACTTGAAAAGCAGAGGGGCAGACTGCATGAGTTCTGACAGCCAGCGGGACTTAACATCTGGAATGTTAAAAGTCAACAGCTCTGCTCAGAGAGTGGGAGGGTGAGAGGACACCAGGGGAAGAGGTGCTGAGCCCTGGAGGCCAGAGCTCAGCTCAGCGGGGAACAAAGGCACTGGCCAGCGCCATCTCCCTCTCCCATCCCCCAGCCGAAATCCCAAAGGGAACCAGTTCCCATCACCGAATTTGCTTGCACCGCGCAAACACCCAACGTTGTGCTTTTGTGGATCCATCCCTCTGATGGGTCTACCTCCCTCCCGGTGCTTCAGGGCCCCTCCCACAGGGGACCACCGATGGCAAAGCAAGCTGAGCCTGCCCCTCCCGCCCCTGTGCACCTTGAGGATCCACCCTGGCTAATACGTCAGATCCCATCGAAGCAGCACCACCAGCCCGGCAGTGTGCAAGCAGCCCAGACAGGGGCCACACCACTCACAGTGAGTCCTGTGCCTGGGAGAGGGAAAGATGAGGTACACACCAGTCTGACTGTGGCCCCAGCGGTGGGCTGGGGACAGACATTGGGCCTGACTGTGGCCCTGCCCACCAACACGAGTTACTCCAGACAGCACAGGGGAAGTGCCCGGCAGTTCCACGCCACCCTAGGAACTACCCAAAATGACGAAATGGAAGAACTCTCCTCAAAAGAAGCTCCAGGAAGTAGAGACAGCTAATGAATTGATCAAAAACGACTTAAGCAATGTAACAGAAAATGAATTTAAAATAATAGTCATAAAATTAATCGCTGGGCTTGAAAAAAGTATAGAGGACAGCAGAGAATCTATTGCTACAGAGATCAGGGGACTAAGAAACAGTCGTGAGGAACTAAAAAATGCTATAAATGAGGTGCAAAATAAAACGGAGGCGACCACAGCTCAGATTGAAGAGACAGAGGAAAGAATAGGTGAATTAGAAGGTAAAATTATGGAAAAAGAGGAAGCTGAGAAAAAGAGATAAAAAAAATCCAGGAGTATGAGGGGACAATTGGAGAACTAAGTGATACAATGAAATGGAACAATATCTGTATAATAGGAATTCCAGAAGAGGAAGAGAGAGAGAAAGAGGCTGAAAGTGTACTTGAACAAATCATAGCTGAGACCTCCCTTCAGATGTAACTTGAATTGGTCTTCTGCACAACATAGCATAGTGAAACTGGCAAAATACAAGGATAAGAGAAAATTCTGAAAGCAGCTAGGGATAAACAGGTTCTAACTTACAAAGGGAGACCCATAAGACTAGTGGCAGACCTATCTACTGAAACTTGGCAGACCAGGAAGGAATGGCAGGAAATCTTCAATGTGATGAACAGAAAAAAATATGCAGCCAAGAATCGTTTATCCAGCAAGTCTGTCATTCAGAATAGAAGGAGAGATAAAGGTCTTCACAAACGAACAAAAACTGAAGGAATTCATCACCACTAAACCAACCCTACAAGACCCCTACAAGACAACCCTACAAGACCTCCCCTAAGGGGGTCTGTGAGTGAAATGTTGCAAGGACCACAAAGGACCAGAGACATCATTGCAAGCATGAAACCTACAGACATCACCATGACTCTAAACCCATATCTTTCTATAATAACACTGAATGTAAATGGGCTAAATGCTCCAACCAAAAGACATAGGGTATCAGAATGGATAAAAAAACAAGATCCATCTATTTGCTGTCTACAAGAGACTCATTTTAGACCTGAGGACACTTTCAGATTGAAAGTGAGGGGATGGAGAACTATCTATCATGCTACTGGAAATCAAAAGAAAGCTGGAGTAGCTATACTTATATCAGACAAACTAGACTTTAAATTAAAGGCTGTAAGAAGATATGAAGAAGGGCATTATATAATAATTACAGGGTCTATCCATCAGGAAGAGCTAACAATTATGAATGTCTATGCACCAAATACAGGAGCCTCCAAATATATAAAACAATTAATCACAAACATAAGCAACCTTATTGACAAGAATGTGGTAATTGCAGGGGACTTTAATACTCCATTTATAGCAATGGATAGATCATCTAGACACAAGATCAATAAAGAAACAAGGGCCCTGAATGATACATTGGATCAGATGTACTTGACAGATATATTTAGAACTCTGCATCCCAAAGCAACAGAATATACTTTCTTCTCGAGTGCACATAGAACATTCTCCACGATAGATCACATAGTGGGTCACAAAACAGCCTTCGTAAGTATACAAGAATTGAGATCATACCATGCACACTTTCAGACCACAATGCTATGAAACTTGAAATCAACCGCAGGAAAAAGTCTGGAAAACCTCCAAAAGCATGGAGGTTAAAGAACACCCTACTAAATAATGAATGGGTCAACCAGGCAATTAGAGAAGAAATTATAAAATATATGGAAACTAGTGAAAATGAAAATACAACAATGAAAACGCTTTGGGATGCAGTGAAGGCAGCCCTGAGAGGAAAACACATTGCAATCCAGGCCTATCTCAAGAAACAAGAAAAATCCCAAATACAAATCCTAACGGCACACCTAAAGGAAATAGAAGCGGAACAGCAAAGATACACCAAACCCAGCAGAAGAAGAGAGATAATAAAGATCAGAGCAGAAATAAACAATATAGAATCTAAAAAAACTGTAGAGCAGATCAACGAAACCAAGAGTTGGTTTTTTGAAAACATAAACAAAATTGATAAACCTCTAGCCAGGCTTCTCAAAAAGAAAAGAGAGAGGACCCAAGTAGATAAAATCATTAATGAAAATGGAATTATTACAACCATTGCCTCAGAAATACAAGCAATTATCAGGGAATACTATGAAAAATTATATGCCAACAAACTGGACAACCTGGAAGAAATGGACAAATTCCTAAGCACCCACACACTTCCAAAACTCAAACAGGAAGAAATAGAAAACTTGAACAGACCCATAACCAGTGAAGAAATTGAATCAGTTATC
The DNA here is from genome assembly GCF_024362965.1 of Panthera pardus. Taxonomy (NCBI): domain Eukaryota; kingdom Metazoa; phylum Chordata; class Mammalia; order Carnivora; family Felidae; genus Panthera; species Panthera pardus. The sequence goes on along the minus strand of NW_026526732.1, from coordinate 118,359,985 downwards.
AAAAATCTCCCAACAAATAAGAGTCCAGGACCAGATGGCTTCCCTGGGGAATTCTACCAGACATTTAAAGCAGAGATAATACCTATCCTTCTCAAGCTTTTCCAAAAAATTGAAAGGGAAGGAAAACTTCTGGACTCATTCTATGAAGCCAGCATTACTTTGATTCCTAAACCAGACAGAGACCCAGCAAAAAAGAGAACTACAGGCCAATATCCCTGATGAATATGGATGTAAAAATTCTCAATAAGATACTAGCAAATCGAATTCAACAGTATATAAAAAGAATTATTCACCATGATCAAGTGGGATTCATTCCTGGGCCGCAGGGCTAGTTCAACATTCACAAATCAATCAATGTGATACATCATATTAATGAAAGAAAAGAACCATATGATCCTGTCAATCGATGAAGAAAAAGCATTTGACAAAATTCAGCATCCTTTCTTAATAAAAACCCTCAAGAAAGTCGGGATAGAAGGAACATACTTAAACATCATAAAAGCCATTTATGGAAATCCCACAGCAAATATCATCCTCAATGAGGAAAAACAGAGCTTTCCCCCTGAGATCAGGAACATGGCAGGGATGTCCACTCTCACCGCTGTGATTTAACATAGTGTTGGAAGTTCTAGCATCAGCAATCAGACAACAAAAGGAAATCAAAGGCATCAAAATTGACAAAGATGAAGTCAAGCTTTCACTTTTTGCAGATGACATGATATTATACATGGAAAACCCGATAGACTCCACAAAAGTCTGCTAGAACTGATACATGAATTCAGCAAAATCACAGGATAAAAAATCAATGTACAGAAATCAGTTGCATTTTTATACACTAACAATGAAGCAACAGAAAGACAAATAAAGAAACTGATCCCATTCACAATTTCACCAAGAGTCATAAAATACCTAGGAATAAACCTAACCAAAGATGTAAAAGATCTGTATGCTGAAAACTATAGAAAGCTTATGAAGGAAATTGAAGAAGATATAAAGAAATGGGAAAACATTCCATGCTCATGGATTGGAAGAATACATATTGTTAAAACGTCAATACTACCCAAAGCTATCTACACATTCAATGCAATCCCAATCAAAATTGCACCAGCATTCTTCTCGAAGCTCGAAAAAACAATCCTAAAATTTGTATGGAACCACAAAACACCCCGAATAGCCAAAGTAATTTTGAAAAAAACCAAAGCAGGAGGCATCACAATCCCAGACTTTAGCCTCTAGTACAAAGCTGTAATCATCAAGACAGCATGATATTGGCACAAAAACAGACACATAGACCAATGGAATAGAATAGAGACTCCAGAATTGGACCCACAAATGTATGGCCAACTAATCTTTGACAAAGCAGAAAAGAATATCCCATGGAAAAAAGACAGTCTCTTTAACAAATGGTGCTGGGAGAACTGGACAGCAACATGCAGAAGAATGAAACTAGACCACTTACACCATTCACAAAAATAAACTCAAAATGGATAGAGGACCTGAATGTGAGACAGGAAACCATCAAAACCCTAGAGGAGAAAGCAGGAAAAAACCTCTCTGACCTCAGCCGCAGCAATTTCTTACTTGACACATCTCCAAAGACGAAGGAATTAAAAGCAAAAATGAACTATTGGGACCTCATGAAGATAAAAACCTTCTGCACTGCAAAGGAAACAATCAACAAAACTAAAAGACAACCGACGGAATGGGAAAAGATATTTGCAAATGACATATCGGACAAAGGGCTAGTATCCAAAATCTATAAAGAACTCACCAAACTCCACACCTGAAAAACAAATAATCCAATGAAGAAATGGGCAGAAAACATGAATAGACACTTCTCTAAAGAAGACATCGAGATGGCCAACAGGCACATGAAACGATGCTCAACGTCACTCCTCATCAGGGAAATACAAATCAAAACCACACTGAGATACCACCTCACACCAGTAGGAGTGGCTAAAATGAACAAATCAGGAGACTATAGATGCTGGAGAGGATGTGGAGAAATGGGAACCCTCTTGCACTGTTGGTGGGAATGCAAACGGGTGCAGCCGCTCTGGGAAACAGTGTGGAGTTTCCTCAAAAAATTAAAAACCGATCTACCCTACGACCCAGCAACAGCACTGCTAGGAATTTACCCAAGGGATACAGGAGTGCTGATGCATAGGGGCACTTGTACCCCAATGTTTATAGCAGCACTCTCAACAATAGCCAAATTATGGAAAGACCCTAAATGTCCACCAACTGATAAAAGGATAAAGAAATTGTGGTTTATATGCAGAATGGAATACTACATGGCAATGAGAAAGAATGAAATATGGCCCTTTGTAGCAACGTGGATGGAACTGGAGAGTGTGATGCTAAGTAAGATAAGCCATACAGAGAAAGACAGATACCATATGTTTTCACTCTCATGTGGATCCTGAGAAACCCATGGGGGAGGGGAAGAAGAAAAAAAAAAAGAGGTTAGAGTGGGAGAGAGCCAAAGCATAAGAGACTGTTAAAAACTGAGAACAAACTGAGGGTTGATGGGGGGTGGGAGGGAGGGGAGGGTGGGTGATGGGTATTGAGGAGGGCACCTTTTGGGATGAGCACTGGGTGTTGTATGGAAACCAATTTGACAATAAATTTCATATATTAAAAAATAAATAAATAAATAAATAAAATAAAATAAAATAAAATAAAATAAAATAAAATAAAATAAAAAAGAGATAAGCCATACAGAGAAAGACAGATACCATATGTTTTCATTCTCATGTGGATCCTGAGAAACTTAACAGAAACCCATGGGGGAGGGGAAGGAAAAAAAAAAGGTTAGAGTAGGAGAGAGCCAAAACATAAGAGACTCTTAAAAACTGAGAACAAACTGAGGGTTGATGGGGGGTGGGAAGGAGGGGAGGGTGGGTGATGGGTATTGAGGAGGGCACCCGTTGGGATGAGCACTGGGTGTTGTACGGAAACCAATTTGACAATAAATTTCATATTAAAAAAAATAATGTCTTCTAGAAACACCCCCGCAGACAAACTCAGAAAGAACGTTCTTCCAGCTACCTGGGCATCCCTTAGCCCATTCAAATTGACAATAAATGACCCATCACAACTGGTAAGAGAAAGTTTACTAGGAGCTTCGTATAAGTTTCCTTGCCCCTAACAGAGATGTGCAGAAGAGCTACCCTTCCTTCCCTCTGGTCTTGTAGTGCACTGACATGAGAACTGATACTATTATAACCATTTCACTGCCTGCTTCAGCATAAGGAGCAGGGAGCAGGACAGAGCCATGGGATCATAAGGAGACAGGCTAGGATCTGCAACAAGTCATATGTCAGACCTGACTGACCTCTAGACTTCCAATCAAGGGAGCCAATAAAATTCTTTATTAAGCCAGTTACCTTGGATTTTCTGTCGCTTGCAGCCAAAAGCATTTTATTTAATATAGTCCTTCAAGTGGGGGCGATTTCTTTATCTGCAAGCTAGTTTACAAATCACATTTGATTCTATAGGATTCTAAAAGCAGAAACAAGCTATTGAAAAGAGTCCGTTTAAAAACATTGAGCCTGCTTCAATTTGGAGGCTATGTGGCACAGAACAATGGACCAGATGTGGCTTCTAGCCCTGGTTCTGCCACCAACTACCTGTATGTGACAGTCCATCTGATTCTTCTGCTTCTCTTCTGTAGAATGAGGTGTTTGAGTTACATCTTCCGTAGATTCTTCCCAGCTCGAAACAATTTCTTTATAAAAATTCATCAAATTCAACAGTACTGGTAAAAGCACTTATATTTCAGGCGTTTTCTCAGGCACCAGGAATAGAACATTGACACATGGCTCCCATGGCCATGGAGCTTGGAGTCTGTGGTGGTTCCACTCTGTCCAGAGCAACCAACCTGACCGATGGTTAACAGAATGGGGACTGAGCTAGACGGTGTTCTTGATGTGTCTGTCTGAGGCAGACTAAGACACCATCAGGACTGTTTTGGTCTGAACAGATGAAGTCAGGGAGAAATAAGATTTACATGAGGAAAGTAAACGCAGACCAATTACTCATCTTTTTTTTCCCCCTAAAAACAATTCTTGAAGCTCAAAATAGGAAAACTTAAGACAAATAAACAGAAAAGAAATTTAACTTTCCCCTGTAACTGAGAATCTGAGGGCTAGGACACTGTGGACGGCCTTGTAATGTGCTCCAGCTTAAAATCTGGGTTTCTGGATTTGGGGTTATGGGTTTTCTGGAGAGAAATTCTTAACCTCTTTGCACCTTCTCTGCCTAGGATAGAGAATAAGTAGACTATGGTCACTGATTGCCTACCCCACGCTCCTTAAAGGATACAGGGTGGTGGGAGGTCTCTGAGAATGTACCTAGCCCGTTCGCAGCAGGGCTCCAAGGGTCTGTGAAGACCCCCGCATCTCTACCCACAACAATATCCAACATGGAGGACTCTCTACAGCATCTCCTATTTGTGATGGCTCTGACCATGGGGACTCCACAGGGCAACTTCCAGATGGAGTGCCTTTCTTTCCTTGAGATCTTCACAGCTCTTGCTGCTGTTGGCCATGCCCCAAAGGTTGCCTGCGGACAATGCCAACTGTGGTAGAAAGAACACAAACCTTGGAATGAAAGAGCCTGGAGCTTGAGTTACGTGTCTATCATTGACACATGATGTGAACTTGAGCAAGTTATTTTACCCTCTTTGAGCCTCAATTTCTATACCAGTAAGTTGGGAATAATACTCTATACTGTTGTGAGTACTACCTTGACAGCATATGCAAAATATCTAGTAAAGTGCCTGGCAAAGAAAATGTTCAAGAAATGCTGCCCCACTTCTTCTTCCCGGAATCCCTCATTAGCTGGTCAACCAGAAATTATTGACCAGAAATTATAACCAGAAATTATAATCTCAGGATTATAAAACATCTGAGAGCTGCAGTTGAAAAGCAGGTCTGGGTGACATCTCAGGATGTTCCATTCCTTCTGCGTCCTCTTCCCTCCCTCCCCACCTCCTTTATCTGACTCTAACGCAGTAAGTAACTCCTTCCAAGTCCTCTTTATAGTGCCTTGCCCCCAGAGGAGACATGAACGTGCATATAGATCACCTCCCAGGGGTGGCCGCTGTTCCCAAGAGAGGTACAAACTCACATCACTTGAATGGTGGATGGATGACCTTGGTTTAGGGTACATTTGAATAGGAAATGCGACAAATATGGTAACAGTTTCATTCAACAGAAAATCCAGGATATTATTTTATATGATTTTAAGAGATTTAGCTGGATTCACTGAAGATGAAACTCAATAGGTTACCAAAAGAATGTTTTGAGGAACATCTTCAACCTTGGAAGTTACAAATATAGTGGTAACTTTTTGTCATCATTTCCTAAGAATGTTATTCCATGATATCGCCATAGCTCTGTGACGAAAGGACAAAGCTAATGGTTTCCCGTACTGATGGATTTTTATTCTTGCATTCATCAAAAATATACTACATGGCAGCATGGTCAGACTCTCCACCTTCTGCTGTGAAGACATAAAGATGGGTCAGAAATGGACACTATTGTTAAGAAATTTCAAGGCAAATGGTTTTAGAACATTGAGATTCTATCAGGCATTTTGAAAACCTTTCTTTTTTTTTAGGTAAGCTCCATGCCTAACGTGAGGCTTGAACTCACGACCCTGAGATCAAGAGTCACATGTTCTACTGACTGAACCATCCAGGCGCCCCCATTTTGGAAACCGTTCTAATGGATACAATATTGGACCGATAATTGTATTACTTAGATTGCTAGAAGTCTATAAGCTTCAGGAACTTCAGTCTTTCCGTATATAAAGTGAAAACAAGATAGAGAGTTGTTGAATGGTAGTCCTCAGGATAAAATTGATGTGACACTCCTGAGAAATAAAAAAGCAACTTTGCTGTCATTTAATAACAAAGATATGTATTTCTCGGCCAGGAGCATTCTGTTTAGCACTCGTCACCATATAGGACATACAGGACGCTCTCCCTGCTGTTTCCTAGAAAAGAAAAATCATTGAACTCAGGGCTGAGTGTCAACAGGTTGGCAGGTCTTTGGGTAAATATAATGGAAGAAAATAAAATCAAAAGAAATATGGAAATTATAAAATATTTTTCTATAGCATGGAGCCCTACTGTGCCATAAGGCTTTTGTTTCATTAATGCTTTGACAAGACAGGAAAAATATTTATTGCATAACATTTTTTTTTTGCAATGAAAATGACAACTTGCTAGGGCAACGAAAAGACAAAATCACGTTTCATTTGGAAAAAAATATATAACCCAAGCTACACTTATCCTGTGGTCTGTCACACCCAGGAATTTCAGGTGATGTAAGAATAACTGGTCGTGTCCCATTCTGGAGTCCTGAGGGCAAGAAGGAGGAAACGAATAAGGCAGTAGAAGAGAGGCAATGAGTGAGGCTCACAAGAAACTGAAGCCCAGCGAGCTAGGAGCCATCTTGAACAACCTCTGCCAACCTGTCAGTTTTCTGTGCTCATATCTTAACTACCTACCATGGATCATAGGGAAATAAGCAATAACACTTCTGTAAATTTATGCTTAGCCATCAGTGGCTACAAACAGTGGCATCAGGGTAAATTCTGTCCTTTTCTACCTCTGGCATCTTTCCTAACAGATTTCTAAAAATGCTCAACTGTCATTTCATTAACGTACAGGTGTTTGAGAATCCGTTGTTCCATTGTCTCATCAAAACCTACAGGTATCCTCAACCCCCTATGCATGCCTGTCTGGAATTTGCAAAGATGAATGCCCACGGCACAAACCTGTAAACTAGGGCAACATTCAAGGGGTAATGATGGTCATAGGAGATACTAGCATCTGAAGGCACAGGATAAACTTCATGGTGTTTGTTTTGCCAGTTTTCCCCAAAGATTTGATTGACAAAATATATATTTTTAAATGTTTATTTATTTTTGAGAGAGACAGAGACACAATGCAAGTGGGTTAGGGGCAGAGAGAGAGAGAGAGGGAGACACAGAATCTGAAGCAGGCTCCAGGCTCTGAGCTGTCAGCACAGAGCCCGACGCGGGGCTCGAACCCACGAGCTGCGAGATCATGACCTGAGCCGAAGTCAGATGCTCAACGAACTAAGCCACCCAGGCGCCCCTGATTGACAGAATATTTTAATTTTAATACAAACATAGTGTGTGTGTGTGTGTGTGTGTGTGTGTGTGTGTGTGCGCGCGCGCACATGCACGTACATGCCCATGTGCGATAAAAATCTTGCAGCAATTTTAAAGATAAAACAAGAAACTTAAAAATGTTTCAGGCTTACCTGTGACTGCTTCAAGTTCTGATCTCAGACCCTAAGATGTATTCGTTCATTCTTCTTTGGCATTAGGGGATACTTCAGTAGAAATATTTAAAACCCACTTCCCAAAAGAATATAATTTGCTTCCCCCCACCATACCAGCCCTCTGTTATACCCTCAAACACTCCACCCACCCCAATATTAGTAAGTGGAGAGTTGTTGCTGAGTTGTTTTGAGAGCCACAAGGTGAAAATGAGTTTTGCAAGGTGTGTGAGGGGACAGGGCAGGGGAGGGGGAAAGAATGTGAAACAATGGAGGGAAGTGTGCCCTCCGAGCAGTGAGAATAAAAACTGACCTCCTCACATCATTAGAGTGAGTAAAATTACATCTCTACTTCTCTGGGAAGAACTTTTAAGGCAGGGGATGGCGTTTTCCAATTCTGGGGAATCAAATTAGCTCCTCAAGTTTCAAACTTCATAGAAACCACTGCAGTGAGTAGAAGATGGAAGCGTGCGATGGGGAGACTTTTATTCCCTCGATTTATCTGTTCTTTGTTTTGGTTCCTAACTGGGTCATTGTATTGGCAGGGGGCCTTCAGTTTCAAACTGTGTCTTTTCACTGTTTCCAGTCATTTTCATTGAAGGGGAAACCTTCCTCTTTAATGAAGGCTCCCAACAACCTGTTATCTCGAAGAAATCTTAGTTAGAAATAGGTCATCCTTAGAAAGAATCTGAAGGAGGGGTGGGTGGGAGGAGGGAAGGACTTCGAGAAAGGAGGTCAAATCACACTGGTAAAACTAGCAGTGCGTATGGAGATGAGTTGTCCCTCAGAATCTTTCTTCGCTCCCTAACGCAACTGTCATCACATGAGTCCCAGTAATTGTCATGGGGAGAGCTGCAATTGTTCAATCCATGTATACCAGAAACATTTATTGTCTCCTTATACATGTTGGCACGACAGCTGGAGATAAAAAGATGAATGACTTTTTTTTTTTTCAAAGAAGCTCATTGTCTAGAGGGTAACCAACACATAAACAGATAATCATAAAGGGATAAAAGGTGGTGAAAGAGGCAGACTTTTGGTTACTGTGGGAGCTCCAAAAAGATCACTCAACTGAGCTGGTAGTGATCCTGGTGCACGAGATGGTGGCTTCCAGGAGGAGAAGAAAGCTAAGAATGATCTGACGCCTGTTTACTTCTTCAGTTCATCCAATTCCATTCTTTCCCTATTCACTACACTGCAGCCCTAATGGCTTCTCTTTTTGTTCTTCGAACATGCTATGCTCTTTCTCAGCTCAGCATCCTTCCCCTTGCTGTTCCCTCTTCTAGGACTGTGCCTGCCCTTGGCTTGACTGTTTCCTTCTCATTATGTATTCACATCCAGCACCACCTCCTTGGACAGGCCTTTCCCGAGCACGCTAGCTAAAGTGTTGTGCGTACGTTCAGATTGGTCAGGCTGTGGTCACAAATAAACACCAATGTGTAGACTGGCTTAAGTACAGTGAAGTTTAATTATCACTTCCGCAATAATCCAAGGTGGGTGTTCACAGCTGGCAAGTGGCTCTCCTGATGCAAGGATTCAAAGAGCCATCTTGTGGCCATGCTATCTCCTTGAGCCTCATCCACCTGGCAGAATGGAGGGGACAGACCCATGTCTTGAAAACTTTGACTCAGAAATGACACGTATCTCTTCCAGTTGTAGTCTTTTGCCTAAAATGGCCAGGCCTGGATGTGAAAAGAGGCTGAGAAATGTAGTCTAGTTGTGTGCATAGGAAAAAGAGGAAAGAGACACGTGAAGACCTGTTAGGGCAGTTGTGTGAATGCTACTGTGTACCCCTCCCCATTAACCCACGTCACATCATCTCACCATTCCCTCTGTGGCCCTTGCTTCCGACCTGCCGTCATCTAGTTTATTGATTTCCTTTCTTGTTACATTGGTTCCCTCCGTCCGAGTGTATTTTGTGAAGGTAGGGATCTTGTCTGCTTAGTTTAATGCCGGGTCACCACTCATAACAGAGTATTTGATGCCCAATAGTGAAAGAAAACATGGTAACAACGGGCCAATTGTGGACAGATAAGTAGGAGAGGAAAGTCCGGGAAAGCTCGGGCGTGTGTATGGGCGGTGGAAGAGGAAAGAAGGGCCTTCCAGACAGAGAGGGGTAGCTGTAGCAATGTCATGGAGGTGGGAAATAGCACAATGAGTGCAATTACCTGCTTTGGATACTAAATGCCTGAGTTAAGAAGGGGTTGTTGATGGTGCCGGAGACGTAAAGAGGAGCCCACCTTGTGCTCCTCTCCTTCTTCAAGGACCTTTAATACTTAACTTTAGTTCTCTAATTTCCATATTTCGCAAGCCTCAAGAGGTTCCTTTTTTCTGTAATATACTCCTAAATTTTCCTTTTGTTATTGATCTCTTGTTTTCATTTCTAGTTTCAGTCCATTGTGGTTGGAGGTGAGACTTTGTATTTTTTTTTTTGTCAATCTTTTGACATTAATGAAGGCTAGTCTTACGGCCTAAGATACAGTCTATACTATAGACGATTACATGTGTACTTGTGAAAATGTGTATGCTCCTGTTTGCAGATGGAATGTTCCATAAATGTCTGTTAACTTGAGTTGGTTTATACTGTTGTTCATGACGGTTATTTCCTATTGACCTTCTGCTTGGTTGTTTTATCCATTATTGAAAACGGGGTATTGAAATTTTCAACTATTGCTATAGAATTGTATATTCCTCTTTCAATCCAGTCAACATTTGCTTTATGTAATTTGGAGCTCTGTTGTGATGTACTGATATGTTTACAGTTGTTACAGCTCCTTGATGGATTAACCTGTATGCCAATATATATCTTTTTTTGGCTCTTGTAACAATTTTTTTTCTTAACTAAAGTCCATTTTGTCTGATATTAGTACAGCCATCCCAGCTCTCTTTTGTTTACTATTTTCGTGGACTATCTTTTTCTATCCTTCATTTTAGATCTATTTGCATCCTTGAATTTAAATTGTGTTTCCTGTAGATTGCATATAGTTGTATCTTGTATTTTCATCCAGTCTGACAATCTCCACCTTTGGACTACATTGTTTAATTCGTTCACATTGAATATTATCATCTGCCCTTTCACTGTTTATTTGCCATATTTTCGTATATCTTTGTTGTGCCTCTGTTTCGCCTTTCTTGTTTTCTCTTGTATTAACTGATTATTTTCTAATGTACCATTTAATTCCTGTAATGATTTTTTTCACCATACTTTTTGAGTTTTTTCCTTGTGGTTGCTCTACAACTTACTCTATACACCTTAACTCATCAGAATCAGTTTCCAGGTTTATACTAAATTCCAGTGAGATATACAAATATTACTCCTATATAGCTCTTTTCCCATGCCTGCTTTTGCGGTATTATTGCTATACATATTACATAGGTAAATGTTACAACCCCCCAAATACATTATTATAATGATTACTTTAAAAAATTTTATTATCTTTTAAAAAGGAAAATAAAGGAGAGAAAATTACATAGTTATAGCTTTTAAAAATATTAGCATTCTTATTTATTACTTCTGATTCTTTTCATTTGTTCTTATGAATTCAAATTACCATCTGGACTCACTTCCTTTAGTTCAACACAGCTTTGTTTCCACCCACTTCCTTTGTGCTTTTATTGGCAAAGATGTTACATTTCTATGTGTTATAGGGCCAACAATACATCATATACATATTATGTGTAAACCAAAAAAAATTGCTTTTAAAATCAGTACAGAGAAGAAAGGAGAAGACATTTGCAGACATTGGAAAGGAGGAGATGGTCTTTTATAATTACACAATGATATTTATTGGTGCTCTTTGTTTATTTGTGTGGTTTCAAATTACCATCTGGGTACTTGCTTTCAGCCTGAAGTTACTTGGGTTTTTTTGTTTTTTTAGTATTAACAAAATACTAAATTCCCCTTAGTATTCTGTCTTCTAGATAAACTTTTTTGATTTTGTTTATCTGGGAATTTCTTTATTTCACATTCATTTTTGAAAGATAGCTTGGCTAGATATTGGATTCTTGATTGACAATTTTTTTCTTTGAGCACTTTGCATATATTACTTCATTACCTTTTAACCTTTGCTGTTTCTGATGAGAAGTTAACTATAAATCTTGTTGAGGTTCCCTTGAAAGTGACAAGACAATTTTTCTCTTGCTGCTTTCAAGATTTGTGTCTTCAGTCTTTGGTCTTCAGCATTTTTACTATAATGTGTCTGTCTGTGAATTTTTTTTTTTTTTTTTGTTTTAACTACTTAGACTTCACTGAACTTTCTGGATGTATTGATTAATGTTTTTCAATAAATTTGGGGAGTTGGGGGGACATTATTTGTCCAGATATTTTTTCTTCTCCTTTCTTTTCTCTTTCTCTAGTACTCCCATTGCACGTATGTTGGTACACTTAGTAGTGTTCCCTATTTCTCAGAGGCTCTGTTCACTTTTCTTCATTGTTCCCCCTCTCTGTTCTTTGAATTAAATACTCTCTATTGCTCTATCTTCAAGTTAGGTAATTCTTTCTTCTGTCAGTTCAAATCTACTCTTGAGTCCCTCTAGTGAAATTTCACGTTGGTCCATTGTACTTTTCAACTTCCATCATTTGTGCTTGGTTCCTTTTTTGTAATTTCTATCTCTTTACTAATATTTGATGTGACATTATCATCATACCTTCCTTTACTTCTTTAACTATGGTTTCCTTTAGTTTTCTGAACACATTTGTAATGGCTACTTTGAGGCCTTTGTGAAATCCAACATCGTGTTGCTCTCATAGGCAGTTTCTGTTGCCTCATTGTTTTTCCAATGCATGGTTTACACTTTCCTGTTTCTCTTCAGGCCTCATAATCTTTTGTTTGAAACTGGACATTTTAAGCAATATGTTGTGGCAATTCTGCATATTGTACTTCTCATCCTCCCAGGCTGGCTAATTCTTGTTTATTTGTTTAGCAACGGCTTGATTCTTTCAGTAAAGTCTATTCTCCTCTCTGTCCCCAATGTTAAGACTCTAGTGTTCTTCACAGGATGCAGCTTTGGGTAAGCCTACGGTCACTTTGAAATGAAAGTGGTTTTGGCAAAGTGGCAGGGTTTTCTTTAGCTATCTCTTTCACTAGACACACCCAGCTTTTAAACCCCACCAACTTCCAGGATTCTCTCCCTAGTTCTCTTCAGCAAACTAACAGGTCTGGAGTTAACTCTCTATCTTTAGAGAAACTACCAATGGTCTCTCAACTGCCTTTCACCAAAAATCCATTGTTTTTGAGAATGTTCTTAGGCTTATACCTCCCCACACTCTGTTGCAAAAGAAATCCGCTCCTTTAGGAAGAGATTGGAGCTTTTTGCTTTGTGGTCTGCTTCTCTATCTGGTTAAAATCTCTGGGGATAGAAACGGGAAGAATGGTGTGCTTCTTTTTGAGTGACACCTCACCCATTTGGGGGGTTGAGTGATTGGTGAAGGATGATGGGGCCAGTAGCCTTAGACCTTATGAATTGTTACAAGGGTAATCAGGGATGTAGTCCACTCAGTAGCACTGTATACCCAAGGTGGAGACTCCATCCCCAAAGTGCAGGCTGGCTGGAAGAAAGGACTTCTCCCACCTCTTGGCTACCCTCACCTCTTAACCTCAGCAATAGGTAGGTGGGGACAGGATGAGAGATGTTGGCATCTCCCTCTGACTAGGAACTGGGGAGAGAGGGATCCTTGTGTTCTTGGCTGCACCTGTCTACAGCACAGTTTTCATCTCACTGAGCTTGGGAAGAGGGGAGGAGGAAGTGACGTTGGTTCACAGATCAGACTGTCACTGTTTTCACTGAGTTTATTAGATTTTCTGCATTAATGTTTCTTGGTTTGCTGTATACCCTTACAACGCTTTCCAGAGACTTACGGTGATTCTTTTGTTGTTTTTATTTTATTGTTTAAAATAACTTTGACCAGTTTCACTGGGGAGCAGGTTCATAGAGCTCTTTGTGTTCTCAGGCCAAAAACAGATCCCTGGTCCCTACCCCTGAATTTGGCATATAGTATGTGCTTACACTGTATATTGAACAAATGGATGGATGGATAGATGGATAGGTGGATGAATGATAACCAGGAAGTGGGATTGTTAATTGTATGTGTATCTTTGTGTATCTGTAAATGTGTTTCTGGATGAGATTAACATTTGAGTCAGTCAACAGATGCCTAACGTGGCGGGCCTCATACAGTCAGTTGGAGTCCTGAGTAGAACACAAAAGTTGACCCTTTGTCAAGTAAGAGGGAATTCTCCCTGTCTATCTGTCTTTGAACTGGGATATTGCTTTTTTTCTGCCTTCTAATTGAAACTGAAACATGGGCTCTTCCTGGGTCTTGAGCCTACCCATCTTCAGACTGGAACTCCATTGTCTATCCTTGTTCTTAGGCTTTCCGACTCAAGCTGTTGATGGCAGCTGGCTTTCCTGGACTTCTAGCTTGCTGATTTCAGATCTTAGGACTAGTCTGCCTCCATAACTGCATGAGCCAATTCTTTATAATAAACTTTATCTATCCATCCATCCATCCTTTATCTATGTATCTCTCTGTCTATCCATCTCCCATTAGTCTGTATCTCTGGAGAGCCCTGACTAATTCAGGAAGGAATATGCCAAGAACTAACATTTTTTGACATATTTAGATATGCCAAGATTAACATTCTTGGCACTTATGGAATTTCATGACACAGTCTCTTTGGTTATCATAGTACTAAAAGTAGCATCTTCACTATATGCATTATTTCCTTTGGATCATTAAGTTAAGATATCTAATTATATTTCTCTTAAAAAAAAAAAAGACCCCTTTCCAAATCAATTACTCCTCGATTACCCAAAAGAAATCAGTGATGATCATATCCATTATTGGTGTTTATTTCAAGTGTTACTTTCAAAGCATGTGTAATTTATATTAGAATATAAATAGTGGAGACAAGTGGGCAACACATACTAAGTTCTGTTTTTCAACCTGACTTCTTGAGAGTTAAGTTGGTTTTGTGTAAAAAATAATCTTCCCCAAAGCTTTTGAGAAATCACAATAAAATAGCAGTTGAGAGAGTGGCATTTTTATATTATGTGCCTCAGTAAATGAAAGTCTCAGCTGAATAATTTCTAATCTGCATTAGCATGCGCCTCCCTCTCTCTTTTGTATTACATTCACACAGATCCTATTATCTGATCCTACAGAGACCTTGTTTAGAGTACACAAAACTTCCCTGGAGGGTTTTCCATTTAAAGCAAAAGAACCAGATCGACAGTGCTGTAGTGCAAATGCCCCAGAAAGATGCAAAGCCTAGGATTGATTTCCATTGTGGGAGATTGTATGGCAGTTTTCTGCTCACCAGCCTCAGTTCAAACTCGGCACTGAGGCTAAGCCAAGAACTGAGAACTGGCTTCTGAGAACATCAGGGAAACAACAGCCTTTGCTCAACCATCTATTTTTTGCCCAGTTTTAACACTGAGGGGCTTAGGAAGGGAACCGACAACACTTTCAATGTGAGGCTTATTCAATGTTTCTGTGTTGCTACAATTAAGCGTTTCAGAAGCGTACGTGCTGCCTTTCAGTTCAAACCCGATCGTCCATTCTGACAGGTCACAGACAAAACCCAGGATAGGGAAAATCTATCTTGATCACAGGATCCAGACACACCAGTCTGGTGTAGATCAGAAAAGAAAACAACCACCCAAATGCTGATTTAAATTTCATTTTCCTCAAATATTGAGTTCATGTTGAAACTGAGCATACCAAGTGTGAATTTTGCTAAGAATAGCACTCTCAGTGTTACGTGAAATCTGCACAAGTTTCTCCAGGTAATTGTGAAGTCCTAACACATTAAGGCCCGTCTTCACTTCTTTTCCTATACATTCAGACACTAGCTTATGCATTATCCTATCTAACTAAACAAAATGAAGGGGATAGTTGAGGAGATTATCTAGTAAGATAGAAATTTAAGGAAAAATGACTTTCAAAGATCTGGACAATTAAGGGGAGAGTGATGTAAATTATTTTAAGTACCCAATCTCAGTTGAGCTTGAACACCTTCTCATTCTGTTTTCTTTTTGCGCCGTTACCATTAAAATGATCAGTGATCTAGTCTTCATAGACTTCACTCAAGGTACAGTGAGCCCAAGCGATTTTCTCTGAAGCTATGGTTTGAAAGAGAATCTTTGCTTTCTCAAGCATCGTGGTAGAATAATTTCCTCCCATTGCCCAGATTTGGCCCCCATTCACTAACTTTCCTGAGGATAAAACATTAGAGAAAACATAATAATTACATGCCCGTTTTCAATTTCTGTCTAGTTTTTCTGCCCTGAAGCCCAAACATCAAATGGTCGTGTGTGAAGTAAAACACTCAAAGCACCCTGTGGTGGGCTAACAGTCCCCAGAAATGTCCATTGTTTCATCTTGGGAACAGGTGAATAAGTAACCTTCCATGGAGAAAGGATCATTGCAGATGTGATTCAGGTAAAGATTTTGAGATGAGATTATCTTGGATTATCCGGCTGGGTCCACCATCACCCCGGGGTCTTTGTAAGAGATGGTATGGGGACAGGGTGCGGTAGAGTCAGAGAAGGAGATACAATGATGAAAAGTGAGGTAGGAGAACAGTGGGAATGTGAATCAAGGAATTGTAGCACTCTCTAAAAGCTGGAATAGTCAAGGAAATAGATCCTCCCCTAGAACCTCTAGAAGGAACAGAGCCCTGTGACACCATTTTAGGCTTCTGATCTCCAGATGATTAAATTGTGTTGTGCTGAGGCACCACGTTTATGATGATTTGTTACAGCAGCAGTAAGAAAGGAGCATTACACTCCTTCCCCATTTTGGCCCTACAGAAAGAATCAGCCTAATGAGCCATCACTCCTTGCCATCTTCCCCTTGGTGCTTCAGAGCAGAGCTCTGCAACTGGGCTAGAAGTGGCAGCCAGCCTTCCAAAACTGTACTCACAATTTGATGTCATGTGCATTTCTCTGGGAAAGGAATCCATAGATTTCCTCAGATTAGCAAAGCGATCTGCGAGCTCAAGATTTTAAATGTTGCCCTTGATTGGGCAGTTCTGACTTCACATCTTAACCCCCAGCAGGCCGTGGCTGGAGTAAAAGAAAAATGTGAGGAAGAGAACTCTTAACATATCTTTGCTCCTTCGTAAGTGGTCCTTCCTCCACTTCTGGGGATGAGGCTTGGTGGGGTTTTTCTCTGGGCTGGCGCTCTCACGTGTCCTGGAGGGGACGCTCTTGTTTCTCACGCAGGCCAAAGTCTACCCCTCAGAAGGAAACCCTAGCTATCAATGACGTCACTGAACACGGGGCTGGGTGATTCTGCAGTGCCCCTCACCGCTCTGCCAGGCACGGTGGCAATGGTGGCGATGGGGGTGTGGACAGAAGTGTCCGTGGGAGCAGAGCATCACTCAGTGACTCTGTGTGCCCTTCAGATGACGTCTTGGCTGTTACATAGAGTGTGTGACGTGTAGCCCTTTCCCATGCCTGTAAGGATGTGGGCAGGGAGCAGCAGAGAAGGTTTCTCCTCTCTAGTCTTCAAGCGATGTATTACTAATACAGTCTCAGACACAAAATGGGAGAAACAAACCATACTGAAATAGAAACACGGTGCGCTCTGAAAAGGCTTCTATTTACCGTCAGTGCTAAGCAAAGCAGAGATGAAGTTTCTACCCTCCATTGTGTAGCAGTTGTGACTCTGGCTATAATGAGCGTAATTCTATTCCATTGTTATTCGACGGTGCCCGCCAGCCAGGACATCCGCTTTACATCTGCTGCACCTTTAAGTAGTGACATGTGGGGAAATTGCTGTCTTGTTTGTGTCAGACAGCCATTTACCCCTAAAATACTCACTGTTATTCCAAATTTAATAAATGCCCACTGGGTATTGGGCGATGTCCAAACACATGGACAGTCCCTGCCCACACACGTGCGTGTGCCAAAGAAAGTTGGCAATCGGTGCCGCGATATGCTTCTCTGACCATTGCGGATGGCATTCTTCTGAAACAAAGGGTGTCAACAACAACTCAGCTGTAGATTTCTTCCAAGAAAGCTGTAAAAGAAACTGAATGCATTTTGTTTGCTTAGCAGCAAAGTATGAAAGAACCCATAACAATGACTTGACGTGCACGCAAAACCATCGCAGTTGCCAAGAACTTTCACACTGACTCTGTGTCTTGACTTTTGCCATTTTTTGAGTAGTCAGGGCGGATGTTACCATCGTCCCAAGGATATGGGTCTCCAAGAGGTTGAGGGACTTGTCCAAGGAGAATATGCCGGCAAATGGCAGAGCCAGGACCAAAATTCACCCGGCTCTTCTGATTCCGATTTCAGCAGCTTCCCACCCCTACTCCAGACATCATAATGTCTCCCACCCGGTGAGGAGCTTGCGACTAGAAATGATGAGATCTTGTGTTTTGATCCTGCTTCCTTTCGTGCCATAGGAGAGCCCAGGGAAAATCACTTATATTGTCTTTTTCATTAGTGAAAAGTTTACTTCACACCATCTTTGTGTGTACATCGGTAACTACTGAAGTTTTGGGACACATAAGGCAACCAGATAAATAGTTAAATAGAATTAAAATTCTCTCTGGCTGTGCATATCTTTGAAAATGGCAGCATTTTTAAAAAAATAGAGTTTTGCTGTTAGGCACTAAGTTGATTTAAACATTTAGAATCACCTTTAGTCGTATAGTCTGTGTGTGTGTGTGTGTGCGCGCATGTGTGTGTAAAATTACTGAGTTCCCTAGAGCTCCACAGAACATGAATAAACATATGGACTGTTCTCTTACACCTACCCCACAAGTCTGAGTATTGAGGATTTATATAGTTAGAGACTATGTGGTGTAAATATGTATAAATTTATATTGTGTTAATTTATGGCATGCAGTACAGAAGGCTGTTTGCAAGTTGCAATGTATTTCTTCCCACGTTTCTGCTGAAATATTCATCTCTGGGTTCCTTCCCCACGTTTTCCTTTGTCTCCCCACAGATGTTCAGGCAGCTTGTTTTCAGGGGAGCGAATATGTCTTGGAAATGTGCTTACTGAATGCAGTTCAGGTGAGGAATACACTCTCTATCAGCATTTGGCCGAAGGAGGCTCACACGTCCCCTTCAGTCCTGCTCGCTCCTATTATGAAGGCAATTGCTCTGAGCAGCCACACTCTGGATGAATCTTGCGCCCTGGCCTGATGACCTTAAATGTCCAAGGAGATCTAAGTAGGCGAGGAGCATTTCATTATATGTAAAAGGAAAAAAGAAAACCCCAAACCACACAAACACCCAAAACCACCGCTACAAGCTGAATTTTTATCACAGGAGCTCCAGGATAGCCTGTCCCTAGTTATTTGTGGTTATATTAAGAGGAAAGAATAGTCATAGATGAATGAAGTTCACAGAGTACTCACAAACCACATCTTATCTGACCTGCTTTTTCACCAGCTCAACCTGTTAAAAAGTATGCATATTGACTTATTTGAGTTAATCAATAGTTTCTTTCCTGGTCCTCCAACGGGGAGGTGTGCTAATGGGTAGGGGATGAGTGAGAAGGAGGCAGTGGGCGGGAAGAGGAAGAAAAACAAAGCCCCAAGTGTCAACAGTCCACGAATGATCAAAAACTGGCTGTAAATGGAAAGAGGCTTGAATCACCCATGAGTGCTTTGAGGCAAGGTGACTGCCTGTGCAGATAATATCTGCTTTTCTAAATTTAGGAAAAATTAGTACTTTTAGATTGTTCAACTGCTCTTCCTCTGCCCTTAGAGTGGCGCTGCTTATAAATTTGAGGGTAGACCTCTTGAGGGAATAATGGAATTACGTACCGTAGGGATTATACAAGGATTTGTTGATCGATAGAATTGCTCTGCAGAAATGTGTCAAGCACTAAGAATTCACTAGTCCTCAAAATGACCCCTTAATGGCAAACCAACATTTGCATAATCCCTTAACATTCTGAAACTTTCTCTCCTCTTTCTTTCTTTCTTTCTTTCTTCCTTCTTTTCTTCTTTCTTCTTTCTTTCCTTCTTTCTTCTTCTTTCTTTCTTTCATGCATTGTCTCTCCACTCCTCCTGACAATCTGGTAAGGTTCAAACTTTTTAACAGGGAAAAAAAGGAAATCTGAAGAAGCTAAAGCAAACATCCTGAGGCCACACACTTGGAAAAGAGCACAGCCAGAAATCAAACCCTGGTCATTTTTGCCAAGTTAAGGACACTGGTGCACTCTCCCATTCTGATATGGGCGGGGGGAAAAAACCACCTATGTCTAAATGTTTATTTAAATCTAAGTTTTGCCAGCTCATCTGGTGTTTCTGTCACATTTCCTCAATGTTCTGAATTTCTCCAGACTTTATTATTCCACATCAGGCACAGCCAGTGAGAACTTGGGTATACACGTCTAGCTTGGAAAGAAGGTTCATATCTGAGAGTAATAGAAAGTAAAAGCAATAAAAAGGTGTTTGGGTGGATTTGGTTTTAGAGTTGTTTAAATGCCAGGGTAGTGTTTGAACTTTAAGTAATGAGAAGCCATAGGAAGATTTTGAAAAATAATGAACACCTGCTAAGACAAATACACACATTCACAAAGCTCTTCAAGTACAGTCTCTCAGGGAATGCTCCCAACAATCCTTCAAGGGAGGTACAACATTATTATCACACTGTTACATTTCGGAAAGGTGAGGCTTAGAGAAGAGGTGATGTTACTAGATTAGGTATCCAGTCAATGATGAAATGGGGTCTCCAGGCTAAATAGTAAATGGTACTTTTACTAAGTGGTACGTTTGATCAAAGAGTGGCTTGCAGAATATAAAATATATGAAAAGGAGGGAAATATTTAGAAACTGTTGCGGAGACTCATGCAGTAGCCATGTAGGCAAAGGGGGTGGTCTCTAGATCTAAAAGTAGGTTCTACTCATCCATGTGTCTTTCTTTTCATCTGACAGATAGATGAGTAATTGACTTCATTTACCAAACAGTCTGAGCAACGTAAAATCATGCTACTCATCTGAGCTGAAAAATATTCTCTATTTTCCAGAAAGTCTCTGAACACCATGTGTGAGGGAACACGACAGAATAGAAACTGATTATGCAAAATGTGTGAGAGAGAACTGCAGTGCTTGGTGACATGTGGCAGCTTTGCTGGGAAGAGAGAGCCGTGGAACTCAGTGCCGTCTCGAGCTGAATGCTGTGTGTCATAAGCTGAATGGCAGGAAAGGGTTAAAAGATGAGTTTGTGAGCTCTTGGCTCATGGCCTCTGAGGCATTCACATGCTGCACATACATGCAGGGATAGGTCTCAAGAGACTACACTCAGTCGACACACTCACATAGAGGTAAAGGGGGAAACGCCATTCCTTTGTTTGTTTGTTTGTTTAACGCTATGTTCCAAGGTCTTTATTTGGGGTTTCTGGGTTTTGTAGACCTAAAGGTATGAATATTCCATTAAAGCCTCTCCACTCCATGTAAAAATTGCAAAAACTCTTAGGAAGATTGTATTAGTTCGCGTTCTCCAGAGAAATAGAACCAATAAGCTATCTATCTATCTATCTATCATCTATTTCTATCTCGTTATTTATCTACCTATTGATTTATTATAAGGAATTGCCTCATGCAATCATAGAAGCAAAGAAGCCCCAAGATCTACCGTCAGCAAGCTGGAGACCCAGGAGAGCCAATGGTGTAAGTTCTAGTCCAAAAGCTGGCAGGCTCAAGACCCAAGAAGAGCCAATGTTTCAGTTTGAGTCTGAAGGCAGGGAAAAAATTGATGTCCAGCTGAAGGCAGTTAGTTTGTCCCTCTTAGTCATTTTGTTCTATTCAGGTCCCCAGCTGACTGAATGACTCTCATCCACATTGGAGATGGCAATCTGCTTTACTCAGTCTACAGATTCAAGTGTTAATTTCATCCAGAAACATCCTCACAGAAACACTTGGACTAATGCTTGACTAAGTAGCCACTCCGTGGCCCAGTCAAGTTGACACAAAAACCAAGCATCACAAGAATGAAAACCAGTAAAATTTTGGACGTATGAGGAGTGGGAACATGCAGGGATAAAAGTTTTCACAAACTTGAGAATTTCAGACAGAGCAAAGAATCAAAATGGCGTTCTAAAGATAAGCCTCAGTTTGCCTAGTGGAATTGTCCTGCTCAGGGAGCTATCCAGGGTACTAGGCTGCTTCCACCTCTGGTTCTTCCTGACCTAGACACCAGAGCCTTCTGTTTTGTGACTCACAACAAGCCTGTACTTTGGACTTGGCTGGAGTGCTAATTCCAGCGTCCACCCTCATCTGCATTTTGCTGAATGTCATCGATCTCAGTAAAACTGCTTGCAAGCATCAAAGTTAGTCTGGTTTCGATAACCAACTGTACCCAGTACTGCCTTCACAGTGGTTTTAATAAGTGACAGCCTGTTCCTAAGATAGTTTTTAACAACAGTGGACACACAGGGACACCACCACCATCATCATCAGACTATGCAGGCATGAGGTTCATACTTTTAGATGGATACTTGCATAAGCACATTGGAACTTATGTACAATACGTCAGATCTTGCTTTATTGTGATTTAACAAACAAATATGAGTTGTATCCACAGATTACTTTAATTCAGACATGGGTGCATATATATAGAATCTTGTAGCAATCAGTATAGAAAAGAATATGTCATCAGGAAGATTTGAAAAAAATATAGAATGAACTCAGTAGATTGATGTCTAATGTCTGTCCTGGCTATGGGGAAAAGTACAATGAGAAAATGATGGTAGCTTCTAGGACAGGCTGGTGAGTTGAGCTTAGGAATCTTAGTCCCTGCATCTTAATCTTGTTGAATATAAACAGTTGAATGTCAAGAGATACGTCTCAAATTGAAGGGGCTCTCAATAGTCTGGTCTTGGAAAAGTTAAATAAATAATTAAGTATAGTAATGAAATGTAAACCATTGAAAAAATAAGAAATCATGCATCCATGCTGATAATAAATAGATAAGTAAACAATTCAGAAAGAAGAGAGGACCCTTGCTTACAGATGAATGCCAGAGACCAACTAGTACAAGTTCAAAAGTCATTTTGCAAGCATCATGGTAAAAATTGAATGAGTCAAGAAGCATTACTGAATGATACCTTTCATAGAAAATTTGAGAAGCAGGATATTTCTGCGGTCTTAAAGTGATGTGTGCACATGTGTGTATGTTTGTGTGTATGTGGAAAAGGGAGAGAGAGAAAGTAAAAGAGCAAGAGAGATCCAGATATGTACATAGAGAGCCCTTCAACTTCTTGGCAGAAAAATGTTGGGAAAGAGCCATCAAAGAGAATGCTGAAAAACTCCCAAGATCACATAGGACTGAGAATAGACCACATTCCCACCAATCAGAAGGGAGAAACCTAATAATAAGTGGGCATTGGGTACAGAGCTCAGAGGTTGCCGTACCTAGAAGTGGAGCTAAATTAGCCCTAGACTAACAGCCTCTGTGCCTTTGCCCTAGCAAAGGTTAAAAAAAAGCCTTAAAGGGAATGAACTGATCTGAAGCTACTTACCTACATGTCAATGTCAGAACAAAGTCCCACACTAAGTGAACACAACACAATGCAGCGCCCAATAATGTTTACAATGTCCAGTATCTAACAAAAATATTAAGACGCATTCCAGGTAGCAAGGGAATATGACTTAAGAAAAAATAATAATCAATAGAACCAACCTAGAAATAATAGAGATGATGGGATTAGCAGACAAGGACATCAAGGCAGCTATTATAAATCTTATAAATATGGTCAAGGATATTAAGGAAAACATGCACATGATGAGGTGAGAAAGGAAAGATTAAAAAAAGAACAAAATGGAAATTTTAGAAATGAAAAACACTGTACTTGAAATGAAAATTATAGTGAATAGGATTAACAGCAGATTGGATATTGCAGTGAACTTGGAAACACAGCAATAGAAACTCCTAAAATAAAACAGAATTTTTTTAAAGCCTAGAAAAAGTGAAAAGAGAATCAGTGCCCTGTGAGAAATATCAAGACGTTTGACAAACATAATTGGAATCCCAAAACAGAGGAAAGAAAGAAGGAATAAGAAAATATTTGAAGAAACCTTGCCTAAATATTTTTTAAACTTGATGAAAAGTACAAACGTACAGCTCCAAAAAGCCTACTGAACCCAAGCATGGAGAAAACTATATGAGAGCACATTATAAACAAATTGTTTAAAACCAGGAACAAAGGGATGCCTGGGTGGCTCAGTTGGTTAAGCATCTGACTCTTGATCTCAGCTCAGGTCATGATCTCCCAGTTTGTGAGTTCAAGCCCCACATCCAGCTCTGTGCTGATGGTCCAAAACCTTCTTGGGATTCTATCCCTCCTTCTCTCTACCTCTCCCCCACTTGTGCTCACTCTCTTTCTCAAATAAAAAAAACAAACATAAAATTTTTAAAAAATAAAAAATAAAACCAGTAATAAAAAGGAAACCCTGAAAGCAGTGGGCAGGGGTGGGGGGATGGGTGGGGGAGAAACATTATGTGCAGAAGAACAAAATAAAGATGATAACAGACTTCCTGTCAGAAACAATTCAAGCTAGACAACAGTGGGGCAACATCGTTAAAGTTGACAGGGAGGAAACCTGTCAGCCTAGAATTCTATACTCAGAAAAATATCCTTCAAAAATAAAGGCAAAATAAAGACTTTTCAGACAAATAAAAGCTGAGAGACTTTTTTGCCAACAGAACTGCACCACAAGAATTTTAAATAACATTCTTTAGGTAGAGGGCATTACTTAGATGGAAATTTGGATATATTCAAAAATGAAACAAACAGGACAAGAAAAATATGTGGGTAAAAGACAATGTCTCATTATTTTAAAGTGTCTTTAAGAGATGACCAATTTTTAAAGCAAAATTAATAGAAATCTATTTTTGGGTTGATAACATATATCAAAGTCAAATATTTGACAACAGTATTATAAAAGACAGGAGAGTGGAAATAAAATTTGAAACTCTTACATTATACATGAAGTGATATAATTCTACTTGAAGATAGACTATGGTGAATGAAAGATGTATATTATAAACCTTGGGGGAAAGCACTGAAAATAAAACAAGAGAAGGTAGCAATAGTGGAGATGAAACGGAATCCTGAAAAATAGTTAATCCAAAAGAAGGCAGGAAAGGGGAAAGGTTACCAAGAATATATGGAATAGAAAATGACTAGCAAGGCGATAGATTTAATCCCAATAAAATAAGAAATTATATCAAATTCAAATGGTCTACACATTCCAATTAACAGGCAGAGATTGTCAGACTAGATCACAAAGGAAGACCTGACTGTACACTATGTGTGAAAAACTCATTTTGAATTTAAAAATGCATATAGGTTAAAAGTGAAAGCATGGGACAGATAATGAAAATACCAACTAAAGAAAGCTATACTGATGAGTTATATTAATGTCCAAACAGTAGACTTCGGAACAAGAAATATTATGAAGGGTAAAGAGAAATATTTCATAATGGCAAATGGATCATTTCAAGGAGGAAGACATAAGAATCCTAAATATATATGCACTTCACAACACAGCAAAACACACAAAGTTAAGATTGATAGAGCTGAAAGAGGAAATAGGCAAATCCACAATTATAGTCAGTGTTTCCAACACCTGTCTCTCAATGACTGATAGACCCACTAAGCAGAAAATTTGTAAGAGTTTAGAAAACTTGAACAACACTATTAACCAGATTGACCTAATTGACATTTATGGAATATGTGATTCTACATGAGCAGAATCAACATTCCTATAGACGGCATAGGGAACATTCATCAAGATATACCATAGCCTGGGCTATCACACAACTCTTATTAAATCTTAAAAAGATTGGAATGATACAAAATATGTCCTCTGACTACAAAATAGATTTTTGGAATTCACTGAAATAAAATTTAACCTTTATATACTGACATATTTTCTAATATAACCCAAACTACTCATTTAGTTGTCAAAAAAATCAGAAACACAATTCAAACTAACTGAAGCAAAAAGGGAATGAATTGGCTTATGCGGCTGAAAAGAAGTTTGGGGTAGCTCACAAAGTTGAAGAGAAATCTATAGGACAGGAACATATGGATTAACATTTAGGCCTTGATGTCATAGATCTTTGCCCCATTCTTTCTCTCATATACAGAGAGATCTCTGTATAGAATCTGCTATACACTGCACTCTGCTTAGAATCATTCTAAGGACAGTCCCACCATTGTGGTGGGAAAATAGCCCCACGTTGGTATTGTCTCATTCAGCAATTCCAATATCTGTGTATCAGGCCCAGCAAGGGACTCCGATTTGCCAAGCTTTGTTCACATGGCTACCCCTGTAGTGGGTAGGCAGGCTCTGAGAGGAAGAGAATGAGGGGGGATATCTTGTTGGGAGGTTAGAAACCAATAACTACCAGTGTCTACCACAGGAGAATTGTCTGAAAAAGAAGCTATGGTTGATCTGAATATTTTTCTCTTTCCCTTCCTCCTTTCCTTCCTTCCCTCCTTCCCTCCTTCCTTCCTTCCTTCCTTCCCTCCTTCCTTCCTTCCCTCCCTCCTTCCCTCCTTCCCTCCTTCCTTCCTTCCTTCCCTCCTTCCCTCCTTCCTTCCTTCCTTCCCTTTTCTTTCTTTCATCTCAATTTTCAAAGCTTGGATGCTCAGAAACTAAAAAAGTTCTAATAGGTCAACCAAAAAGTTATGAAAGATAGTGATCACGTCTTCTCCAAGCATGGGCCCCTACCAACAACTGGGTGTCAAGAAGTGGACTTTGTCATCCAAGAGAAGGAGATAAAGACAGGAATAGTAACCTATATATGTGCTCTACAAAAGTGGTTAAAGAGCTCAAGGGGAGGGCTTTGTTTATTCTAGATGGTTGATACACCCGATTAAGAGGTCACGCCTGCCTCTAAACCCACTTGTCTGTAAAAAATGAACGATCTCTAGGAGACCTACTTCTCTTCCTGACTCCGTGTTTTTGGATTTGCAGATAGAGAGACCTCCTCTCTATCTTCCTGCTTAAACCACCCCTCCAACCTGTTTCTGAAAGAACCATTTGGTAAGGGAGCTTTCTCTCCTTCCTCTATAAAATGCCAGCAAAAGTAGGGTCCATTCTTTCATACCTTTGCTGAGCTCATTCTAAAACGGTATTCAAGGAGCTATTGACTAGATGTATTAGTTTCCTATTGGTGCTACAAAAACTACAGTTACCACAGTTTTAGTTGCTTAAAACAACACAAATTTAATCTCTTACATTTCTCAAGGTCAGAGGTTTGAAATTGGCCTTTAAATTTTGTTTTTAAATTTTTATTTATTTGTTTTGAGAGAGAGAGAGAGAGAGAGAGAGAGAGAGCCAGAGAGGGGCAGAGAGAGAGGGAGAGAGAATCCTAAGCAGCCTCCACTCAGTCAGTGCAGAGCCTGATGTGGGCCTTGATCCCACAAACCATGAGATCATGACCTGAGCCAAAATCAAGAGTTGGCTGCTTAACCAACAGAGCCCCTCAGGTGCCCCTGAAATGGGTCTTAAGTCCTATCTCTTTCTTATTCTTTGCCTCCTGCCTCCCTCTTATAAAGACTTTTGTAATTATATCAGGACCACTCAGATAATCCAGAATAACCCGACAGCATCACAATCCTTAACTTAATCGCATCTTCAAAATGCCTTTTGCTGCATAAAGTAGCATTCACAGGTGTGAGGATTAAGATGCATACATCTTTGGGGGCCATTTTCTGTCTAAACACACCAGCATGAAGAGCATTCTAGGCTTTTCAGTCTTTTCTGGGAATCCGTAATTTCACTTTATCTGGTTTTCCACATCATCCAGAGAAAGCTCACAGGACTCGGTATTTGGCTTGCAACTGGCACTGTGCTTGTCTTTGCCTCTATCTTTCTATGCCTTCCCTGAAATGTTCTGAAGGTTTGGGCATAGAATGGGTCCTATTTCTGTGGTGTAGTGGTAAGTTCCACGGATGGGCTTTACCTTATGGTTATGCTCCATTCTTGTCACCACGGAGGTAAAGTTCTGCAACCAAGTAGGAAAGAATATTAGGGACTAATTGACAGCAAGGAGTTAGGCTCATCCAAGCTAGCTCGAACTCAGGATATCTTTTGGAAAGACACTTTTGCAAACTGCTAACCTGAGAGAACCAGGGACTATGTTCGGGTTCAATGTTACTGTCTCTCTGTCTCTCAGTTTCTCTGTGCCCTGACCCCAGATTGACTTTCTGAGCAGCTGTAACACAGGCTGAGACACAAATGGCTAATACCAGCTTTTTCTCACCTGGGAGTTCAACACAGACCAACCGAGTATCTTTGAATCCCAACTCTTGGTTTCTGGGAGACAGTACCTGACTGCCTCAGCCTGGGTTGGTGTCTAACTCTGTTCTACTCAACTGTGACCAAGAGTGAAAGGAATAAGGCTTGGGGATCCATTGCACTCAGCTGGGTCTATATGGGGAGACCGTTAGAAGGAAGGGGTGGATAGTTCCCTAAGAAGGAAGTGTGGGCGCAGGGAGGAAAGGATTGGTATTCCCCAGGAGATGTCTTCCATATCTTGGGAGGAGGACATCTGGACTTCCCACTCAAATGAGAGAGAACAACACCAACACCAGGTCTTGTGGTGTAGAATAAAAGGACAAGGTGCTGAAGATATATCTCCACATTCCTCGTTTCAGATTCAACTCCTGCCTCTTCTGATGCTAATTCTACTGGGGATTATACCCCTTGTGCCCATGCTTCCTGTGGTAGAGTCACCTTCTGCTCACAGAGAAATCTGTGGTTTTTTTCCAGGCTACATCATGACTGGGAAGTAGCTGCTCACCTGGTAACTGCCCAAGTTTTCCAGCTTCTTTGGATGTAGGTGCAGCCACATGGCCGGGCTCTCCATGATGAAATGTGAATGGATGAGGTCAATTAGAACGTCTCATGGGACACTCCAGGCTCTTCCCCAGTTGGCTGTTGGTTTCCAAGGATTCAGGCCCTACTTTACGGAAGGACTATGATATGGAAGGAGCCTGGGACCCTTCATCACCACTGGAGGAAATCTGCCCACCCACCGGGAAACCTTCACTGGATTGTTAAATGACTATAAATTAACTCCTGTTGTGCTAAGCCACTGATGTTTTATAATTCACTTATGACTACTAATACTTCAAAATTCTTCTAATTCAACAAGGAACAGCTTCAGAGAATTGTTAGAATTCCCTGTGTCTCCACCTAAGAAGGAACATCCATTTCTGCTGAACTCTATAAGCCAATGGAGTGGCAAATGATTGCGTATACTTTGTTCAGCAGGGTTAATTACTGTGATCCTTGTTCCTAGGGAAACACACAAAAATCAGGAAAGAAGTTGCCTCCATGCTTCCCTCCAAAACAAAGGAATAAATTATATATATAATATACTATATAACATATAATATATATATATAATATACTATATAACATATAATATATATATAATATACTATATAACATATTATATATAATATAATATAATAATTACATACTATATATATTATATACAATATATGTTATATCCTATATATATATTATATACAATATGTATGTTTTTTGCAGGAGTAGCACCGCATTGCAAAGAGTAATGAAGACCATTTTGAAAACTTGCTTGTGAGTTTAAAATTCTTAGGTTTACCACTGAGTCACCCATTTGCTAAATAATAAATCATCAGAGTGAGAAAAAAACCCCTCTGATTTCTCTGTGGTTACAGAAACTGTTAATTATTCTGTGTAGACAAGCCAGTTTGAAGAATTGAGGGGATGTATTGTAATTCATGTGTTTGTACGTAAGGGTTGGAAAACTGCCAACTTTGGGGCGCCTGGGTGGCTCATTTAAGTGTCCAACTCTGGATTTCAGCTCAGATGAAGCCTGCTTGGGATTCTCTCTTCCTCCCTCTCTGCCCCTACTCTGCTCTCTCTCTCTCAAAATAAATAAACTTAAAAAAAGAAAGAAAGCTGCCGACTTTTATTTACTTTTATTTATGTTGGTAAAAGGCAGTCTGCAGGCCATAGGAAGGGAAGGAACAGCTTACTAGGGAATTGGGGGGCAATTTCACAGGCTGATAATCAATTTCAAAGGACTGCAACATACAATGGATAAGAAGAAGACTGGAAAGAGGTGAGGGGCAGGAGTCTTTACAGAAGGAGAGAGGACTCCTCTGTGCCATGGGAGAAACATTGATTCGTTTCAGTGATTCTCAATTTATAAATGAGTCACACTTCAAGTTCATTGCCATTTATTCCTCTAATAAATGCTTATATTGCCTCGTATACTAGCATGGTTACAGCTTTGGAGGTAAAATGATAAATAAGATAAAGGTCTTGCCATGAGAGTAGGTATACTACTCCTGATATATAAACAAATAATTGCGATACAAGAGAGATCTCATAACAAAAGTATGAAAGTCAGTTGTTTGGAACAAAGAACATGCATTCCTTAATAAATAAAGTTATTAAAAATGGCTGGAATATAAAACCGATGGGCCAAAGCCTGTCTGATCCACAATGTATCTAAACCACGGTGAAAAGGGATTATTTCAGCTACATCTTACTTTTATCTTACTCTCTAGTCTTCACAAAAGATTAAGGCAAAGTAGGCAGTCCTAAGCATGAGTAATCTGTTATCATTCTATATTTAAATAAAATAAAATCTGTACATATCACTTGCTTCTCCAGCTCTTCCGTATCGGAGGACTCCATTGTAATAAACGAGCTGTACAAATTATTTTCCAGGTGGCGCCCAGCCTTCGCTTGAGTGAGGGAAACTGGCCTTTGTTGAGCAAACCTAGATCCTCGAGTGGGAGTGACTGGAGGCTGGCAGTTTTGGAAGTGGGTGTCAGGGTACCTCTGAGCTCAGAGTATGTGAACTCCAGCGTCATCCCAGCTGGTATAGTAAACAAGAAGATGGTTATGGGAAACTGCTTCAGTCAGCCTTCTGGCGGGAGACAGATGGCACGGTCCACTGGGATTTTGAGAAACGTTATAGAAGAAACTATTTACAGAGGTGTGAGCAGGGCTATAGGAACCAACAAGCAATGTTGAGGCACTCAGAGGCTGACAGTACTGGGAAGCTATTACATATCTGGGTCTGCAAGGGAGTATTAGTCAGGGTTCTCCAGAGGAAAAGAACCAGTAAGATATGTATGTACATGTGGATGGGTGGATGGATGGATGGATGCACTTAGACATGTACTATAAGGAATATTGGTTCATGCAGTTTTGGAGGCCAAGAAGTCCTAAGATCTGCAGTTGGCGACCTGGATACCCAGAAGAACCAATGGGTCTTCATCTGAGTCAGTCTGAGACTGAAGGCCTGAGAAGCCAGAGAGCTGATGGTGTCGTTCCAGTCCTAGCCTGTGTCCAAAAGCAGGAGAAGACTGAAGTCTTGGCTCGAAGGCAGTCAGGTAGAGAGAAAGAATTCTTTTTTATTCATTCTTTTAGTTTACTCAGGCCCTTCAACTGATTGGATGAGACCCACCCACAGTGGGGTGAACAATCTCCTTTACACAGTCTACTGTGTCAAATGTCTATCTCATCTATGAACATCCTCATGGTCGCACTCAGAAATAATGTTAATCAAATGTTTGGGCACCCCATGGGCCAGTCAAGTTGGCATACGCAATTACCCATCACAGGGGCAAAGGACGAATAGTGTTACTGTTGTGAGCTGGCGTAGCAGGCCTCAAGAAAAGATCTGGAATCGAGAGAGATATCCAGCTTCTATCAGAACAACTCCCAGGCAGGGAAGAAGAGAGGTGAATGAACACCCTGATCTTTCTCTCTGTACCCCTCATCCCCTGCCAGTGCCTCCCAATGGCCCAACCCAACCGAAAGCCCATGGACCATGGAATCTGAGTCAGTGCTCTGGAGAGAGGTCAGTCTCCTGGGGCTCAGAGCAGGCAGACAAAAGAGAATAGTTTGGGGGGAGGGGCAAATGGAGACGGCCGGACTCAGCAATGTCACAGATTTTTTTTTTTTGGAAGTACAGGTTTCCCCTGCTGTCTGAAAGTAGAGTTTCCGTGAAAACTTTCGAAAGCTAAAATGGCATAAAATGAAGACGCAATTGCCATTAATTTATATGTAAAAAATCTCAAGCATTTCCAGGCCCCCCAAATAATATCTCTTATCCTTTCCTGATATCTTAGGACGCATCTTTCTAATAGATGTGCAGAATAGATGGAGATAAAGGTAGGTGTTCACAGACACAGTTGAAAGCTACGGAGGTTTGATGCTGAGATGCGGAGGGTAGGAGGAGAAGTTGCTTAGTGGGCCCATTCTTGTTGCTCCCAGGGCACACTGCGTCCATAATGGCTCCCTGCAAAAGATGCCAAATGCTATTTTCACTTTTTGCCTTTTTTCATATAAGCGAGACATTCTTCAGATTTCTTTTGGTTAGTGGAAGCAGATACCAGCGTAGGTCTGTTGTAAGAGCAAAGCGGTGGAACGCAAACTTTGGAAGAGTGGGAGATACCTGTGTCTAGTAAGGAAAATCCTGGAAAAAAAAAAGACGGTTGCTCATGGCCGGGGATGGCTCAGTGTTAGTCTCAACGTTCAACAATGTTAAGTATTTAACACAAGGGGGACTTATTTTGTACCCCATATATACTATTTGGGGCATACCAATTGCATACAGATGCATTTATTAGTTATAAGTATGTAATTCTGAAAATATTTGTGTATACCTATCTCCTTTCTTCTTTGAGGCTTTAAGCTATTGCAGGGAAAACATTGCCTTAGAATTTTGTTTCCCCAACGGTGCCTTGAACATGGTAGGTGTTCCATCACTATTTGCTCAAGTACTGTTCAACTTTTTTTCTTTGAATCAAATAGAAACTATTGAAATGAAATATAAAAAAAAAAAAACAGGAAAGGTCTGCTAAGTGTCATATACACTCAGCCAAGGAGATTTTTGGCACAGCAGGCAGTGAGGAGAGAACTAAATCGCTTAGTCTAAGACTTCTTAGAGCGCATTCATTCAACAAATATTTACGGAGCACCCATGCTGTGCCAAACACTGTGTCAGGCTCTTGAGATGCAAAGATAACATTTTCAAGGAAGAGACCTATTAAGCACATGAACCACTTGGTTTTTTATGGCATGCAACCAGCCAATTGACACTCTTAAAAAGAATGCCACGGGCCCAAAATGGTATAGGCCGAGTCACCAAACCAAGGCTTAATGCAGAAAACTGATGGCACTTTCAACATCGCCAAGAACTGTGTAGCCTTTACTGACCAGTCAGGAATTTTCTGGTCAATGCCAATAATGTAACCGGCCACCTGGGCCTTCCCCATCCCCCAAAGGACGATGAGGTAATCCACCTACTAAGACCCTTCTGTCCCCAAATGAAGGCAGCCTCACCTGAAATAATCCCTTTTTCTGTTTATGACTTCCTTGACCTGCCTTTAAAAAACCTTTCGCTTTCTATAGCCCTTTGGCGCTCACCCCTACTCACTAGATGCGATACTTCCTGATTCATGAATCGTTTAATAAAGCCAATTAGATCCTCAAATGGAATTTTTTTTTAACACCACACAGCAGATTGGATCAGCCTTACAGATGTCTGAATCTGTTATACCAATGAAATGGGTTGTTACGATCTGTTTATTTCAGGCATGCAGGAACACCCTTCCTTTTGCTGTCTACAGCCCTATTGCAGGTTTATTCCTGGACAGAACTTGGGTTTGCTGTAATACAGACGTAGTGCTATGGGTCATGGCCACACGAGTTGTATAAAGTTACGTTAGATGCTGAATCACTTACTCACAGCTAGTCCCAAGACCTGGGCCCAGTAATGAAAGGTCCTTGCACATGAAGAGTCCAAGTAAGAATAACAGTACACAGAACAGTTAAGCTTTCTTTAGCAATGTTGAATGCCGGCACATCCCTTGGGGAAGCATCTTTTATATTTGCAGACGAAACAATGTCCCCATCCACCAACTTCAGTTGGCTTTCCCTTCTGGGCCTCACGGCCTGAAAAACTGTTATTTAGGAGCCAAGAATATTCAATGGGGAAAGGATAGTCTCTTCAATAAATGGTGTTGGGAAAACAGGACAACCACAGGCAAAAGAACGAAATTGGACCCTTATCTTACACCATCCATGAAAATTAACTTGAAATGGATTAAAAGCTCTGATATTGTGACTTATAATAAGAAATACATTTTTGACCTTTGTCCTGTCTCTAGCCTACAGCTCCAAAAACCCTTGAAATTTCCTGAGGAGAGACATACAGGTGTCCACTGTGATGTAAATGCTGGCCTTTGGAAAGCCCCTTAGCTAGCCTAAAAATGAAGGCTGGTTGTCAAGGGGCCCAACCACGTGGTTAGAGAGCTGGAATTTTCAGTCCCACCCCTAGATCTGGGGAGGGGAGACAGGCTATAGATTGAGTTGTCTTGAATAGTCAATTTAATCAATTCTATGTGACAGATGCTCCATGAAAACCTAAAGAGAGAGGGTTCAGAGAGCTTCCAGGTTGGTGGACAGGTGGAGGAGCTCAGAGAACGGCACACCTGGAGAGGGTATGGAGCTGTGAGCCATGCCTTGCCCTGAGCATCTCTTCCCGGGCTGTTCCTGAGTTATGTATTTTCAGAATAAACCAGTAAGCTAGTAAGTAAAATATCTCTCCAAGTTTTGGGAGCTACTCTAGCAAATTACTTTAACCCAAAGAAGGGGTTGCTGGAATCTTTGATCTACAGACAGTTGGTCAGAAGCTGAGGGGACAACCTGGATCTGGGATTGGTCCCTGAAGGGTGTAGTAGGAGAGGGACCATGTTAGAGGGCTGACCTCTCAACCTGTGAGTTACCTCCAAGTAGACAGTGTCAGAATTAAATTGAGTTGAATTGTAGGATACCCAGCTGGTGTCAGAAAATTGCTTGGTGGCGTGGAACACACACACACACACACACACACACACACACACCTGGAAAGACTTAAATATAAGATATATATATATATATATATATATATATATATACATACATATATATACATATATATATGTATACATATACATATATATATACATACATACATATACATATATATATGTATACATATACTTAGAACTTCTAGAAGAAAACAGGGACAAAGCTCCCTGACCTTGGTCATGGCAATGATTTTTTAGATATGACAGCAAAGGCACACACACGCACACACACACACAAGCACACACACACACACAGGAAAAATTACATCAAAACTACATCTTTTGTTTGTGTACAGCAAAAGACAGAATCAATAAAATGAAAAGACAATCTATGGAAAGGGAGAAAATGGCTGCGAATCATATCTCTGATAAGGGGTTAATATCTAAAATATAAGAAGAACTTGTACGACTTAATAACAAAAAAATCCAAATAATCTAATTTAAAAGTGGGCAAACGTCTTGAAGAGACATTTTTCCAAAGAAGGGTGCCTGGGTGCTCAATTGGTTAAGTGTCTGACTTCTGCTCAGGTCACGATCTTGTGGTCTGTGGGCTCGAGCCCCGTGTTGGGCTCTGTGCCGACAGCTCAGAGCCTGGAGCCTGTTTTGGATTCTGTGTCTCCCACTCTCTCTCTCTCTGCTTCTCCCCATCCCCCTCAAGAATAAATAAACATTAAAAAAATTTTTTAAAGGACGTTTTTCCAAAGAAAACATACAAACGTTCCACATGTATATGAAAAGGTGCCCAACATTACTACTTACCAGGGAAATGCAAATCAAAACCACAGTGAAATATCACCTCACACTTGTTAGAATAGCTATTACCCAGAAGACAAGAGAAGAAAGTGTTAGCAAGGATGTGGAGCAAAGGGAACCTTTCTGCACTGTTGATAGGAATGTAAACTGGTGCAGTCACAGTCAAAAACATTATGGAGGTTCTTTAGAAAGTTAAAAATAGAACTACCATATGATCCAGCAATCCTACTTCTGGGTATCTATCCAAAGGAAATGAAAACAGGATACTGAAGAGATATCCACATTCCCATGTTCATTGCAGCATTATTCGCAATAACCAAATATGGAAACAACCTAAGTATCCATCAGCGGATGATTGGATAAAGAAGATTATATATATATATATATATATATATATATATATATATATAGGCACTATGTTAAGTGAAATAAGTCAGAGAAAGACAAATACTGTATAACTTATACATGAATTAAACAGCTCAACTCATAGAACCAGAGAGTAAAATGGAGCCGCGGAGGGTGGGAGGGAATGGGGAGATGTTGGCCAATGGGTACAAACTTCCAGTTATAAGATGAATAAGTTCTGGGGATCTAATGTACAGCATGGTGATTATAGTTAATAATACTGCATTATAGGCAGTATTGATAGTTGTTTAGAGGATAGATCTTAGATGTGCTCAACACAAAAAAGAAATGGCAATTATGTGACAGGATGCGGATGTTAGCTACTTTATGCTGGTAATCCTTTTGCAATATGTAAGTGTATTAAATCAACACACCATACACCTTAAACCTACACAATGTTATATGTCAAGTATGTGCTAATAAGGCTGGGAATACGGTGAAGAAAAGCTACTGTTTATTTGAGTGGGTTCTCTCAGAGCAATACAGCACTGTCTTCCAACTTCCTTTTCTAGAACCCTGTCTTGCTCCCATAGTGCTTGGAAAGTGGATTGGAGTCCCCTGCTGTTGGTGTCAAATAGCAATTCTTTTAAGTTGCTCTATTATAAATGCTGCTCAGACATTTTGAGTCAAAACTGTGAAGTATCCCTTCTTGCCTTCCCATTATCCATTCTATTACTAGATTTAAGACTTGTGAATAATCCCATATGTGACCTTGGTTAGAGGATTCTTTTTTTAACCAGGACAAAAACCAATTGAGTGATCTCTTCATGTAGGGTGTGCAAGTAGTTGAATATCCTACATACTTTTAAAGAGCTTTACTATTTGATCTTAAAATATTCCATAACAGGATGGAATATATTTTCTTCAGAATTTAACTTTATGTTCATTATATCTATTATGGGCTACGAGACATATATTAGAATTACTGAACTAATGTCAAAGTTTTATCTTGAGTAGCGTCTATCTGAATGGAAAATTTGTCCACTTCCTTAATGTGATTACTAGTAACATATTTTAATTAACTTGCTGATATGCTCATTAGTTGCACTTCTGGTTTAAAAATGAGAACACCGATGACATTTCTTCCTTCTCTACTTCAGATTTGTTGAATCCAATCAATGTAGCTTTTATTATATATATATTATATTTATATATATATTATTATATATTATATATAAATATATATATATTATATATAATATGATATATATATATCATAAGATTTTTGAGATATTTTTATTCTTATTTTTCCCCACAACCAGCCCCCAATACAGTAACTTACATATAAGAAACACTCCCACAAATGTTAGCGGAACTGATTTCTTTGAAAGTGTAGCATTCAGTA
The DNA here is from genome assembly GCF_024362965.1 of Panthera pardus. Lineage (NCBI taxonomy): Eukaryota > Metazoa > Chordata > Mammalia > Carnivora > Felidae > Panthera > Panthera pardus. The sequence goes on along the minus strand of NW_026526732.1, from coordinate 118,323,249 downwards.
ACAGAAGTTAAATATTCAATATAAGGCTTGAAAGGTAAATTTGAGGACATTTCTCAGGAAGTATAATAAGGAGACATTGATACGGAAAATAGAAAAGTAAATTAGCGGATCTAAATAGATTAATAAAAGTTCTAGTAATCAAGAAAAATAAATGAAAGGGGGATATTATGAACCAAATTATTCAAGAAAATTTTCAAGACCTGAAAAACATGTGTTTATAGCTTTCAGGGGCCCAATTGACAGCTAAAACAAGTGAAGAAAAAGTTCACATCGACTCATGTAATAGTGAAATTTTAGAACGTGGAATTGGAGGTAAGCATAAAGACTGCTATGGGAAAGAGAGGGAAAGACCAAGGATTAGTAATCATATGGAGCTGGGCTTTTGAACAGCAAAATAACAAAAAAACAACAACAGCAGCTATAACAACAAAATGGTGCTTTGAAAATTCTGAGGAAAAATTGGTCCAACCTAGAATTCCACACAACAAAGCTATTATTAATCAAGTATCAGAAGAAAAAAAAAATGCTTTCTGACCACAAGATCTCAACAGTCTACTTTCCACATATCCTTTCTCATGAAGCGACGGAAGGATATGTTCCACCCAAGCAAGAGAGTAAACCAATAAAGAGGAAGACACTAGTAGATCTAGGCAACAGGAGATGAAAACAGGATCAAAGGGACTTCCTAGTGTGGTGATGAAAAGAAGATCCAGGATGAAAGCTACATTTGAGGCCTAGGGGCCCAGACTTCACATTGATATCAGGAAGTTAGAAAGTTCCAGGAGAGATACTGATGAGGAAAAAATAAAACCATTACAATTCCTTATGTTTTGCTCATGCTAAGATCACTTGTTTTACACCTATAGAGGAACGCTAAGGGCAAAAAAGTCATGGTATATAGAAAAGTACAGGAAAATACTAAGACAATGATACATTTTAGAAAACTAAAACTTTGTGTAAGAAAGTAAATAAATCACATTTTGAATCTCAATTTGAATCGTTTAAATATAAACATAATCGTGATAACCGGGAACATGAAGAAAAGGAAAGTATGTATGTGTACGTGTATAAGAGAGAAAGTGTAAGAGAGCTAAATTTTCATCTCCAGAAAAGAAAGACAACAATCAGTAGTTAAATGTAAAAAACATAAAATAATAGTATACACCTATTGTTTAAAAATATTTTGGGGCTGCCTGGGTGGCTCAGTCAGATGAGCATCCGACTCTTGATTTCTACTCACTCATGATCTCATAGCCCCACGTTGGGCTCCAGGCTGAGCATGGAACCTGCTTGGGATTCTTTCTCCCCCTCTCTTTCTGCCCCTTCCTGGTTCATGTGTGCATGCTATCTCTTTTTCTGTCTCTTTCTCTCTCTCTTAAAAAAAATACATAATAAAAATATTGTGGTAAACATAAAAAGAAACAGAAGAGTTGAAAGTAGTTATCTCCACAAGACAGCAGAACTCACAAGTGGGGGTTAGTGGAGCTGAGTAGAAAATAAAAATTAAATTAAAAGTTATGTCATGATTTCCTCCAAATTCATGAAACTATGTTCATATTATATATGTACATATATAACTGTATAGTTATAAGTATAAACTCTATATAATATGCATAACTATATAACTATATAGTTTGAAAGAACTGCTAAATTACCCTTAATAACAGAAATATTTGAAACTAATATCCAAACATAGGATTGCACGCACACACACATATATACTCACCTAGGTATGTACTGTTTAATATTAGAGACACTAGTCACATGTGCTCTCGAGCCCTGGAAATGTACTAGTCCAAACTGAGATGTGCTATACCCTGGATTTTGAAGACCTTGTAGAAAACAAAACAAAACAAAACAAAACAAAACAAACAAGAAAAACGACGTAAAGTATCTCAATATTATTTTTTCATTGAAAGAATTTTGATAAGAAATTTATCATTGGATCTACGCTCTAACAAATTCTTAAGTGTACAATGCCATTTTGTTCCCTACAGTCACCACGTTGTGCAGCAGATCTCCAGAAATCGTTCATTTTGCATAATTGAGACTTTATACCTGTTGAACAAAATCCCAGCTCCTCTCCACCCAACTGCTGACAAACGACATTCTCCTCTCTGCTTCTGTCAGTCTTGAGGATCTTAGATGCCTCGTATGAATGGAATCATGCAGTATGTGTCTTATCACGGGCCTATTTCATTTAGTGTAATGTCCTTCAGTTTTATTCATTTTGTCACGTATGACAGGGTTTCCTTCTTTTTAAAGGCTAAATAATATTCCATTGTATATATATACACCACATTTTCTTTTTCCATTTCTCTATTGATGGACATTTGGGTTGTTTCCTTTCCTGGCTATTGTGAATAATGTTGCAATGAACATCAGAGTACAGGTAGTTCTGATTTCAATGCTTTTGGTAAAAATCCAGAAGTGAGATTTTTGTTCTATTTTTCATTTTTTGAAAAAAACCTTTATACTAGTTTCTATAGTGACTGCACCATTTTACATTTCCACTAGCAATGTACAAGGGTAAAAGAAATTTTTTTTAAAGTACAAATAAGTGGAAAGACATTCTATGTTCATTCCACGTGCCATCCCTATCAGAATCCCTAGGGCAGGGGCACCTGAGTGGTTAAGTGTCAGACTTCGGCTCAGGTCATGATCTCATAGCTCGTGAGTTTGAGCCCTGCATCAGGCTCTGTGCTGACAGCTCTGAGACTGGAGCCTGCTTCAGATTCTGTGTCTCCTTCTCTGTCTCTGCCACTTCCAGGCTCATGCACATGCTCTCTCCCCCCGCCCCCCCCCCAGTCAAAAATAAAAACATTAAAAAAATCTCTATGCCATTTTTTACAGAAATAGAAAGAATAGTCCTGAAATTCATATGGAACCACCAAAGACCTCAAATAGTCAGGGCAATCCTAAGAAAGAAGAACAAAGCTGGAGGCATCACACACCTTTATTTCAAAATATATTACAAAGCTACAGTAATTAAACCAACATGGTACTGGCATTAAGACAGACATACAGACCAATGGAAGAGAATGGGGAGTCTAGAAGTAAATTCATGCACAACAAGGGTGCCAAGAACACACAAGGGGGAGGAGATAATCTCTAACAAATGGTGTTGGGAAAACTGGATATCCACATGCAAAAGAATGAAATTGGACCCTTACCTTATGCTACACACAAAAAGTAATTCAAAATGGATTAAAGACTTAAACATAAGACTGCAAACTGTAAAGTTCTTAGAAGAAAACATAGAGGGAAATCTTTGACATTAGTCTTAACAATGATTTTTTAGATAGGACACCAAAACCACAGGCAACACAAGCAAAAAATGGACAAGTGGGACCACAGCAAACTAAAAAGTATCTGCGTAACAAAGCAAAGTTCATCAACAAAAGGAAAAGACAACCTTTGGAATGGTTCTCCCATGTCACAAACCCTATATCTGATAAGGGGCTAATATCACTACTGTACTTTTATATTGATTTGATGGTAATATTTGCGGTATATTGGGTTTAGTAAAATAAATAATTACATCTGTTTTACCTGCTACTTTTTCTTTTTGTTAAATGTGGCTACCAGAAAATTTAAAATCACACACGTGGTGCTCTTCCCGCCATCTTGGAGGCTGTGGAGGCCTAGAAACAAGACTCCTAAAACCACAAATACGCGTGGAAGGCTGCGGTCCAACGCCATTTTTGCTGGCTATGAGCAAGGGTCTCCAGAACCAGAAGGAGCCCCCAGCTCTTGTTAAAATTAAAGGTGTTCATGCTCCAGATGCAACCCAATTCCAGTAGGCAAGAGACGTGCTCACGTGTACAAAGAACAATGCAGTGGCTCCTAGTGGCAAACTGAACAAAACCAGAGTAGCCTGGGGAGAGTATCTCGTGCACATGGAAAACAGCGACATGGATCCTGTCAAATTCCAAAGCCACCTTCCTGCTAAAGCCATTGGCCACAGGGGCGCCTGGGTGGCTTAGTCGGTTAAGCGTTCGACTTCGGCTCAGCTCGTGATCTGACGGTCTGTGGGTTCGAGCCCCGCGTGGGGCTCTGTGCTGACAGCTCGGATCCTGGAACCTGCTTCAGATTCTGTGTCTCCCTTTCTCTCTGCCCCTCCCCCGGTCATGCTCTCTCTCTGTCTCAAAAATAAATAAACATTAAAAAAAATTTTTTTTAAATAAATAAAGCCATTGGCCACAGAATCCGTGTGATGTTGTATCCCTCAAAGACTTAAGCTTACTAAAAAATAAATAGAGGTGTAGATTTTAAACAGATTAATTAATCAATTAATTAACAAACATAAACTACATATGTGGCTTGCTTTATATATTTTTTGATTCCTTATGCCTTCAGTGTAGCAACCATATTTTATCCATTTATTTACATTTAGAATGATGCCTGGCCTATTTGGGGTGATTAAAAAAATGTTTGTTTAAGGAAGTCATGAACACCACAATGATCTTTAGGATTGTGATCGGTCCGGACGCTCACTGCACGTAACAGAAAAATCTCTAAATAACAGTGGTTCGAATAATTTGGATGTTTAGTTTTCACAAAGGAGAAGTTCAGAGCCAGGCCATCGAGAACGATGCCATGACTCCACAAACCCACAAGGGACAGAGGCTCGTCCAGCTTTCTGCAACTTGTTTTCAAATACGCTCATCAGACATAGAATTGCAAATGATGCCGAAAGAAACTACAAGTAAATCTGTGTTTACCTCCATTATAATCCATCTTAGTGCAAGAGCTTCTATGGGGCATAGATCGCGGAGAGCATCCAGATCCATTGCTTCTGAAATATTTGCACTCAAAAGGGAAGCGTTTTAACTTAGGTACCTAGAGGAATGTGCGGTTAGCATGTCTTCAAGCCTCTCCTTCAAATATCAGATGTTTCAAGCAAGCTATTGCCAAGGGCTGGATCAGAGGCGGGACTGAATCTCCCAGGAGTGCCTGTAGAGCTATGTTCTGTGCTGTTGATTAAAGAGAGAGCCATATGCTTTAGGTAACAGGTGTGCAGGTGGGAAAGCCGACGTTCTGTTGTGCAAATTTAGTATCCTGACTGGTACGCTAGCCCAGATGGGGGGGCTACCATATTTGTGTTCAGTTGATAACAGGGTGTCTGTACAAAGCCAGTTTTTACTCAGAAAAAAAGAGGCTTGAGTCAAGTCAAGCAGTTGAACAAGAATTTGGTTGTGGATCTAAGAGTGGATGAGCGTTTCAGACTGATAAAAAGCAGGCGGAACAATCTAGCAGTTTCAACCATCAAATAACCTAACTGGGTAGAAAAATGGTAGACCCTGAAGAGTTAGCCATGAGACATATTCCAATATATGTTCTGAATAAGTCAACTTGAGGGTAAGAGTTTTGTCTATTTGAACGCTGGAGACAGTCTAGTATCTTCTGTGATTACAGTTTTTGTTTATTTAATGTTCAGGTAGCCTGGTAGCAAATTTCACTCATACTATAACTTGGGTGTATGGTGTAAATTCAACTCTTTCTGCTTTTCCCCCCCAAGACTTCACCTGTGCTGTTACTCTACCATAGAGTTTTTGCCCTGGTCAGAAAGGATGGAAATGGTATCCTCTCTCCACTTAGAAGAAATGTATGAAATAGGTTCTTCAAACTTGGCTAGTGCCACACTAAAGGACAAAATAAAGAATTTGAAGCATCTCCTGTCAAGAAAATTGCTTGCATGGGGTGCCGGGGTGGCTCAGTAAGTTAAGCGTCCGACTTCGGCTCAGGTCATGATCTCAAGGTTCGTGAGTTCGAGTCCCGTGTTGAGCTCTGTGCTGACAGCTCAGAAACTGGAACCTGCTTCCGATTCCGTGTCTCCCTTCCTCTGTTCCTGCCCTGCTCATGCTCTCTCTCTCTCTCTCAAAAATAAAGATAAGAAACTGCTTTTAAATAAAAAAAAAAATAAGAGCTTGGATTGCTTGGCTAATGCTGCATAATCCTTTGGATGTCAGAAACTAAACGTTACTGCAGTATTTCTCTTTGAATCCTATTTGTGACATATTCTCTTATTTCTTTAGGTAGATGGATTTCCAGGGAAGTCAGATGAAGGTCGTTTATTTATTAAGGCAAATGAGGAAACTGCACTGAACTTTTAAAAAACATGACCACCCTTTCAGCTAATCCCTACCTACTTGGTTGTAGCAGCTCGTTGTTGGCATGATCTGGGATGCCTAGATTGTAAGCCTTCTGAGTGCAGAGATCCTGATTATTGTTTCCCACTGTACCCCAAGCCTCTAGGATACTACTTTAGGGACTCAGTAATCAAGCAGTAAACATTTTTTGAATGAATGGATAAACCATGAAGAATTTGGAATCTATATCCAGATGGAACAGATTAACCCAAAGATGACTCATATTCATCTAAGTCCAAGAAAATTCATTTCCTGTAATGTTGAGAAGAAAGTGGATGTAGACCATTGAAGAGATGAATTGTAAACCAATGAGTCTCTAATTTGGGGCAGATGCAGAGCACTTCAAATTAAATGCTATGTGGATAGCACTTTGAACATATCCTGAATGAACTATGTCTGACGAGAACATTAGGGGAAACAATTTGGCAAAACTTGGGGGCCGTGCATAAAATGGTATAGAACTTAATACACACACGCGCATGTGTGCTCTCGCATACACAATCTCTGAATTACATCAGTAGATCATATCGAAGGCAATATCCTTCTTGTGCTGTTTACTATAGTTTGACAAAATGTTACTATTGGGGGAAACTGGGTAGAGTGTGCAAGGAATCTCTCTGGATCATTTTTTACAACTTAAAACTACATGTAAACCTACAGTTATTTCAATAAAATTCCAATAAAAGCAAAACATAATAATAATAATTATTATAATTATAATAACAGTAAAGGTGTGACACCTGGGTGGCTCAGTCAGTTAAGCGTCTGACTTTAGCTCATGATCTTTAGGTCATGATCTCAAGGTTCGTGGGTTCAAGTCCCTCATGGGGCTCTCTGCTGCCAGCACAGAGCCCTCTTCGGATCCTCTGTCCCCCTCTCTCTCTGACCCTTCCCCACTGGTTCTCGTCTCAATCTCAAAATAGGTAGATAAACTTTAAATAATAATAATTAAGAAGAAGAAGAAGGGAGAAGAGACCATGGTGAGAGTACTCATCAAAACTGCCAAGAACATCAAAAATTGGGAACTACCAAATCAAGATGGGAACAAAGCAAGTTCAACCACACTTTTGGGAGCTTTCTCAGCTTTAGATGATGGAGCAGATGCCAAAAATAAATATTCTTTCCAGAGTCAAAACTAAGATCCACAAAATATTAAGAGATTACAGAGGATTTAAAGCCAAGAGAAAGAATTCCTGAAGTCAAGGAAGTCTGATGTTGCAGGGGGCACATCAGAGGGGGCTAATCTTCATACCTACCTTTATTGTTGGCCCTGACACTTAAACTGAATTGTCACTGCCGAGGTCTATGTAATCCAGTTTTGTAAAAGGATGTTTTCCCTTTTAACCTTGCCAGTTTTTTCCTTTTCCTTGTTAAAAGTCTTTATTGAACTAGAATATAGGATTATCTAAACAGGGCAGTCGAGATAGCTTTTCTACAGTTTATCTGTAATTCTTGGTTAGGTCGATTGAGGTAGGTTTAAAGACCATGCTTTAAATCTTTTTTTTTTTTAATGTTTATTTATTTTTGAGAAAGAGGGAGAGACAGAGCACAAACAGGGGAGGGACAGAGAAAGGGGGGAACACAGAATACAAAGCATGCTCCAGGCTCTGAGCTGCCAGCCCAGAGCCCAATGTGGGGCTCGAACTCATGGCCATGAGATCATGACCTGAGCTGAAGTTGGACGTTTAACCAACTGAGCCACCCAGGCACCTCCATGCTTTAAATCTTTTGTTCATCTCCTGTTAGCTTTCTATTTATTTACTTATTTACTTATTTCTTCATTTATATTTAAATTCAAGTTAGTTAACATACAGTGTAGTCTTAGCTTCAGGAGTACAACCCAGTGATTCATCTCTTACGTATGACATGCAGTGATCACCCCCCCCCCTTAATGTCCATCACCCATTTAACCCATCCCCCCACTCAACTCCCCTCCAACCTTCATTATGTTCTCTGTATTTTGGAGTCTCTTGTGGTTTGCCTCCCCCTCTGTTTTTATCTTGTCTTACCTCCCCTATGTTTATTTGTTGAGTTTCTCAAATTCCACATATGAGTGAAATCATATGATATCTATCTTTCTCTGACTGACTTATTTCACTTATGATAACACCATCTAGATCCATCCATGTTGTTGCAAATGGCAAGATTTCACTCTTTTTCATCTCCGAGTAGTATTCCATTGTATATATATATATATATATGTGTGTGTGTGTGTGTGTGTGTGTGTGTGTGTGTATCCTATCTTCCTTATCCATTCATCAGTTGATGGACATTTGGGCTCTTTCCATAATTTGGCTATTGTTGAAAGTGCTGCTATAAATATTGGGGTGCATGTGCCCCTATGAATCAGCATTTTTTGTAACATTTGGATAAATTCCTAGTAGTGCAATTGCTGAGTCGTAGGGTAGTTCTATTTTTAAGTTTCTGAGGAACCTCCATACTGTTTTCCAGAGTGGCTGCACCAGTTTGCATTCCCACCAACAGTGCAAAAGGGTCCTATTAACTTTCTTATTTCATAGTCCTACATGTTTAGTTTTGTGTATAACTAAATTCACTCATTTTTAGTGTTGTCTTGTTGCAATAAGTGTTAGATATAACAAGATGGAAAATTCCTTCAATTTGATGGCATAACAAAATCCAAGTTTCCATTTGTCTGTTATCCTTTAAAGCTGTCCATGCATACATTCCGATTTTATATATATGCAGCAATATTATAACTCTAACTGTAAATTGTTCATTTTTACCTAGCATTATACCCCACGGATTTTCCATTTTTGTTCCAGGGATTCATTCATTCATCTTCTATTCATTTAATTAACATTTCTAATTATTAACAGGCACCTGCCACTGTGGTTAGGGCAAGTTTGAGGGGGAATCTAATGTCTTTTAACCCAGTTTAAAATATCCATTTTGAAATAAGAGAGAAAGAAAAGAAAACAGAGAAAAGCAAAGAAGTAAAGATTACTTAATAGTCAGTGATATTCACTCTTGATTAGAGATATAAGCAAATTTTATACCACATTCACCCAATATGCCATCCGTGAGTCACCGTGATATCCCTTTAATCCTTGTTGATTCATGCAGACATGTCCGGTGAAATGACCAATAGGGACGAATCTTCACTCTTCTCGTTTTCTGTAGATGAAATTTTAAAGGACCGTTGCCAGACCTGTCATTTAGTTTTCCAACAAGTGTTCAGTAAGCTAATGTAGGCTGAAAACTGTCAAAGCGATTCCACACATTAAAGCAATCTGTGTGCCCATTAGTAGGTAGGATTGATATATAATGATAGACCAGGCTGATCCCATCAGGAAGCTGGGCCAGAATTAGGAGTACTTCTTGCTATCTGAATAAAATGAATTATGTTCGCCTGATATTCTGCAACTGACCTTCTGATGACAGTAAAAATCAATGTAGCCAGAGGTTTTGCTTCCACTAGAATTCCTCTGCCTTGAAGCTTGAGAAGAATACGAGGAGGAGGTGGAGATTCAGGTAAGGAAGAATATATTCTGAAACATGAGGCATTCTGTAAGTGGGTGACATTAAAGTCTAAAAGAAACATTATAAAGTCAGAATGTTTGCTTTTCCATGTTGCCCCATGTAAGACAAAGATGAATTGTCACCCAAGGACTTTCTTAAATGCTATCAGTGTCAAAAGAAAAGCAATACTTCTCTTTGAGGACTTGACCTTAAATAGCTCTGAGGTTGGGTAGGCCTAACTTATCACGGCCAAGCAAAGCAGTAGAGGGCCTACCAGTCCACCTGCAGAGGGAAGGTCTTGCAAAGGAGTAATGCAGACGCAGGCCAGGAAAGTGTTTTGTGACTGCTGAGAAAAAGATTGGCTGAGCATTAGGGTTAAGCTTCCCAGGGAGAGATGAACAGAACAATTTGCTTGAGAGTTTCTACTGATGAGAATGCTATCACACAAGATTCTACCTCATGAGGAGAATCTTGGTTAAAACCTTGACCCTTTCATTCGGTTTACTTTCAGTGTGACAGCCTCTCGCTCATCCTTAGGAAGGCCTGTAGAAGACCTTGACCTTTCTTACCTGGACTCCTTGGCTCAATTTCTTCTCTTGGGAGGTGAGTTTAGCATTATTGGATGTGTGCAGCATCTCAGTCCTGGAAAGGCTGCGGAGTTCTGGGCAGGTTCTGGTTGTGAAAGAAAGGTATGGGTCTTGTGTAGAGGTGGGTGTGTCAGCACACCCAGTGTGCTCCATTTTAGAGGTAGTAGGGGGGCTGACAGTGTCTTTAGCTACTTTCTTTTTGTTTTTCACACTGAGAAGAGGGTAGAGTGATTGGTATAAAAGACTTTTGAAGTCTCAGTTTGGGGAGAAGGGATTCAATTTACCCAGCCCAATGTACCCAACTACAACTAAAGGCTGGTAGTTGTTAGGAGAATTCGAATAGCATTGGGAACTGTCCCCTTGTGTCTCTGAGGCTGAGGAACATAGAGTTGTTTATGAAATAAAATCTCTGGAATGCTATCACTGATGGGTGCTTTCTGGGCATGACTGCTCATATACTTGTTCCTCAACCCACAACAGGGGCTTATTGGAAAGTGTGGATGATGCTAGAAAAGTATAGAGAGACAATTTTGAATTTTAGTGTACATGTTCTGATAAGGTAAGAGCTGATCATCCTAGGTTATAAAAGCAATATTTTTACAAGAGCTCACTGGAGTGACTGTTGCAGTTGGGCTTTTGTTCTTCTTTGGAATATTTTGGTCTATCATTTTTCTTGCCCGGAACTGTGATTTCAGAGGTGGAGGCATCAGCCTTCCTCAGGGGACTGTCTCTGTGATTGGGAGATCTTTTAGATCTGTTATAAATGACCTGACTCCTTGTGGCTGTTACAATAACCAAACAAGTCCTATATTCACTAAAACAGGTCAGAGCTAAGAAGAAATGGCCCTACCACTAATGTGAGCAAGTTTTATCTGATTTAAAACCAACCAACCAACCAACCAACCAACTAACCAATAATACTGTAAAGGACAGGTTTAAGCCATAAACCAAAGTCTTTGGCTGAAATTTCCAATGGAGATCTCCAAGGAGCCTGGCAATTCAGCTGATGGGAGCTGATTTACAGCTACAATGAAATAAATCTGCAAGGGAAAGGTAGTTACAGCTGCATTCAAAATTTGGACCAAGCAACACGCACTTCTTTCAAAAAGTTGAAATAGCAACAATATCGATCAACTAATGAATGGATAAATGACAATGCAGCAGATTCAGGCAGTGGATTCTACAATAAAAAGAAGAGAAATACTGCTCTACGCTAAAACATAGATGAACCTTGAAAACCTGATGCTAAATGAAAGAAGCCAGTCACAAAAGTCCATATACTCTGTGATTCTATTCATGTGTAATTTCCAGAATAGATGAATCCGTAGAGATGGAGAGTAGATTAGTGATTGTTAGGGGCTGGGTCTAGGGAACAATGGGAGAGTGACTGTGATGTGCACAGAGTTTCTTTTTGTGCTGATGAGATGTCCTAATATTAGGTGTTGTTGATAGTATACAACTCTGTGCACTAAAACACACTGAATTTTATACTTTAAAAATGTGAATTTTCTAGTATGTAAATTATGTCTCGATAAATTGATTAGAAAAAAAATGAATTAATCATCACTTAAAAAAATCTAATCGATTTTTTTACGTTTATTTATTTATTTTTGAGAGAGACAGAGAAAGCGTGAGCAGGAGAACAGCAGAGAGAGACGGAGGGGCAGAGAGAGAGGGAAAATCCCAAGCAAGCCCCACAATGTCAGCTCAGAGCCCAATGTGGGGCTTGAACCCATGAAACTGTGAGATCATAACCTTAGCTAAAACCAAGAGTCAGATTGTTAACTGACTGAGCCGCCCAGGGGCCCCTTAATCATCACTTTTAAATAAAAGTGGCATTTGCGAAAAAAATAATAACTGAATCTAAGACCATATTACATACTAATAGAGCTAACCAACTCTTAACATGTTGGGGTACATATGTACTCTTTCATACACACATGCACACACACAAACACACATTATTTCCACAAAATTTTTAGCAGTGTGCTTTTTTTCAAGCAACAGCATAACCTTTCTTCCAGGGACACCAAATAGTCTAAAGGTGGGAGGAGTACAATTAGGGATACTCAGGCTGAGTATAATACTTAGTGGAACATTTTTAATTTTATTTTGTAAATGTTTAGTTATTTTTGAGAGAGAGAGAGAGAGACAGAGTGTGATCAGGGGAGGGGCAGAGAGAGAGGGAGACACAGAATCTGAAGCAGGCTCCAGGCTCTGAGCCATCAGCACAGAGCCCGACGTGGGGCTCGAACCCACGGACTGTGAGATCGTGATAAGAGCCGAAGTCGGAGGCTAAACTAACTGAGCCACCCAGGGGTCCCAAACACTTTTTTATTTTAATACTTACCTGTTTATGTTATTGTGTACTGAAAAATATAATTAGCACATCAAACTCATGTCACAGATATCACTGTTTAGGACGAGATGGATGGGAATATGTGTTTTAAAAACTCATTTGAAGGGCACCTGGATGGCTCAGTCGGTTGAGCATCCGACTCTTGATTTCAGCTCGGATCATCATCCAAGGTCATGAGGTGGAGGCTCGTTGAGCACGGAGCCTGCTTAAGATTCTCTCTCTCTCCCTCTCCCTCTGTTCCTCTCCCCAACTCTCTTCCTCAACCCCCCCTTCAAAAAATGGATTCAATTTAAAGAAACATATTAAGTACGTAATAGAGGAGCAGAACATAGGGCAAAAACTGTGAAGTGGCACTGAAATAACTAGTTTGAAAAATACTATTCCAACATATTATTTTTAATCACATCACAGTATTGTGCTGCACGGATATAACATCACTCAATCTCTGTTGACAGGCCATTGGGTTGTTTACAGCTACGAGTTATACTGTCGAGCATCTCCACGGCCCAGTTGGTGCCCTGCTTGCCAAGCCTGGCCAGGAGTGGGTCACTGAGGAAGAGGAAGCCAGTGAAAGCCTTTCTAGTGATCCTTGAAAGCAGATTCCCTTGGTAAAGGTTTGCTTGTATAGATTCAGAATGTAAATTTACCCCATGGATGCACTGAGCATATTTGCAAGCTGCATATTCTCATGGTGAGGAAGGAGAAAAGATGGTCGGCAAAAACTATGATGGGTTCAACCACTTCCCTTCCTTTTTGTCCCCCTCACCTCCCTGCTCTGCCCTCTCCAGCATTCATAGCCTGATGGGTCCTGAAAAAGTGATCAGGAAAACTTGGGGCTGATCCCACAAGACACCCCCCCACCCTTCTCATTGCAATCTCTTCCTGCCACCCCCTCCGCAAGTAAATGGGCTCGGAACAGCGAGCCCACTTTGGAAAACCAGCTCTAAGGAGGACAAAATGCCTGATCTGTGTTTAAAAGGCAACACCATGTATTTAGAAATAACCTGCTTTCAGGAAATTCAGAACAATCTTCTTAAAGTTATGCTGGAGCTAGCCAATTTCTCTTTTAGGGTCACTTGTTTGTATTAATAGAAATCCATCTGCATAAAGTGACAGTCTACGTTCCTGTTCCCCCGCCTGTCACCAGATGGAGACTTGGTCAATGTGGGATGCTGTCTTTCACACAGATGCGAGCATATATAAAAAGACAAGTTATTGGTGGAAATTATAATAGATGGAGATTAGGACCATTCTAAAACAGACTTGGATCTCTGCTTTTGACACAGGAAATGTTGTTTACACCATTTCTGTAGGGTTGCCTAAAATATACCAGTTCCACGCTAAAGATAATTGCTTACACTACTTACTAACAGATAATGCATTCTTCCGAGTAAGTTTAAAAAAAAAAAAAAAAGAAAGAAAGAAAGAAAGAGAAACCCTTCCAGTTAACACTTATTTATTTATTTATCCTTTTGACTCACCTTCCCTCCCCTATAGAGTTGTTGTCGTCATTTTAACTGATAAAAGTAACGGAAGCGAGCAGGAGACGGTGTGCCCTTCTAGGAGCCAGGTGGCTAGAGCGCGGCTCTCTCCTTCTTCCCCTCTGCACCCAACCCCAGGCTACTGGCTCTGCTAAGTCAAACATCCAGAGACACTCTTGGGCAGCTGGATGCAAATGTGGCCTGAAGCTCTGTCAGAGTCCTGGCAGAAAGATGAAGAAAAAGGGCACAGATTTCCATCGCCATGACCTGGTCGAGCATCTGGGAAAAAAGGAGCAGGCCTACGGGCTGAGGACCAGGAAGCAGCTGATCCTGGGCAAAGCGTGCAACTTTCTCGCACCCTATTGTATTTTTCGTTTGTTTGTTTAAGTTTATTTATTTATTGTGAGAGACAGAGAGTGAATGCGCTGGGGAGGCTCAGAGAGAGAAGGAGAAAAAGCATCCCACGCAGGCTCTGCGCTGTCTGCATGGAACCTGACGGGGGGCTTGAACCCGTGAACTGTGAGATCATGACTGGTGCTGAAATCGAGAGTCAGATCCTTAACCGACTGAGCCATCCAAGCACTTCACTCTCACCCCATTTTATACAGCAGTCAGAAGCCGCCTTGCCTTTTGTTTCCTAGAGGATCCCGCTCTACAAACAAACCAATGATTTCCAGGCACGTCCTGGGCATCCGAGCACCTGTCAATGCACAGCGTCCCTGTGTTTTCCCAGGTCTATGACCCTGGCTTTTCCTAGAGTTTCTTGGTCTGTTTCTCAGACTCCCCCACTCTGCAGGATCACAGCCCACTTGTCGAGAGCTCTCATGATCCATCCAGAATCTTGACAGCCCTTTGTTTCCTCCATTCCAGAACCTTTGTTGGAGGATCCAGAATTGGTTAGGATTACCTTTGACCATAGAAATGATTACAGCAGTTTAGCCAAACAGAGGTCGATTTTTCTTCTCTACCTGGAACTCCAGAGGGGGCAGTGGCCTTGGCTCTCTGAATCTGCCCCAGGATGACCTGGTCCACCATCCTCAATGTTTGCTTTTCATCTTTGGGGCTCCAAGATGGCTTTTCCACCCCCAGACCTCCAATCCATTTCCAGGCAGGTTGAAAGATGAAGGACTAAAGGCATAAGTCAGCTGAGTCTGTCTTTTTTATTTTATCAAGAAAAAAAAAATTTCAGAAAGTGTCACCCAAAAGACTCTTGCTTTCAACCTATTCGCCAATAATGAGTAACACAGCCCTTTCTGTATTAAGAGAGTTTGAGGAAGTGAATGTTTTGACCTGGATACTCTGTAGCCCCAGACAACATTTGGGTTTTATTTTGAGGAAGACAAAGAGATTGGATATTGGGTAACTTTGCAACCAGCCATCTCCACCACAAACCAAGTCCAAGGGAAACACTGGACAACCTGAATGATAATGATCCCATGTCCTTGACTTCTGCATTACCTCTACCTGGCAGCTTCTATACCCACCTCTGATCAGAACTTTCTTTTCTTTTCTTTTCTTTTCTTTTCTTTTCTTTTCTTTTCTTTTCTTTTCTTTTCTTTTCTTTTCTTTCTTTCTTTCTTTCTTTCTTTCTTTCTTTCTTTCTTTCTTAACGTTTATTTATTATTGAGAGACAGAGCATGAGCATGAGCATGGGAGGGGCAAAGACAGGGGGAGACACAAAATCCAAAGCAGGCTCCAGGCTCCGAGCTGTCAGCACAGAGCCCGACGTAAGGCTCAAACTCACAAACCGTGAGGTCCTGACCTGTGCCGAAGTTGGACACTTAACCAACTGAACCACCCAGGTGTCCCAAGAACTTCCTTGATAGTGCTGGTGACTGGAACACTTAATCCCTCTAGACACAATATCGGGCTGTTGGCTGCAGCCCTCAGCAGTTAAGTTCTATGACATTCACCTTCTTTTTTTCCCCAACCATCTCATGCCAGCTCATGCAAGCTCACGTCTTGTGGCTAGGACTGCAGGAGTTTATGCCAATACGGGGTCTCACACATGGTGGAAAGCAATGAGGATTGGGGGAATCAAAGAGTCTTTAATTCACAGAAGGTGACATAGAAATCCTGGGAGCTAGGAAATACGAATGATAAGTAAAATTTTTCCATTTTTGCTTAAACCTCCATCCCAACCCAAAGCCAACTTTTTTGATTTGCTTCTGGGATATCCTGCAGAAAATTGCTAACCCTTTACAAACCTAAATGGTAGAATTGCTCTAAGCGTGACACAATTGGGTGTATACTAAACACTTGTTCTGTAACCTGATTATTTTTCAACGAACGCTATAGTTTGAATATTTTTCCAGGCCGGTTCATAGAGATCTGCCTGAATCTGCTTGGTGTTATATGGATGTACTGAAACTTCTTAAATGATTCTCCTACTGAAGGGCATTTAGCTCGCTTCCAGTTGTTACCCACAATGCTGCAGTGCACAGTTCTCCACAATGGACTTTAATCACCTCTGTGAGTATGTGTGTTGGACAATTTCCTACAAGTGTAATAGAAATTCACATTTACTGAAAAGAATGAAATTGGGATTGTCCCAGAAAATCTTGGTTGCATAGGCACAATAATTAAAACTATTTTCTGCTCACAAACAGCCATGTAGATCTAAGTGAGGACTGATTTTCCCATTCACCACGAGCTACAAGCGAAAACTCAGGAAAATTCCTCTCTTTTTTGGTTTCTCCTCAGGGAACATTTAAAGGATATTCTTGCCCCGGAAAAATCCACAAGTTAATAAAAAAATATAAGATTTCTTAGTATTACACTTTTGCAAAGTGCAGAGCATTAGTGGGCATGGGGATTTAAATAATTCAAAAGGGAAAACAAAACAAAACACTTAGCCTGAAAATAGCCAGAAGACTGAACCAAACATGTTATGGGCTTTCTTTCTATGTTTACTATACTGAAGGATGCCATTCTACTAGAAAATTGGGGGAGGAAATATTTCAATATTAAAAGAAACCTGTATATGTCCTGTGTATAATTTCAAATTTGTATAATTTTAAAAAAAACGCACAACAAGAGAATTTGAAGATATTTTAGTCTTGCTACACATCAGTCTATGACCCTGGTCTCCTAGGCACTTATCTCTGCATTTAGGGGTGTATCTATGTCAAAGATTCACTGGACAAGCGCATTGATTTTTCTTCCCATTCCTCATTTGGTAAGAATGTGTGCCCGTATGTGTGCATAAACAGATTTAAAAGACCATTACAAGGGCCTTTATAGTCAAGTGGCAAACGCAGAGCTGATAGCAGAGGTGATTTGTTAGCGTCACACATTACTCTGTGTTGAAGTTAAGAAATATCGACGTCTAAGGTAGTAAAATTAGATGTAAGCTTTGAAAGTTGTGGATGGTTTGACCCTGACTGATTTTAGGTCAAGACAGAGTAGACTGTCAGATTTTGAAAAAAAAAAAAAGAAAAGAAAAGAAAAAGAAAAAAAAATATATATATTAAGTATTTAAAAGAAATGGTGAACAAAATTTTCTGTCCATTTCAAAAGGACTTTCATGATGTCTCCAAGCATTTGTTGAAACCAGAAGTATGGCATTTCATAGGCCATTTCTTAAAGCTTTAAATTTCTCTGTCATGCTCAAGGCCCATGGAATTACAGTTATTTCTTTTACCTGTCCTGATGTTATGTAAAAGTAAACCCTTTACCTTCTTTGCCTTTGTTCAGTGTCCCTTTTTATAAAGATGAATGATGACCTTGTGACTTCTGAACACCGGTGATAGGTTATTTCAGGACTTTTTTCCTCAATAGAGCAGACTTTTTTTTTTTTCTTTTTAACCTTTTATCTATTTTGGAGTTAAGCATTGGCAGTATTATCCTGCCCTCTTACTTTGGGAATGACAAAAAAAAAAAAAAAGAAAGAAAGAAAGAAAAGAAATCAGCTTCTTAAACGGATTATCTTTTTAGTTTTTTTTTCTTTCCTTTTATACCTAAAGCTCTTCATCCTTCTCTAGGTTTTTGTTTCTGTTTCCATCTGAAATCTATTTTATTTGGTGGTCAGTCGATGCGCATTCCATTTCTGTTTCCAGAGTTACTGTTATTTTCAACATCCTTTCACAAGGAGGGACACTGAGGCACCAAAGGCAATAACAGGTTTCACGGTGTCCTCGACTCAGGGTTTGAGGGAACTGAGATCAGATGCAGAGCTTTTCATTCCAACCATGCTCTCCACCTTGTTTCGGAACTGACTCCCTCTGAACGTCTCATACTTCAAATGACGGGGGTCATAATTGGTGAGTGAAATAACTAGCTGGAGAGGCAGGAGTAGGGGTTGTATTCAGCCTTAGACACTCAGGAAGGGCTAGGCAAACATTGGGTTAACTTTCACAATAGCTCCTTAATCTTGTGGGAGGAGATGACCAGCCTCTTCAATGATGTTAACCAACCATCCAGGCTCACTCAACCAATCTCTGGTCTTCTATTTTAGCAGATCTGTATCTCGCAGTCCTGAATTAGAGGAAGCATGAATTTCAGAGGGAGAGCTGGAAAGATCTGGATTTTAGTCTGGTTCAATTACTGTGAGAGTTGAAGCCGTCTCTTTACCTCTTAGTTTTCCCATTTGTAAAATAAGGGGTTGGTCTTTCACACTGAAGTCCCCTTCCAGCCCTGTGTACCTTCTGTGAGTCTTCCGAGGAGAATGGCAAAGAATTATGAGAGTTAGTTCTAAGAAATGCCAGTGTTCCTTTTTTCTTCCACTTTTTTTTATCATTTGCTAATTAGAGTAAATAATTACTTGATTGAGTGATTTTTTAAAAAGTAATCCATGCTACTCTTTTTTTTTTTTTCATGTTCATTTATTTGCTTTGAAAGAGAGAGAGAGCACAAACAGGAAAGGGGGCAGGAAGGAGAGAGAGAAAGAGTCACAAGACAGTGCGGAGCCCGACGAGGGGCTCGATCTCATGAACTATGAGATTGTGACCTGAGCCAAAATCAAGAGTCGGACACTTAACCGACTGAACCACCCACGTGCCCTGGATTCACGCTACTCTTAACGACTGGTAGCATTTTAATTGGTTTACGAAGACAAAAGGTATCCACTCACTTCGTTTGTGAAAAGTATTGAACTATGAGTACCTTTCAGTTACCACGATAAACCCTCCCGGTAACACAAAGCTGAGTCACACGCAGCCTCTGTCCTCAGGTAATACAGCGTCCATGCTAGCTCTCCTATGGCTAGCTGTAATATGAAATGTACAATGAGTAGGATGAATCGGTATGAAAATTCAGGGGAGGGGAAAATTGCTTTCAGTCGGAAGAGCCGGAAAGACTTTAAGGACAGGTTCAGCTCCTGGCACACAGGAAGCATTCAGTAAGTTTATGCTATGGAATGAATGAGGTTACATGTGAACCAGGCCGTGGACGATGAGGAGAAATCAGTCATACTGAGACGAGAAAGTAGGCGACCGAGGCAGAGGGAATCGTGTGGACAAAGGTGAAACATCTTGGACACGTGTGGAAAACTGCTAACGTCTAGCCAGATCTGAACACCCCTGTGAGCCCTTTCCTGCAGCTGTGGCCATTTAACCCCTGCTCCCAGCTTGTTGATGAGCTCCTGGACCCTATGGATGTACGTGCCCGTGTGTGTGAGTCTCACATCTGACATTCAGGTGGCCAGGCAAGCCTCGAATGTCAATCAGGCCTTTTCTTGTTTCGGAGCCCCACCGCTGTGCTGATCTCTGGATTTCTGTCCCATTTCCTGGACCGGAACCCGTAGTTAGTAATCAACCTGCATTCCAGCCTCTTTCGGATATAAAGCCCTTGTTTTGTTCTCGGTCTTTCAGCACTTTGAAGACGTTGATCCACGGTCTTCTGGCCTCTCTGGTTCCTGAGATGTTCATGGGCCTTCGAATCATTTTCCTCCCGCATGTCGTGTGTCATTTTTCCCTAATAGTTTTCAAGATTTTCTTTTTCATCTTTGGTTTTCAGGAGCTTGATGATGATGTGTCAGGTGTGGTTTACTTTGAGTTAATCATGCTTGGGGTTTGCTGAGCTGCTCTGATCTGTAAGTTCATGTCCATCTCCAATTTTGGCAGTTTTCAACTCTGGTTTCTTTTTTGTCTCTTTCTGGAATTCCCATGACATATGCATTCGACCTCTTAATATGATTCTACAGGTCCCTGAGGGTCTATTTTCATTTTATTTTTTTCCTCCCTGTTCTTTACATTGGATAATTCTTATTGATCTGTCTTCAAACTCACAGACTCTTTTTCCTCCCTATCATCTCCATTCTGCTGTTGCACTAGCTCACTGACTTTTTCAATTTTCAGATCTTTCATTTCTCAGTTGTATCATTGCTGATTAATTCCATTTATCGTTTCTATTTTTCTGCTGAGAACTTGTTTCTTTCTGTCCATTGTAAGTATTTTTACCTTTATTTCATAGATCATAGTTATAATAGCTGCTTTAAAACCTCTGCTGGAGAATGTCAACATCTGGGTCATCTCAGGGTTGACATATATATGTTGCTAGTCTTTTCCCTTGAGAATTGGTCACATTTTCTTAGCTGCGTGTATTCTTGAGCGATTTTGGATGTTATCCCGGCCCTCATGAAAACTGTTCTGTAGATTCTTATTATAATTCTCTGGAAACTGTTGGGTTTATTTTTTTTGTTTGTTTGTTTGTTTGATTTGTCAGACAATGAACTTAGTTCATTCCGGCTGGAAGTGGTGTTTTGCCTTCTGTGGGTGGTGCTTCTAATCTCATTTCACCTTTTAAAGACTTTGTTATGCTACTTTCAGTGTGTCCCCTGTGTGCCCCATTCAGAGATTAATCAGAGGCAGGCTGTGGTTCAGCTATCACTTCAGTTCTCAAAGCCTTGGCTGTGCTGTTTTGGGTCTGACTGTGTACGCCCTGTGTGGGGTCATCAACAGAACTGTGGACTCCCCCACCCCGCCCTGCCCCTGGAACTCTCCTCTCCACACTCTGGCCCACGAGGACCCCTTCTCTCAGCTCTCAATCCAGAAAGTTGGAAATATTATTTCAGTTTTAGCAGCCTCCAGGGCTGACCCCTTCCCAGCTCGGTGCTTGGGGCTGCCCTCAGGGCAAAGCTATGAGAAAAGAGAAAAAGAGAGAGAGAGAGGGACAGAGAGAAAGAGAGAGAGAGAGAGAGAGAGATCTGACAAATTCATTTCCTTGCAGGTCACTTCTCCAAGCTTCAATTTCCATCTCCAATCTGCCTGCTTTGGCTGCATTTTCAGGCTTCAGGTAGTGGCTTCTTGTATTTTGTCCGGAGTTTTTAGATGCAATCTGCGACAGAGGTAAACCGGGGTGCCCTGCTATGCCAGGGATGAAGTCTATTCATGTGGAAAAGAACATCTTCAAGGAGCTTGGAGAGAACAAAGATGACAGCGGGATGGGACAGGTAGGAGGCAGGGTGGAGAGAAGGATGTTTCAGAAAGACAGGGCTTGCTTGAAGGCCACGAGCAGAGACCCAGAGGAGAGATAAAATTATTAGGATGACCCTGCCTCTGTCAAAGATGAAGCGTTGCTAAAAGGACTCTGAAAGTTGGGGACGTGCAGGCAGATTGGGGGGGAAGTGGAAACTCAGAGACCGTGGCCTGTGAGGAAATGAATTTCCCAGGTTTCTTTTCATGTTCCTTTTCCACGGCTTTGACCTCTAGACAGCCTCAAGCACAGAGCTGGGAAGGAGGGTCCGGGGTGGCAGCTGCTAAAGTTGAGATAATATTCCCATCTTTCTGAGCCGAAGTCCTGGGAGAAGGAGTCCTGGGCCAAGGGGGCCAGTGTGCAGAGAGGAGAGCGCCCGTGGAAGGGGACCCCGTAGTTGTGTTGATGCGCCCACCCCAGTGCCTGCATGGGTCAGACTACAGGGTCCAGAGAGAGGGGACAAGTTCTGGACATAGACGGTGGGTGTGGCTTGGAGAGAAGGAAGGATGCTTCCTTCTCTGAGATGGAGGAAAGGAGACAAGGATGGAAGATGATCCCCAGAACTTTGGGGGTGAGTAGACAGAAAGCTGAGTTGGCTGACATCTTACAACCTGCCGAGATCACCTATCAAGAGTGGGGGTGGGGCAGGGCGATTTGAAACCTTGTGATGTTTCCAGGGGCTTGAATGCAGGTGCTGTGCTAGTATTGTTTCATCTCTGACCGTGGCCGGTCATTCTTCTCACTCCCTTTAAACTGCCACTGCTCCCATAGGACCTAAACGTTAGGGCAGAACTCGCCGGGAGGGAACGGGTCTAAACTTAGGTAACATGTGCCTTGCATACTCTCTCCATTTCTAGAGTTGAAAATGGCTCTGGAAAAAAAAAAAAAATCATACAATTATAATATGTGGACCGCAGAAAGAGAGAAGAAAAGTTAGCAATGTTCTGGGAATCATGCCCAGCTCTTTTATGATTCTGAGTAGTAAAGTTACAACATGCCACATGAAATTTGGCAGTGCGTGAGCCGAACCACCGCTCTGTGAAGACCTCTCACTCATCTGTTTCATTTCTTGCCAGACTCAGTCGTTATTAATGAAGAGCGACAGAGCCTCCCACGGCAGGTTTGAGTTAGTTCTGATGTAATGGTCTGTTATCTCTCTTGGAATCGTTTTCAGGCACTTCGGATTCCTCCCTTCCATTTCCTGAAATGGTGCTCTGGTTGTTAGGGAACCAGAATGCCAAGTCACCTTATATCAAGTTTCCTCTGCCTTTCTCTCCTGGGTACTAAACTCTGCCTCTCCCACTTGCGGAGAAAAGTCATTTAGAGATTTAACGTTGGTTTGATTTCTATTAGCCATGGTACAATATCAACATTTTCCCCCAGGCAAAGGTAAAAATGACACATTTTTTCCATGCGTGGTTTGTGCATGGGTATGTGCTCTAAGACTGTTTTTATTAAAACAAAGCTCTTGCCTGCTTCCTGTGAGAATCAGTGTTTTGTTGTCAGATGATGGGGTTTTGCGTTGCTGTGTTAGAGCCCCCCCTGGCTGGGGTAGGGTACTGACTAAGGATTCACCCTGAGTGTATCAGTTCAAATAATCTCAGATGAAGCTGAGGGCAGAGGAGAGGGAAGAACATTTTAAAGGATAAAAAAAAAAAAAAAACAAAAAAAACAAAAAAAACCCAATGACATGAAATGGACTATCAACCACAAACCGCCAAGTTCATTAGTGTAAAATTAATAATGTGCTGAGCGATGGTCTCCTCCTGACTTTGGTGGGGATTTAATATATGTTTCACTCACCCAGGTAATCTTGGTTTTTAAAAACGAATTCCAATGTCAAACTAAATAGGACACTATTCTCATTAACGAGTTTTTTGTCTCACAAGTCAGAACCCCATGGATGGGCACACAAGTTCTAGAAAGAAACTAAGCTGTAGACACCTAGATATTTAGGGCTGAAAAAAAAAATATTTTAAACCGTCTAGTCCAATTCCTTTCTTTTATAACCAGAATTGGAAACATAAGAGAAGTTAAGCAACGTGCTAAACGTCCCAGAGCTACTGACATAGCCCAGACTCAGACACATGAGTATTCACTGTCTATTGTGCTTTCCACCAGACCACGAAGATTCGAAGGTTTGTGGTGTCTTGCCATCTTTGCTTTGTCTCTTTCAACGCAAGAGTTGAAGGTAGTGGAGTGGTGGGCAGAAAGGGGAGTTTACAGACAGAAAGTCCTTGAAAGGGACCCAGTTTCTCAGGAAAGGATGGCTAACGATGTTCATACTGATTTGTTATAAGATTTTCATTCACTCAGGAGTAAGCCAGTGATCCTCCCTGCTATGAGGATTCCAGGGGGATTCGGAGATTCCTAAAGCCCTCCAACGTTTAGCGACGAAGGACAATGGCAGACCCGTGCCTTCCTCGAGCTCAAAACCCAAATGGCTCCTGTGTGTCTCCTGCCTGTGCGTCCCCTCCCCCAATGAGCCAAAACGCACAGCTCACTGTTTGACTACAATGGACATCTTGCAAAGAGAATTAAGATTTTGTAGGTGCCCTGAGCCTCGGTTAGCATGAAAATTCCTGCTTGAAAACAATCTCCCAGAGAATGCTTTAGGACAGATGCTGGTGACTTCCAGGCAGCTTAGAAGATGCGGGTTTTATTACGGTTTCAGTGGGCATCCTCCCTCCTACATGTATGGTCACCCATCAACACAGGCCAGTCTGACGAAGACAAAACCAGGTAAAAATAGTTTCTCAGGTTTATTTAGAAAGTAACATTCCCCGGGGTTGTGAAAACAGAATGGGCGACCCGACATATTCTAAGGCAGGGCTAGTGAAGCAAGGCTGTCGGGATGACCCGAGAAATTCAGTCTCAGGGCTCGGCGGCATGGAATTGAACTAGCCAGCCCCCAAACAGAGCGACCAGGGAGGCTGCCCCTGTGAGGCAAATATCCCGATTGAGGCTGCAGAAAAGAGTTTCTGGGGTGCTCTGGGCACTGTGTCTCACCTCTACCAGACAAAGGCCGCCAGGACAGTGATTCGGGGAAAGAAGGTAGCTCAGCCACGCTAAACAAGGCCCAAGACTCATATATATTTGGCTCTCAGCCTAGGACACACCTCTTGTCTCCCCTGAGATGCTCCTCCTGCATCCACGATACCCCAGCAGCTGCTCTTAAACTTCTTTTTCAACACGTGACACACATCAGCATTGACGTTGGTTCAGGTCATGAGCTCACAGTTCGTGAGTTCGAGCCCCGGGTCGGGCTCTGGGCCGACAGCTCAGAGCCTGGAGGCTGCAGATTCCGTGTCTCATTCTCTCTGTGCCTCTCCCCGACTTGTGCTCTGTCTCTCAAAAATGAATAAATAAATGTAAAAAAAAAAATTTTTTTTTTAAAGAAAGGCACATCTCAGGTCCTGTCCCACACTTACTGAATCAGAATGTGCATTTGAACAAGATCTCCAGGTGATGGGTTTTACAAGCTCTTGGACAGTCAGAAAACCAGCTGGGAAACGGAAAAATGTCATCCGCCCTGTTGTTTTGGGGGGTCTGTATAGATAACAACAAAAAACAAATCTGTTGTTTGTTACATAGGTACATATAACAAACAAATCATCATATTGTGTATATTTTATGTGTATGCATACAATCCGATCTTGTACAAAGAGGCATCCTCTCAGTAAGGAGAAAGCTGAGATCAGCTCTGTAATCAATTTCCTATAACATCCTATAACTAGCACGGAGCATGCCCTCTCTGCATCACTGTCCCAGGAATTGGTTACGCAGTGATAAGCAAAACACCCACACTTCCTGCAATTTAAGAGCCCAGCAAGAAGCCTTCATGGTAACTAGAAAATGGAGACCGTATCTTCTACCTGCCTGCGTCTACTGAGGGGCCTAAAACTAAAGCAATACCATAAATGCTCAATAAACGTTGCTCAAATTCTCACGGTAATAGCAGAATGCCCAGAAATTACCTGAATAATATTTTGCAATTGTTCAAGCTGTTTGGACAAAACGTGTTAGGAAGCTGAGGAGAATGTGGTTTGACCCTTTGATTTCTTCTGTTTCTTCTCATATTATCAAACTTGGAACCATTTGTCAGGCTTTGCTTGTAATTTCTAACTTTCCAAATGTAATATTACCACGTTTCTCGTTACACATAAGTGATATTTGGTTAAATATTGCCTAAGCCGCGTCTCCATGACAGGGGGAAAAAGAGATTTCAGCAGAAAATAAAGCAAAATATGTTTGGTCGGAAGCTGTTCTACTTTTGCTTTTTTCCATATCGGTTTCTACCTTTGTTTCAAAATGTTTGTGTCTGAGGGGAGATTTCCAGACCACAGCCTCTCGGTTGAACACCAGTGACTCAGGTCGCCCACCCTGTCTTATCTTTAATACCGTCTTTGCAAATTAAGCAAGAGGAAGATGAAAAGATACTTTGGCTCCATCAGTACAGAATGATTTGAAAACACCAGCCGAGAAAAAAAAAAAAAATCACCAGGAAATAAAAGCAGCGGGAAAATCACAGAGCTAGAAGGAATCGTGGATAAAATCTCATCTTGTGGGGAGGGAGGGTGGGTTAAGTGGGGGCAACTCCTCACTTTGCCCATGAGGAAAAGAAGGTGGGAAGGGGACATGACTTGCCTAAGGTCAATCATATTTTAGGAAACAAATGGATATGCTTTTAGAGGGATGTCTCTGGTTTTGTAGAAAAGGTTCTCTAGTGAAAGCATTATGGGGATTTTTGTTTCTACGACCGAGGTATATAAAACAGACAGTGAGGTAGGTAATTTTGCCTGCAATCTTTCAAATTCCTTTCTTCTTCTATTCCTCATTTTGACGTTATTCTGTAGGCATTTAAAAAAAAAAAACATTTATGTTTCTTTATTTCTAAGGGAGACAGACAGAGCATGAGCGGGGAGGGGCAGAGAGAGAGGGAGACACAGAATCCCTAGCAGGCCCCAGGCTCTGAGCTGTCAGCACAGAGCCTGAGGTGGGGCTCAAGCTCACGAACTGTGAGATCATGACCTGAGCCACCCAGGTGCTCCAATGTAATTCTGTTGCCTTTCCTCCAGCTTCTTTTTGCTGATTGTTTTTTGTCTACTTATTTTGTCAATTACTGACAGGTATATTTTAGACTCCAACTATGACTACAGATGTGTTTGTTTCTTCTTTCAATTCTGCCAGTTTGCCTTATGTATTTTGAAATCTGTTTTAAGGTGCATACACATTTAGGATTGTTATGTCTTCTTGGTGAATTGATCTTTCTGTCACTATGCTGTGTTCCTTTTTATCCCTAACAATTTTCCTTTTTTATGAAGTCCACTTTGCCTGACTATTTATGTAGCTATGCAGCCTTCTTTTGATTAGGGTTTGTGTGATTTACCTTTTCTCATCCTTTTACTTTTAACCTACCTTTATCATTATATTTGAAGTGAGTTTCTTGTACACAGCATAGAGATGGGCATTATATAATTGGTGTGCTTAGACAATTCCCATTTAAGATAACTATTGCTGTGTTTAGATTTAGGTCTACATTTTCTTATTTTTTTTCTATTTTATTTCTCTTTTTATTCCCCATCTCTGCCTTCTTTGGGATTACTTAAATTTTTTTAATATTCTGTTTTAATTGTTCTATTGTGTATTTGGCTATATTTCCTTGGATTCTTTTTTAGTGGGTTCTCCAGAGATTACAATAACCATACTTAACTTTTTATAGTCTATTTAGGGTCAATATTTTACCACTTCAAATGGAATTCAGAAACCTTACCGCTAGATAGATTCCTTTGCCTTCTTCCAGTAATGTTATAGGTGTCTTATGTATTATATCTATATATTTCAAAAACCCAATCAGACCTAATCAGTTAGAATTTTGCTTTCAATCAGCTTACATATTGTAAAGGGCTGAAGAAGGGTGAAGGGTACTCTACTATATTTACCTGTATATATGACATTTTTTGTGACTCTTTCTTCCTTCCTGATATTATAAATTTCCATTTGATATCATTTCCCTTCTGTCTGCATTTCCTTTTAGAAGGTGTTTTGGTTTTTGTTTTTGTTTTGGTAGGTCTGTTGGTTAAGAATTCTCTTAGTTTTCTTCCTTCTGAGAATACTGTTAATTTTCCTTCATTCTTCAAAGATATTTGCTGCATATAAAATTCTGGATTGATAGTCCTTTCTAAAGAAACGCCATGCTACTTCCTTCTGCTTTCATGATTTCTTAGAGAGCCATAGTCATTGAAACATTGTTCCCTATAAGAAATGTGTCATTTTTGCTTTGACTGCCTTAATACTGTTTCTTTGTCTTGAGTTTTTAGCAGTTTGATCATGATGTGTCTTGGCATAGATTTCTCTGTGGGGGTTCCCCCTCCACCCCCCAACCCCCCAACCTCCCTGTTTGGAGTTCCCCAAGCTTCTTGAATCTGTAGGTTTATGTCTTTCACAAAATTCAAGAATTTCAGCAATTCTCTTTTCCAATATTTTTTTTCTGCCCTTCATTGTCTCCTGTCCATCTGGGACTCCAATAACATGAATATTAGACATCTTGATACTGTTACATTGGCCCATAAAGCTCTGTTTATAGTTTTTTTCAATATTTTGTTAACTCAGTTGTGCAGATATGTGTATGGCTATATCTTCAATTTGCCGACCCTCTCCCTTGTCATTTCCATTCTCCTCTTGACCTCATCTACTGCGTTTGTATTTTGGTTATGCTATTTTTCAGGACTAAAATTTTTGTTTAGTTCTTCTTTGAGTTTTGATTTCTTCACTAAGAAATCTACATCCCATTTTTTCCAGCCATTTCACAGGGTTTACTCTTCTTGGAGCATACTTGTCAGAGCTGCTTTAAAGTCTTTGCCAAATAACTGTGGTATCTCTATCACCTCAGTGTTGACATTTGTTCATTGTCTTTTTCCATTGAAGTTGAGATTTGACTGGTTCTTCTTTGGGTTTCATGCCGACTAAATCTGGGTTTTATCCTGGACATTTTGAATTATGCTATGAAACTCTGGGCCTCATTTAAATCTTGGATAATGTTGAAGTATTTGTTTCATCAGCCAAACAACCTAGTTGGATGCAAGGCACAAGTTCCAAACAGTCTCCTGTAGTTTTGATGTTCATCCCATTTTCAAAGCCTCGCATTATTATTCAGACCAGTCCCACGTGTGCAGCATCCAGTGGTCGTTCTGGGGCCTGGGCACTAATTTATCCCACAGGTCAGCTCTCAAAGCCTATAAGGTGCTTGTGAGCATCAAATCTCTATGTGTACAGCTTATGGGACCAGAAGTCCATAAACACTTTCATGGGGTCATTTTCTCAAGCTTCTCACTTTCTGCTCTCTCCATGACACATTCCAGTTCCTTGAGGCTCCTCTTTTTGGTCTCCTGGAAGACGACTGGAGCTTTGTCCACTCTGTCATGTACTTTTAAGAAAAAAAAAAATATTCTAATGTTTATTTATTTTTGAAGGAGAGAGAGAGAGAGCACAAGCAGGGGAAGGGGAAGAGAGAAAAGGAGACACAGAATCTGAAGCAGGCTCCAGGCTCTGAGCTGTCAGCACAGAGCCCCACATGGGGCTCCACCTCACGAGCCATGAGATCATGACCTGAGCTGAAGTCAGATGCTTAACCAACCAAGCCCTCCAGGCGTCCCACTTTGTCATGTGCTTTCTACAATGTGCCCATTTCCAGGGCCAACAAGTAGGCAAACATACGACAAAAATAAGTTGCAGAGCCCCTCACCCTCCTGGGACCACAGTTCCTCTTAACTGAGAGGAAAGATCCCTCCCTCAGAGTTTTAAATACCTATAGGTCACTAGGGTTAACGGGAATGTCTCCCACTCTCTCTGTATATTGGGAGACCCTTTCTTGTCCTGTGCTAGAACTGGAGGGATTCTTCTGGAGATCTAGAGTCCAGACTGCCCCACCACCAAAAAAAAAAAAAAAAAAAAAAGTAGACTCATTAATAGTCTAGTGGGACTGAGAAGTTCGGTGTTCTTCCCCAAACCACCTGCTTTTTTGCTTACTGCTTCTTACTTATCAGAGCCTTCAAATGGCTGTTCTGTGCAATCTGCTCAAGTTTTATAACTACATTCAGTGGGAGAGATGGGGTGATAGGTGCCTCTCTATCTTACTAGGAATCAGAACCAGAAGCTTTAAAAATACAAAATAAAACAGACACCTAGTCTCCATCCTAAAGGTTCGGCTTCAATTTTTTATGAGATAAGGATATGAGCAAAAGTTTTATTATTTTTTCAGATAGCCCTTGTGATTTGAATATACTCCAAAGTTGAGAACCTCTGTCATAAACAAAGGTACTTAAGGGCAGATTTTATTTCCGAATTCACAGCCACGTCTTATTACTATCTTCGCCAGACACTCTCCTGGATATTTCAAGGGTTATTTAACTTTATAGAATACGGTTAAGAGTTCATACGGACTTGTGCCTGGTCCTGCATGCCTACTAGGACACTCATGAGTTGTGTGATCTCCCCCAATTTGTTTACCCACCAAGTGTCGTATCTGGAAAATGGAGACAATAAGGAAACCTGGTTTTAAGGATCATTGGAAGCATTAAATTACATGATGAATGTAAAGTACACAGCACAGTACCTGAAATACAGAAAATATTCAACAAACATTAGCAATTAGTACCACTCACATTTTACAGGTGAGAAATTTGAAACACAGACAGATTAAGTGACTTCCCTCAAGTTTTCTTTCTAGTGCTTTTAAAGGTACATCAACCAGACCCCAAAACACGTGACGAGGCCCTCTGTGGTGACTGAAATGGTTCGGATATAGTTTCGCTTTATTTTTTGAAAAAAGTTGGTCCAGGGGCGCCTGGGTGGCGCAGTCGGTTAAGCGTCCGACTTCAGCCAGGTCACGATCTCATGGTCCGTGAGTTGGAGCCCCGCGTCGGGCTCTGGGCTGATGGCTCGGAGCCTGGAGCCTGTTTCCGATTCTGTGTCTCCCTCTCTCTCTGTCCCTCCCCCGTTCATGCTCTGTCTCTCTCTGTCCCAAAAATAAAATAAACGTTGAAAAAAAAAATTAAAAAAAAAAAAAAAGAAAAAAGTTGGTCCAGTTCAGCTAAAATGCTCATGGGAGTAAGGTGCCTGGCAGGCGGCTCAGTCGGTTAAGCATCTGACTCTTGACTTCAGCCCAGGGCATGATCTCATGGTTCGTGGGTTTGAGCCTCTCCTTCTGCACTGACAGTGCACAGCCTGCTTGGGACTCTCTCTCTCCCTCTCTCTCTGCCCCTCCTCTGCTCACTCATGCTTGTGCTCCTTCCGTCTCTCTTTCAAAATAAATAAATAAACATTACAATAAATAAATAAATAAATAAATAAATAAATAAAAGATAAAATGCTCATGGATGGTAATTACTGATATGTAGCTTCTGCTAGGAAGTCCAAGTTCTAATAACATGCAGGCAGCATCCCGAGTAGAGAGCATTTTTTTTCCCTAGAAACCTTCCTTCAGTGACTACTTCTTTCCACATGTGCAAATGCTTAAGATTTTCTGTGATGAGAGAGGACAAGGAAATCCCAGACCTGTAATTTCCTCTTCTGCCACTCGGAGCTCAGAAACGATGATTTTTTTGTTTTCTGAAAGCTCTCGGATAGAATGCGTACAGATTTAGGATTGTGTTCCAAAGCCCCAAGTAAACGATCGCTGGATGCGGGATTCATGGATGTTGTACAGTATCTAGTATAAGACAGTATTTGTAATTAATGTACAGCGTTTTATTATCTAGCGGATTTTCAATTAACAAGGAACTTCTCCCGGGTTTTCGAATTAAAGGCTTCAAGTGATATTTTCATATATTTGCTTCTGAAAATATAAGCTTCATTTCCTTTCTAGTTCTTCCTTTCCTGTAATTCTTAGAACAGAAAAAAAAAATGTCTTTCTTCTCGTCAGAAGAGGTCCTGGTACCTTCCTAGGAGAACATCTATCATGCTAATGACTCCCTTTTTGAGAATCAGGAGTGGAGGCTCCCTCTTAACATTTTATCTGCCAATTTATTAATAGGAATAGCTCTTTGGAGGTCTTTATTCCATCGTGTAACATTATCCACATCAGAAGCACAACATCTAGAAAAAATTTAATGTACTTTTAAAACCACACTGTTGAAATATTCACGAGCTGTGAATGTTTTCTTGGTCTGAACGTGTAGGTGGAGGGAAGGGATGTGGTGGTAATAGAGTGGGAGGGGCCAGAGAAGAGCCGCTAAATGTCTCGGGGAAATATGAATCTGTTGATTCTCTGATGCTCAAGGGCAATATTCTCCCAAACCCAGATTTGACATTCAGAACAAGTCCAACTTCTGTCACATCTTCACGGACCAGGGACAAGTTCTTTATGTCGTGATTTCTAGGCCTCAACCTTCTAATGGCATCATTGGCTTCTTTGGCCGCCATCCCTGGGAGGCGGCCTTGGCAGAGAAGGGTGTCACGTTGTCAACTGCATCTTGATGAAGTCCTATTACGTGGGAACAGGGAGTTGTCGGCAGTAAGACCCAGTGACTATCTCTGTTTGGTGCGGAAACCAGCATGAGCACAGATGACGATATCTTGAGTGGGGAACCTTAGAAATGGTCCATTACAAAGCTGTACTAAGCCAAAGATTTTCTTGGAAACAGTTTAGTGCTTTTGAAGCAGGGTAAGAAATCTTTGGCTCTGAATTGCCCCTGCTAAATGTACACAACGTCCAGATGACGTTGAACACATAACGTTTCGGCTAATGAAGCCTCTTGGAACAGAAATTTGGAACGGGGTGTGCGGGCTTATACGAGTACAAGCTTATTTTAGAAAAAATACAAATGTACCAAGTTGGGTTTTTTGATGTTCATTTCCTAGCCGTGTAACATGGTGGTCTGAGAGTAGTTATGTCTGGAAAGGAAAAGATCGATGTCCGTAGCTGATCCCAGCCATAGCCCTTGCGGATGGCCCACTCTGGCATTTGGCCAGCCTGTTCTTCCCATTTAGCAGACAATATGGAGGAGGTGAAACAACTATTATTTAATACATTGAGTCTTGGACCTGCTGTTTATCAACGGAATCCATCTTTTCTCTGAGCCTCGTCTCTAAAACAAGAGCCAAAACAATAACATCTCATCAAGTTATTTAGACAGGAGAGAAAACAGTTAAAAATAACTTTGAGGGGTGCTTGGGTGGCTCAGTTGGTTGAGGGTCTGACTCTTGATTTCGACTCGGGTCATGAGTCCAGGGTCGTGGGAATAGCCCTGTGTAGGGCTCCATGGAACCAAAGATATTCTCTCTTTCTCTCTCCCCCCCTTCCCCATTTGTGTGCACTCTTTCTCTCTCAAAAAAATAATAATAACAAAATAAAATTTAAAAATAGCTTTGAAAACTATGAAGCTTTAAATAAATGCTGATGATAAGGGCAATAATAAATAATGATAATAAATCACACATCTGCTCACCTGATCCTCACAGCAATTGAAGAAACAGGCACCATACGTGTTATTTGTCACCAAGCAAGGACTCATTAAAAAATTTTTAAAGGATTTTCAGAAGAAAACCCAGTTTTACTGGGCTTAACGATTTATATATTCTTTGTCTCCTTCATTCACTTAATGTTCAAGTGCATGCATTTTAATTTGCAAATAAAGGGGACACCTGGGTGGCTCTGTCGGTTAAGCAGCCGACTTCGGCTCAGGTCATGATCTCACGGCTCATGAGTTCGAGCCCTGCATCGGGCTCTGTGCTGACAGCTCAGAGCCTGGAGCCTGTTTCAGATTCTGTGTCTCCCTCTCTCTCTGCCCCTCCCCTACTCATGCCCTGTCTCTCTCTCTCTCTCTCTCTCTCTCCCTTCCTCTTTCAAAAATGAATAAACAGGGGCGCCTGGGTGGCTCAGTCGGTTAAGTGTCCGACTTCGGCTCAGGTCACGATCTCGCGGTCCGTGAGTTCGAGCCCCGCGTCGGGCTCTGTGCTGACAGCTCAGAGCCTGGAGCCTGTTTCCGATTCTGAAGACTGCATCTCCCTCTCTCTCTGCCCCTCCCCTGTTCATGCTCTGTCTCTCCCTGTCTCAAAAATAAATAAAACGTTAAAAAAAAAAATTTAAAAAAAAAAAAACAACTGACTTTCAATTTGCAAATAAAGATTTCAAGCTCCCTGAAGGAAGAACACTTATCTCTCCGATTCATCAGGATGCCTGGTATATTTGAATATATTTAGATATAGTAGTTCTCAACGAGGGGTGATTTTGCCACCTTGGGGACACTTGGCGATGTCCAGAGACACGTTTAATTGTCACAATTGGAGAGAGCTCCTGGTATGTAGCTGGTAGGGGGCAGGGATGCTGTTAAACATCTGACAGTGCACAGGACATTCCCCTATAATGAAGAAGTATCTGGCCGAAAGTGTCGGTAGTACTGAGGCTGAGAAATCCTGATTTAGATCAATGAAAAAAGCATATACGATTATGGGGAACCTGGGAGGCTCAGTCAGTTAAGCATTGGACTCTTGATTCTGGCTCAAGTCATGATCTCATGGTTCGTGACTTCAAGCCTCGCATTGGGCTCGGGGCTGATGGTGTGGAGCCTCCCTGCTTGGGATTCTCCCTCTCTGCCCCTCCCGTGCTCTCTCTGTCTCTTAAAAAAAATAAATAAACTTAAAAAAACCAAAAAATATAGGTGAGAGGCGCCTGGGTGGCTCAGTTGGTTAAGCATCCGACTTCGGATCAGGTCGTGATCTCACAGTTCACGGGTTCAAGCCCCGCATTGGGCTCTGTGCTGACAGCTTGGAGCCAGGAGCCTGTTTGGGATTCTGTGTCTCCCTCTCTCTCTGCCCCTCCCCTGCTTGTACTCTGTCTCTCTCTGTCTCCACAAATGAAAAGTTAAAAAAAAAAAAACATTTTAAAAAAAGAAGAGTTCAAGTTCTTTACCGTTTTCTGATTCTAGCCCTCGATCATTCCTTCATGCACCTAATTCCTCCTTCTGTGTTGGAGAAGCCTTTTCTCAGCAGGAATGACAGTGCCTCGTTCACTTCGATGATACAACAACTAACTAGAAAACCAGTGACAAACCTCTCTCCAAAGTTCATCTCCTCTGCTACTCCTGCAAAAGAGATCTTGCCAAAACAATCTCTTTGAGTAGGTTTTGTTGGCCAAAATGAAAAGAAGAGCCAGTCTCAGCAAGTTTAAAGCATGATTTGTTCCTGGTACTTTTGAACTTTCCATCTTTCTTATTCCTTTTACTTGATTTCTGATCTGCTTTTAATTTGTTCTCTCTTCCCAAATTATTCACATTTTTAGGGGGAATCCTTAATAATTGCTGGCACGAGGCAGAAACAAGGAGGAGTAGGCAAACAAAACAAATAGTGGAGAGAAGTATCCAATGTAATGTTTCTCAAACATTTTCAATTTCTCCACCAGTATTTCTTGGGCAGAGTTAAGGAATTTGTATTTTTTTCTATTAAGAATGATGAAAACTAGTATATAAAACTACAAATAAATACAGCCAACAACCAGGGGGCCTGGGTGGCTCTGTTAAGCATCAGACTCTTGATCTCGGCTCAGGTCATGATCTCACGGTTTGTGAGATCAAACCCCATGTCGGGCTCTGGATTCTCTCTCTCTGCCTCCCCTGCTCACAATCTCTCTCTGTGTCTCTCAAAATAAGTAAATAAACTTAAAAAAAGAAGGAACAAACCTACGGGAGATGGGGGGAAGAAAGTGGGGAGAGAGCGCAGGGTAAAAAGACACAGAAAAGCTGTGATTCACTTTAAATTTTTGAGGGAAAAAAATGTATATAGCTTTGATTAACAAATGCAAAAATATAAACCTGCTTCAAGTACACATTATCCAAGGAAATGAGAGAATGCATAAGAAAAAAGAGACTGAGAGAAAGAGGAAGAAGAAAGAAATACCAGGCAAGTGTTTGTGCCCAAAAAGAGAAAGCCAGAGGCATAGGTTAGGGACCAACCTCTTCTAACTACCCAGCTGCTGGTCTCTGCAACATTCATTCCCTTGTCTTGTTGGCTCAAATCTTCTCTCCCTTATCAGGCAACATTTCCAGAGAATACTGCCCATACAGATTTATGGTGGGACTTAGGACATATAAAATAAGAATAATCATTCGTCAGCTTTAAAAAAATTTTTTTTTAATGTTTACTTATTCTTGAGAGAGAGACAGAGTGCGAGCATGGGCAGGGGAGGGGCAGGGAGAGACAGAGACACAGAATCCAAAGCAGGGCTCCAGGCTCTTAGCTGTCAGCACAGAGCCCGACGCGGGGCTCGAACTCACGGACTGTGAGATCATGACCTGAGCAGAAGTCGGATACTGAATCGACTGAGCCCCCCAGGCACCACTGGCTTTTTAATATTTTCTTAACCTTTTCTGGCCTAAGGAAAGACTTTATTCCCTGATTATTCGCCAAGCGGTTCCCTGGCTCCACCCTCCCTCCAACAATCTTCTTTCCTTTCATAGCTTGAACTAGGGTGACATAGGCCCTGTCCTTCTACCACTTACAACCTCTAAAATAAATCAAAAAAGCACACACACACAGAAGCCAGCTAAAGGGAAGTCAGAAAGAATTTTGTTCAAGTAGAAGCAAAAAATGGTTAATTTTTCCCCCCATATTGTTATTGCTTTTCTGCAGTGTTCAATTCTTTGGGGAAAAATGGTTGGCAATTTTATGAATACCTCCCTTCATTCTCTCTCTCTCTCTCTCTCTCCAATAATTAGCTTGCTGGCTGAACTGACCAACATTTGAAATAATAGGTCTGTATGTTTTTCAGTCATCCGGTGTAGAAATTCCTGGCAAATCAATTGCTCTGCTGTGTGACTGTTGAACGTTAAGTATTTGACCTCCCATTATTTAACATTAAAGACCTTTTTCAATTTGCTGGGTTTACATCACCAAAGCAAAACGTCTTTGCCTAACCAAAGACGGACTTGGCTCTTTCAAGTTTCTAACAATCAGCAACTCTAAGATAAAACATAAATTGACCCTAACACTGAGCAGACAATTGGCAAAACAATTTTGTGAAAAGGTGTTACAAAAATCAGGCAAATCTTTGAGGGAAAGGAATGGGATGTGTATCTTATAATCGTGGTATAGGAAACCTTGAAGTGTCTTGAATGAACTATTCCTATGAAGGGATATTTTCCTGTGAAGGTAAAGGACGGTTCTTTGTTCCCATGCCCCGTGGTAACCTAAGGATGAATAAACCATGTCACGGGAAATCATGTAGAAATCTTACAAGCCACAATTATGATCTGATGTGCATCTATGGTTGCCACTTGTGACCTTGTCTCTAGCAGTGTTTCTACTCCTTCAATAGGGAGATGGTTCAAGACTTTGTTGGAAAAGGGTTGCCCAGGCCCTCCACGATGATTCCCGACTCTTCTTGCTGCTGCTTTAATTTCTCATTAGATGTTTCTCATTAATGTTTCTCATTAAATCGGTGCTTCAGAGACGGCCATT
The DNA here is from genome assembly GCF_024362965.1 of Panthera pardus. Taxonomy (NCBI): domain Eukaryota; kingdom Metazoa; phylum Chordata; class Mammalia; order Carnivora; family Felidae; genus Panthera; species Panthera pardus. The sequence continues at coordinate 118,286,324 of NW_026526732.1, read as the reverse complement.
CCTTCCCAAGATGTTGCATATTGGTGATTGCTGAGATATTGAAACGCTCTTGCTGATGATTCATTCACACCTTCCACAAATATTGATTGAGTGCCTCTTGGACACACAAGAAGGCAAATTGCAATCCCCTCAAAGGGTTCGTGGATCCGGCATTTGAACTGGGCAATAATGGATTTTAAAAGGCCCTACTAGAAGGGGCGCCTGGGTGGCTCAGTCGGTTGGGCGTCCGACTTCGGCTCAGGTCATGATCTCGCGGTTTGTGGGTTCGAGCCCCGCGTCGGGCTCTGTGCTGACAGCTGGGAGCCTGGAGCCTGCTTGGGATTCTGTGTCTCCCTCTCCCTCTGCCCCTCCCCCACTCGTGCTCTGTCTGCCTCTGTCTTTCAATAAGAAATAAACGTTAAAAAATTTTGAAAAAAAAAAAAAGTCTTTACCAGGCTACATGCTGTAGGATTCCAATTATGTGACATCATGGAGAGGGCAGTGAAAAGATTCGGTGGTTCCCAGCAATCGCAGGGGAGGAGAGGACACATAGGTAGAGCACAGAGGATTTTTAGGGCAGTCGATCCGCTCTGTGTGAAACTGCAAAGGTGGATGCATGTCGTTGTATATTTGTCCAAACCAATAGAATCTACAATGCCAAGCGTTAAGTCCGATTTTTTTTGGTGCCAACGTAGGTTTGTCCGTGGTACCAAATGCACCACTCTGACGCAGGGATGTGGCTGGTGACGGACGCTGTGTGTGTGTGTGTGTGTGTGTGTGTGTGTGTAGGTAGGGGATGTATGAGAAATCTCTGTCCCTTCCTCTCCACTTTGCTGTGAACCTAAAAGTGTTCTGAAAAGTAAAGTCTAGTCTTAAAAAGTCTACTAGTAAAATGTAGTCGATCTTGGAAAGGGGAAACCTTCCACTGGTCAACTGCTCTGAAGTCTAAGTACCCGCCAATTTATTCAGTGGGTTCCCACTGCCACTAGCAAAGAGCTGGGTATTTGAAGGGGTCTTGGTGAGAGACGATTTTGGTGGGGAGACTTTTAGAAAGGGATCTCTGGGGAATGGAGTGCTATCCAGAGGAAGAAGGCCTAAATAGACCACCGTAGGAAGGCGGTGAGCAGGGGACATTTGTTGGAGGACGCTGGGTTATGAGGGCGGCAGGGCAACACCTGAATTTGAGCTCCACAAAAGCCAAGGTGGTTCAAAAGACAATGTGACTCAAAACAGATCAAAGACCTAAATATAAGAGCTGAAACTATAAAGCTCTTGGAAGAAAACAGGGGGGTAAAATTTCATGACCTTGGATTTGGCAATGGTTTCTTAAATATGACACCGAAAGCATAAGCAACAAAAGAAAAAAATAGATAAATTGGACTTTGTTAAAATGAAAAACTTTTGTGTATAAAAGGATACCACGGAGAGAGTGAAAAGGCAGCCACAGAACAGGAGAAAACACTTGCAAATCATACATCTTCTAAGCACCTCGTATTCAGAATATATGAAGAACTCTTACAATACAGCGGTAAACAAACAACTCAAAAGATGGGCATGGTACTTGAATAGAAATCTCTCCAAAAAAGACATACAAAAGGCCAACAAGCACATGAAGAGATGTCCAATGTTAGTCGTTAGGGAAATACAAATCAAAGCCATAAGAAATACTATTTCACACTCACTAAGATGGCTATAATAATAAAAAGGAGAAAGAAAGGAAGAAAGAAAGAATGAGAAAAAAGGAAAATAACAACCATTGGCAAGAATGTGGAGAATTTGGAACCCTTTAATACATTGCTGGTGGGGACGTAAAATGGGATAGCTGCTATGGACACATATTTGGTGGCTCATCAGTAAGATAAACATACAATTACCGCATGACCCAGCAACTCCACTTCTAGGTATGTGCCTCCCCCCAAATTGAGAACAGTTCTTGAAGGGGCCCCTGGGTGGCTCAGTCAGTTAAGCATCTGACTTTGGCTCAGGTCATGATCTCGTGGTTCGTGAGTTCAAGCCCCGCATCGGACTCTGCACTGACAGTGCAGACCCTACTTGGGGTTCTCTTTCTCTCTCTCTCTCTCTCTCTCTCTCCCTTTCTCTGCCCCTCCCCCACATGCGCTCTCTCTTTCTCTCTCTCAAAATAAATAAATAAACTTTAAAAAACCCAGTTCTTCAAATACAAACGTGGGCGTGAATATTCATCGCAGTACTATTCACAATAGCCAAAGAGTAGAAACAATCGAAATTTCCTTCAACGGATGAATTAATAGGCGAAAGGTGGTATATCCATACAATAAAATTCATCTGGCCATAAAATGGAATGAAGAACTGACACAGGCTATGGCATGCATGACCCTTGACGACATGAAGCTAAATGAAAAAGCCAGACCAAAAAGGCCACATATTAGGTAATCCCATTTACACGAGATCTACGGAATCGGCAAATTCCGAGACAGAAAGCAGGCTGGTGGTTGGCAGAGGCTGGAGGGTAGAGGGCAATGGAGAGGGGCTGATACGGGGTTTGGGGGTAAAATGTAGAACTCGATCATGGTGAAAGCAGCAGAGCATTGTGAATGCACTAAATGCCACTGAATTTTACACTTCAAGATGGTTTAGATGGTGAGTTTTATGCTGTGTCGATTTTACAACTGAACAAGTTAGCTTGTTGTCAGACCAGAGTCAAACAATGTCTCGATGAACAAAATAAATTAGTAAGTTGATATAGGTGTTGGGAGCTTTTAATTGGAATGATATACAGTTGGCCCCTTGATCAACATGGGAGTTAGGGGTGCTGCCCTCCCCCACCCTATGCAGTCAAAAACCTGCTTACACTTAACTATTAAGAGCCTACTGTTGACCAGAAGCCTTACCAATAACACAAAGGGTTGAGTAACACACACTTTGTATATTGTATGTATTATAAGTTGCATTCTTACAATAAAGTAAGCCAGAGAAAAGAAAATGTTATTAAGAAAGTCCTAAGGAAGAGAAAACACATGTACAGTACTTCCTAGATTTATGGAAATAAATCTACGTGTAAGTGGACGTGGGTGGTTCAAATTCATGTTCAAGGGCCACCTGTAATGATCTTGTCCCTATATCACTTTGCACATAGAAAGTCTAGAATACAGCATAATACTCGCAGATGCATAATACTTGCCGTGTAATGCTTGTATGCTTCTACATATACAGATGATCTGAAGTATGTCTAGCAAATGAATAAAAGTCGTTCATGATACGTAACAAAAAATTGCAAGGTGATCATTTACTCTTTTGCCAGGCTCCGCGAAGAGATTTGACAGCCCAGCGCTCTGGCTGCATTGGAAGAACAGCGAGCAGGTTGCACAAATGTCTGGTTGCTTCCTGAATTGGGGAACACACAAGTCTCCACACCGTCCCTGTTGTCAAGAAGGCAAAGAGGAATAAGGCCAGGTACCATCCTGATCTTACACAAACCAGAGACGTTTGTAATGGTGCGCCTTACTTGAGGCAACTACACCCTGGAAAAGTTAGGAAAGGATTCCAAGGTCTCACTATAGGGTGTAGAGGAGTCAGGCTCAAGCCTACCCTCTTGCCTAGTTCCTAAGCCTCTCAGCTCCGCCATGTTGCAGTCCAAACCTTTGAGGCAGATGTTCAAAGCTCTTGACAGCCTAGCACCACCTGCTTAAACACCCATTTCAAAACGTCATAACTTCAATTTCCCACTGTAGTCGGACTGATCTCGCCTTTACCTTATAAACATGGCTTCTTATTCCTAACTGCAAGCCTTCTGCTATTTCCCTTCCTTACTCCGTCTCAGGCTATACTGTCGCTCCTGAACTTCAGAAGGCGATTCCAGTCCCACGTCATTCGAGAGAGCTTCTCGAACCACTCCAGTCCTGCCTAATGGACTTTCTTTGAAAAACAAAACCAAAGCACGTTGAGGCTGATTATTTGCATAACTAATCTGGGCCCTTCACTCCCGTTGGACACAACGGTCTGGTTTTGTCAGCCTCTGTTTAACTTCTTTCTGTAGCAGGCTTTCTCAGCCTCAGCACTGTTGACATTTGGGGCCAGGAAGTTACTTGTTGCGGGAGCTGTCTCGTGCTTTATAGGATGTTTAGCGACAGCGCTGGCCTCTACCCACTAGATGCCTGTAGCGGTCATCCGCCCCCAGTTGTGACAACCAACAATGTCTCCAGATATTGCCAGATGTCTCTGGGGCCAGGGAGGAGCAGCAAAACCTCTCCCGGTTGAGAACCAATCCTAGGGTACCTCTCTGAACCTCAGCAGCAAGAAAGCTGAAAGTTACATTTCTCAGACTCTGCTGTCGCTAGGGCGCAGGACAGGAAATTGGTTCTGACAAGTAGGTGAACATATGCTAGACCTGAAAGGTTACAGTCAGGTGGAGACTGTCTTCCCTTGCTTCTGGCTGTTTTCAAATGACCCAAAAAAGGGGGTTGTGGAGAAGAAAAATATTTCTGCAGCAATATTCCTTGTCCATTCTCCGTGGTGGTCAGAAGACTGGTGTATGTGTGCGGGGAGAGTGGGGTGAGGTGAGAGCTCCAGGTCTCATTCTCTAGCTTTACGAATGTCAAGAGGCAGTTTCAATAATAGCACACTTCCAGCAGCTTCCTGATTTCTGCTTCCTGATTCCCGAATGGTAGTTATTCAAGTGTGCTCTTGAACTCAATAGACCTGGTGCTCCCTTCAGAGTGACTAGTTCCTTGGTCATCAGCTTGTCTTGTAACTGGAGCCCGTCCCGAGGGTCAGTTGAGAGTCAACTTTTGAACCCTTCCACCATTTTTATGCATCTGGTTCGCTCCATCTATGTTCTTCTGAACGAAAGAAGTGATTTCTCTTCCCTGAGCTGAACCTGTGTAACGCCTTACCTGTGATGATTGGACTCTTTCATGAATTTCCTTCCTTTCTGACTGGTTGAGTTTCCTACAGGGAGAAGTCACTTTTTCTCTCTCATCTGCCTCCCATAATTTCTACCCAGCGCCAGGCTCCAAGTGGGAATTACAAAAGCAATTTGATGAATTTGTGTTTGGCATTCACTAAAAACTTGCTCGATGAATAAAGACTTGGGGAAAAGAAAAGATGAAAAAAAGAGACCATCCCTGAACCTTCCAGTTTTTTATGTTCTTCAGTGTGTTACAGAACCTAGCCCTGCACATCTGATCCAGGAAAGAAGCTTCTTCTGGTGCGAAACCGGTGTGAGATTATCTTCATAATGGGCCTAATCGTGCTCTCCATTCCAGGCAAATGGTCCGGTAAAATACCAGAACACAGTATCTCCATAGAGTAATACCAGTCAGGCTTTTGGCTCTAGATATCTATTCACTGGTGGTTCCCAAACTTGTACATACAAATGCCTATTTGGTGTCTATATTTGGATATCTCGTATTCACATTAAATGTCACGTGTGTTAAACCAAACTCCCCTTCTCCTAGCCTGGTCTGACGCTCTGTCTGTCTTCTGCTCCTTAGTAAATGCCACCACCATCCACTCATGTCACCATCTTCCACCACTTCCCAATCCCTCACTGGACTCACTGCTTTTACTCTCTCTCTCACATTTCAACACGATCGGATGTTGAGTTCTGGTCTGTACCTTCTCATCAGAATAAAGTCTAGAGCCTGTAATCCAGGGAGTAAAGCCTTCCGAGATGTAGCCACTCCCAGGACCCCCCAAACTCATTCCTACCCTGTTCTCCCCTTATCCTTATGCCCCAGCCCAGATCTTTTTTTCTGTTCCCTAAACTCCCAAGTTCTTTACTGCCTCAGGGCCTTGGCAACTGCTTATCTCATCCATACTCGAGCTCTTCGCATGTCTTCTTCTTTTCATATTCAAGACCGTAGCTCACATGTCACCCCTCAGACGTGTTTTGCCTGATCATCTTATCCTCAGTAAACTCAACCTTCTAGATCATCCGCGATCACATCACCCTGCTAACTTCCTTGATCTCTCATCACTATCTAAACGACCTGGTCTACTTCTCTATTTTCTGGTTGATTTCTTGTGAGTGCGCCCTAGATGTAACCCCCATTACTGCAAGACCATCTGTCTGTCTCACCCCTGCATCCTGGCACCTCAGGCAGCACTTGGCCCATTGTAGGTCCTCAGGAAATGGTTGTTGAATGAATGAATGGCTCTTATCCATCTTGTTTTATTGTGGAAAACACATATAAAATTTATCATCTTAACCATGTTCAAGGATTCATTTTACCGGCATTAAGTACATTCACATTGTTATGTACTCATCACTACCATCTGTCTATAGAGCTCTTTCATTTTGAAAACTGGAAAATCTCTACCCATCTCTACCCTGTTCCTCCCTCCCCCAGGCCCTGCTAACCATCGTTCTACTTTCTTTATGAATTTGGCTACTCTAGGAACCTCATATAAGTAGAATCATACTGTATGTGTCTTGATGTGACTTGTTTATTTGACTTAGCACAATGTTCTCAAGCTTCACCCATGTAGTGGCATGTGACAGAATTTCCTCCTTTTTAAAGGCTGAATAATATTTCATTGATATCTACCACATTTTGTTTATCTGTCTATGCATCTATGGATATTTGGGTTGCTTCCACCTTTTGTTGTTGTGAATAATGCTGCTATGAACATGGGTGTGCAATTATCTCTTTGAGACCCTGCTTTCAATTCTTTTGGGTATATATATCCAGAAAGGTCATTACTGGATCACAAGGTAATTCTAGTTTTAATTTGGGGGAACTACCATACTGTTTTCCATAGCACTGCATCATTTTACATTCCCAGCAACAGTGTACCAGGGTCCCAATTTCTCCACATCCACAAACACATTTGTTATTTTCTACTTTTTTTTTTTTAACAGTAGTCATCCTAATGAGTTTGAGGTGATATCTCATTGTGGTTTTGATTTACATGTCCCTAATGATTGGTAATGTTAAGCATCTTCATGTGCTTGTTGGTCACTTGTATATCTTCTTAGGAGAAAAGTCTGTTCAGGTCCTTTGCCTATTTCTAAGTCCGGTTTGTTGCTGCTCTTCTTGAGTTGTAGGAGTTCTTTATATATTGTGGATACTAGACCCTTGTCAAATATGCAATTTGCAAATATTTTCTCCCATTCCATGGATTGTTTTTCGATCCTATGGATTATATCCTTGGATGCACAGAGTTTTTAATTTTGATGTAGTCCAAATTATCTATTTTTTCTTATTTATTTATTTATTTATTTATTTATTTATTTATTTATGAGGAGGGGAGGGGTGAGGGAGAGAGAGAATCTTAAGCACGCTCCATGCCCAGCACGGAGCCCGATGCAGGTCTCCATCTCACAACCCTGCGATCATGACCTGAGCTGAATCAAGACTGGGATGCTTAACCGACAGAGCCACCCAGGTGCCTCATCTGTTTTTTTTCTTTGTTGTGTGATCTTTTTGTTTCATATCCAGGAAATCTTTGCTGAATCCAAAGTCATGAAACTTTTCCCCTGTGTTTTCTCCTAAGAGCTTTGTACTTTTAGGTCTTATACTTAGATCTTTAGTGTACTTTGAATTAATTTGGCTTATGGTATAAGACAATGTTCCAACTTCATACTTTAGCATGTGGATATCCAGTTTCCCCAGCACTATTTGTTGAAAAGACTGTCCTTTCCCCATTGAATGGTCTTGACATTTTGTCCAAAAAAAGTTGACCATTTATAAGAGGGTTTATTCTGGGCTTTCTGTTTTATTTCTTTGGACTACATACCTTTATGCCAGCACAACACTAGTTTGATCACCATGGCTTTGTAGTAAGTAATAGAATCAGAACGCGTAAGATCTCCAACTTTGTTGGTTTTCAGGATTGTTCTGTCTGTTGAGGGTCCCTTGAGATCTCATATGAATATTAGAGTGTACTTTTCTATTTCTTTAAAAAAATTTCAGTAGGATCTTGGTAGGGATTATATTGAACCTACAGACCATTTTGGATAGTACTGACATTTTAACAATATTAAGTCTGACATTGAATTTTGTTTCACAGTATTGTTTAAAGCATTTTTTTTCATCAATATTCATCAGGGATATTGGTCTGTGCTTTTCTTGTAGTGTCTTTGTCTGACTTTAGTATTAGGGTAATACTGGCCTCCTAAATTGAGTTTGGGAGTGTTCCCTCCTCTTCAATTTTTGGATGAGTTTGAGGAGGATTCGTGTAATTCTTTAAATGTTTAGTAGAAGTTGCCAGTGAAGCCATCTGGGCTTTGCTTTATCGTGAGGTCTTTGATTATTGATTAAATCTCCTTACCAGTTATAGGTCTGTTCAGATTTCCTATTTCTTCATGATTGAATCTTGGTAGATGGTGTGTTTCTACGAATGTGTCCATTGTATCTGGGGTATTCAATCTCATGGCATACAATTGATCACAATGCTCTTAATCACCCCTTTTTTAAATTTCTGTACCATCAGTGGTCATGATCCTCTTCCAGTTCTGGTTTTAGTTATTTTAGTCTTCTCTCTTGTTTTTCTTAGTCAATCTAGCTAATTTTTTCTTTTTGTTGGTCTTTTCAAAGTACCAATTCTTGTTTGTTTGTTTTTCTCCATGTGTTTTAGACCTATTGTGTAAAGGGAAGGGAGGGAACAGAAAACAAATACCTCAAATACCTTTAAGAAAATTCTAAACTTGACCGTGTAGGGAAGGAGAGATTTGTTGAGCGGGAAGTGACATTGCCAGCGCGTAGGTAGGAACTGGCACTACTTCTGGAAAGGATTTTTGGCATCCAGCCAAGCCTGAAAAGAGAAGGTTCATTGTGCATTTTGTGCAACATAGATAATAAAAAAATAAATAGCTCATGTTTACATATGTGCTTATGATGTGCCAGGCATTATTGTAGGCACTTTATATATATTAATTCATTTAATCTTCCTAGCAATCCAGTGAGGTAGGTACTATTATCAATCCCATTTTACAGATGAGTAAACTGAGGCATAGAGCTTAAATCATGGTGAGTAAATGTCAGAACTGTGATTCCCCCTCCGGTGGTCTGGCTTCAGGGATGCTACACTGCCTCTACTAATAAGTGCATCCTTTTGATGCTGGCACTGGTGATGGATGGAACAGACACTGCAAATCGGTCTTTCCTTTAAAGTTTGCCGGTGGGTCTGAATACTACTTAGAATCTGCCAGTGAGAAGCTTGGAACATGTGAGCCCCGCCTACAAAGCTTGTGCTCAGGGCTTTTGGAACCAGCTCTTCACTGTTCCAAGCTGAGCTCTATGTATGCTAGCTTTCTTCCCAGTGTCTGGACTTCCATTTTAATATCTGTGATGAACAGATTCACTTGCCAAGACTTTACAGTCGCTCTGACTCAGCTAACGCCAGCATCATGGCCGGCAATGCCAACATGACACCATGCTGGGCACTTGGGTATGAGTGATCCAGGTTAGGTTAGGTACCTACACTTCTGCCCTTCCCGCCCTCTGTGCTATCTGTCTTATTTTCAGACCTACTGTGCTCCCTTCATGTTGCTGCTCTGGGCTCATTACATCTGTCTAATAAAATCTGACTGCCTTCTCTACATTAAGGCTTGGCCGTTTGATACGGGCCGTGTTTTAAAAGATTAATCCTGTGATTATAGAGACCAGCAGTAGCTAAAGCAGAGCAGAGTGGGAGCATCAGTGCCTGGTCAGAAACTTCCCGGGGATTGGAGGAGAAGAGGGTGGATGGAAACCTTCCTTGACACGTCGCTGGGTTACAGATCTGATGCAATAATCTGTAAACACACACACACATATGCGCCGTAGTCACAGCGGGCTTCTCCCTCCTGCCGGAATACGGAGTCGGGGAAAATATTCAGACCCCGAGCTGGGACATTGCTAGTGAAGGGGAGATTTCAGGTGAGAAGTAAATGTGTAGACAGGATGCGGTGACCTTTCTTATTTGCAGTGTTTTCATTCTGCAGCTTGCACGGCAGGGACCCTGACATCAGAGGCTCTGATGGCCCGAGGCTGTGTTGGAGAGGAAATAAATGAGCCTGCCCTACTTCCAGAGGCTCTAGTAATGTGTGTGCGGCACGGAACCTGGGCAGGGCAAGATGTGTGTGGACGAGCGACCTCTAGTGGCTCAAAGTGGGAGTTGCAGCGCCTGCTCTGCCGGGCTCGGGGAGGCTCAGTCAAAACACAGTCAAAACACAGGGTCTACAGAAAAGATCCTGTTTGCCCAACACCGTCCTGGACGTTAGGGGGGATTCAAAGGAGTCACAAGCAGGCCGACTTAAGGAGCTTATCATCCTCCGACCTGGGGAAATCAAAACAGCACGTTGTTTCTCTATTGACTTGACGCCGTGGGAGTTTCCAAGAAGGGAGAAGATCACATGGCTCAGAGGGAACAGTCCAGGAAGCTGAACCTGGAAAGGCGACTGGACTTCAGATGAAAAGAGGGAGGGCGTTCCGGGATGGGAGAAGAGCACGAACCAAACAAGCAGGAAGAAAAAGCCTGGACGACATACAGCCAGAGTTCTCCAGTGAGAAAATCTGACTGTGTGTGTTGGGAGGACTGAATACTAAGCCATGTGGCGAGAAGCCCAAGAAGAGAAGACCCGGCCCTCCGGGCTCTTTGGAAAGGACCCTCTTCAGGTCCTGTGACGACACCCCCCCGGGACTGCAAAGGCGAATGCTCCCCTGGTCAGAGCCTTGATGGGAATGCACAAAGCAGGCGGGGTGGAGGATTCTGGCATTTCAGAGATGTCAACTTAAGTTTTAAATTTTGCAGTGGTATTTAGCCAGCCTAGAGCCATGAATGCAGTTGGAAGTCGTGGAGCCTGTGGCAAAGAAAAGGGGAGGGCTTGGACCTTCTCACCCCGAGCAGCAGTGACTTGGCCCCCGGCCAGTTGTCGCTGTCAGGAATGTATACCCGCTTGCCAAATATTCCGAGCCTGCGAGGCAAGTACATTATCTACAATTTCGGGTGAAATCTCTCGATGCTGAAATGTTGGGTCAACTTTTTAAAACACTGTAACGGATCGAACAAAACATTTGGCCCTGCGGGTCGTCGCTTGATGAATTAGGGTTCCATTAATCAAGTGTTCTGAAAATGTTTTTAAGACATGGAATTAAACACACATTTTGGGGGGCGCCTGGGTGGCGCAGTCGGTTAAGCGTCCGACTTCAGCCAGGTCACGATCTCGCGGTCTGTGAGTTCGAGCCCCGCGTCAGGCTCTGGGCTGATGGCTCGGAGCCTGGAGCCTGTTTCCGATTCTGTGTCTCCCTCTCTCTCTGCCCCTCCCCCATTCATGCTCTGTCTCTCTCTGTCCCAAAAATAAATAAAAAACGTTGAAAAAAAAAAATTTTAAACACACATTTTGCTCTAATTCTCATGATTTGGGGCGGGAGGGGGGGAAGCTAAGGACATAGGGGACTGCTTTATTTTTCATTTTTTATATTTTTTTGTGATTATTTTATTTTATTGTATTTTTGGTGAGAAAGGGAAGTGGTTTTGGGGGGGGGGTTGTTTTTTTCTGATGGGGGCCTTGAAAGGAGCCCTGTGCTGCTGTATCTCTGCGGCTTATTAGCAAATTGGAGTCACCTTTCTGAGCCGCTGTTTGTTTTTTACTTGAGGTGTAATTGACGTATAACATTACACTAGTTTCGCGTGTACAGCATGATTTGATATTTGCGTATATTGCGAAATGATCACCACGGAAAGTTCTGTGAACCTCCATCACTGCACAGCTACAAATTTTTTCTTCTGGTCATGAGAACCTAAACAATTTTTTTTCTAACGTGTATTCATTTTTGAGAGACAGGGCATGAGCAGGGGAGGGGCAGAGAGAGAGGGAGACACAGAATGTGAAGCAGGCTCCAGGCTCTGAGCTGTCAACCCAGAGACCAACATGGGGCTCAAGCTCACGAACCATGAGATCGTGATCTGAGCCGAAGTGGGACGCTTAACCGACTAAGCCGCCCAGGGGCCCCTTATTATTTTTTAATATTTATTTATTTATTTATTTATTTATTTATTGGAGAGAGAGAGAGAGAGAGAGAGAGAGCGGAACCAGGGGAGGGCGGAGAGAGAGGGAGACACAGAATTCGAAGCAGGATCCAGGAGCCAAGCCGTCAGCCCAGGGTCCGGTGTAAGGCTCGAACTCACGAACTGTGAGATCAAGGTCATGAGAACTTGAAAGATTCACTCTCAGTCACTCTCAAATGTACAATGCAGTATTATTAACTGTGGTCGCCGTGCCGTCCACGGCATCCCCAGGACTTACTTATTTTATAGTTGGAAGTTTGTACCTTTTTACCCCCTTCACCCATTTCCCCCACCCCTAACCCCCCACCTCTGGCAACCACCGATCTGTCCTCTGGTCTGTGAGTTCAGTGGTTTATTGTTGTGGTTTTTAGGTTCCACATATAAGTGAGATCATATGGTATCTGAGCCTCTGTTTTCTCATCAATCTAATTAGAGGTCCTTCTGGCTCAACAACGTATGATTCCTAAGGTGCCCCCCAAATCTAAAATTCTATGATTCTTATTCTGTGGTGGAAGAGGATGTGTTTTCCAGCTGACCCCACCTTGCAGAAAGCTCAGAGAGAGTTTCGTTTGTGTGCTAAGCTCCTGTCATCCTTCGAGGGAGGCAGTGAGGTGTACCAAAGTCTTGGTTAACCTTGGCCCCACGTTAGAATGAACCAGAGAGTTTCGCAACAAACCCAATGCCAAGCCTCATTCTGAACAGCCAGAAAATTGGAGGGGACCCGAAGGATGGGTCCCAGGCATGGGGACGAAAGCCCACTTCCTGCTACACACCCGTGGTTCTCAGGTCCTGGCTGCACATTAAAATCACCACCAGGCTCTGGGATCTGGCAAACCAAGGCAGTGGCAAACCCATTGGAGCCTGAGGCCGCAGGAAAAATGTGGGCCCCTTTCTACCCTCATCAAAACGTCCTCCCCTAGTTTGGGCCAAGTGGGAGAAAAAGTTAATAAAAGCTCTACAATCAGAAATCGTGACTGTGTAAAATCTGCATTGCAAAATGTCTTCACTATTGTCAGCCTTCAGCGGCTTGATGGGGCTCAGTGGCCCTACGATGCTGGAATGGCGGGCTGGTTGGAAGCCACTGTTCCTGTTCCGCGATAACACAACGTTGTAAAACACACCAACATCAGCAATCTGTATTTATTTAAAATCACGGTAGTTCCTGTATCCTGGATATTTTGCAGATGTTAAAAAAATATTGAATTCAAACATCATGTTTTCTTTTTTTTTTTTTAAGTTTATTTATTTATTTTGAGAGAAGCAGAAAGAGAGAGCAAGCAGGGAAAGGGCAGGGAGAGAGGAGAGGGAGAATCCCAAGCAGACTCCGAGATGTCAACGTAGAGCCCGACGGGGGGGCCTCGAACCCGCGAACCGTGAGCTCATGACCTGAGCTGAAACCAAGTTGGGCACTGAACTGCCTGAGCCACCCAGGCGTCTCTCGAATGTGATTTCCCTCGATTACTGATGTGTTTGCCACCCCCTTAAGAAAGTTCTCCACCTGTTCCACCCAATCCCAGATCCGGACCTGGGTTTAAACCCTGCTTCTGCTTGGGTGAGTTACTAATGCAGTCTAAGCCTCGCTTACTCGTGTGTTGGATGTGGTTAATGCCGGCACCTGCTTTACAGCACTGTGAGGTTCAAATGAGGTAATGTACTGACGTGCCTAGCACAAAGTGGGAGTGCCCTCACACGCGCTAATGTGCATCGGCTAATATCACGTGCAAAGATTGTGTAATATCACAGTTACCACGGTTCTAATTTGTCTGCTTATTCCAAGAAAGTTGGCTTACCTCGGATTTGTCACTTCTTGGGTGTAGGATTAAGGTAGTCTCAACATTATCAAGTGTCTCCAGCCAGGGGCGTTCAAACTCTTCCCTAAGACCCTCAGGATCAAGAAATAACCAGATATTATTTATAGCTGAATAATGATACTACAAATTGCCTGATGGGCATAATTATTTTAATCTATTTTATATAGTTGGCTCTGTGCAAAGTTTATCTTAATCAATTTAAATAAAGCACTCATAGATTTTATTTGATTTATTTTTAAGTGCTGATTTATTTATTTTGAGAGACAGAAAGCAGGGAGGGGCAGACAGAGAGGGGGAGAGAGAGAATCCCAAGCGGACTCCACACTGTCAGTGCAGAGCCCTATGTGGGGCTCGAACTCATGATCCTTGAGATCATGACCTGAGCCACAATCAAGAGTCGGATGCTTAACCGACTGAGCCCCCCACCGGGCACCCCAGGCTTTCCATAGATTGTAAATGTTTGAGGACCGCTATTCTAGATCATATTTCTCAAAGTTTAATGTCCATGAGATTCACCTGGGGGTTTTGTTAAAATTCGGATTTTGATTCAGCAGGTGTGGGGTGGGGCTTTAGTTCTGTACTGGTTGCAAGTTCCCAAATAGGCTTGGCTACATAATTTGCAGGGTTCACTGCAAATGAAAATACAAGACCCCTTGTTTAAAACCTATTAGCAATTTCAAGATGGCAACGACAAAGCATTAAACCAGGGGTGGAGCCCTTCCAAGTGTGGGGCCCTGGGCTACTCCACGGGTCACGCAACCCCATGACACCTGCCTTGCTCCTGGGTGATGCCTGTGCGGGGACCCAACACCATACTTTGGGTATCAGTGGTGTCCAGCAGAACTTTCTGTGATAAGGGAGAGATTCTATGCGTGTGTTATAGCCACTCAGCCACATGGGGCTGCTGAGCCCTTGAAATGTGGCTAATGTGAGCAAAACTAATGTTTTGTTGAATTTTAATTAGATTTAAATAGCCCCAGGAGTCTGACAGCTGTCCCATTGGACAACACAATTTGGTTGTCAACTTTCTCTAGCAGGATAGTTTCCTACTCAAGCACATTGCCAATCTCAAAGTTGGTTACACAACATTAGTCAAGGGAAGTCAGACCAGATCTTTTTTCTTTATGCCTTAACAGATCTATATAATCTTTAAAAAAAATTTTTTTTGATAGGTAATGCTATTCCAAATATTCTCATGACAAAGACCTGGCCTAATCGGGGAAATTATTTTTTTTTTACATTAAAAAAGTTCTATTTAATTTACTGCGGAAAATATTGGCAATTCATATGTTAAAAGTTTCTTGCCTCCTTTCATAGGAAATGACTGACAGCTTTCAGTGCTGGCTGCGTCTTTTAAGACTTAAGTGACTGACACTTTTCAGGCAGAAGACACTTTCCTACAGCCTTGAAGTAGAACTTGATTTCCCTGATGTGAAGACAGCTAGCTTTCAGGTGTCTGAGCTGCAGCTGGGACTTTTAACCCTCTGTGGTCGGGCATCCTGTTTCTGGGACTGAGATTGAGCCTGCCCAGGAAGTAAGAATGAGAAAACTTCAGCCGGCACCACCAGGCTTGCTGTTATGAAACGCTTCGATCCTGAAGGATTTTATTATTATTTTTTAATGTGGGCTGAGTGAAACCTGCAAATTGCTAAACCGCTAATCTCCAGAGAGGTGTTCTGATTTTCCAACTCTGTTCAAGACTTTAAATTTTCTTTTTGAAACAGGATTAACTGGACACTCAATGAAAGAGAGAGAGAGAGAGAAGGGGGGGAGGGAGAAGAAAAACTAGAAATGCAACTTCTTGAGTCAAAGAAATAGAAGTAAGAAGATGCTACCAGAATATTCACAGCCCAGGAAAGAGGGAAGGAATGTGGGAAGAGGCTCACTTAAGGATAACAGCCTCCCAAACCATAGCTCCATCCATCAGGAATTTGTAAGCACCAGAAAAAAACCAGCCCTTGGTTTCTGTGACTGTTTTTTCTTCAGATCTGCAGTTAGTTCGTGGCTCTTGAATCAAAGCATAAAGCACAGGAGGGATCAAACATTCTCCAAATGGGTCAGTGCTTGGTAGCCTCGAGATACACTGTTTAGAATCCTAACTCCTCGAAACAGACCCAGGAACCTATAAGAAGTTAGTAAGTGATAGCACAGCAGTGGCCTCAAAGGAAGGGGGCATTATTCAAAAGCGTTAAGTCAACTGGCCAACCATTTGGGGAAAATAAATATTGCTCAATACTTATACTCTACAACAAAATAAATCCCAGATGGATTAAATATTTATGTGCTAAAAATAAATAAAAACCCAAACCATAAAAGTGAGAGTAGAAGAGTGGAATTTCGGGGTCAGGAGTGTGTGTGTGCTTAATCTGAGCACAGTTAATTCTCCCACTGGCCATGCACGAAGGATTCCGGCCGGGTCTGCAAAATCTACACCAGTACCTTTGATTATCTGGTTTCTGTTTTCGCCATGCTAATAGGCATGAAGTTGACTTAAAATGCATTTCTCTGATTACTAATGAGTTTGTACACCTCTTCAAATACTTGCTAGTTTTGGGGGGGTTCCATTTTCATAAAGCGCCTGCTTAATTCTTTTCCGAATTTCCACTGGACTTTCTGTATTTTCCTTCTTGATTTGAGAAGGTTCCTTACATATTTTAGATACGACTCTCTTGTTAATTTAGACACAACGAGTTCCATTTTCTCCCTTGTCATCTAGTAGCTTTATGTCTGTTAGTCTTTGTTGAACAGAAGCCCTTCCTTCTGATGCAATAAATCTGTCTTACACAGATATCTAGTGTTGTTCGTGTGGGACAACTGGAGGCAGTTGGAGTGCCCACTGCTGGGAGAGTGGATGGATTAAATACAGTGCACACGAGGAGGTCTGGGCAGAAAACAGTTAGAAGCAATGGACCAAATGCACACCGAACATCAAGGGTGATCCTTAAAGACATAATGCCGGCCGACACAAGGAACAGAGTGAGAAATATAACACGATACCATTTATGTCAAATAAAATGGGTGAACATTATACAACACATATTTAGCAAAAGTGTATGCAAACTAAAAGATCCATATTTAACACACTAGAATGAATATATGGGGGGTTGGAGTAGGACCTGGGGGGGCTCAGTCAGTTACACGTGTGATGCTAGATTTCAGCTCCGGTCATGATCTCACGGTTCGTAGGTTCGAGCTCTGCATCGGGCTCTGCACTGGCAGTGTGGAGCCTGATTGGGATTCTCTCTCCCTCTCTCTCTGCCCCTTCCCTGCTCTCTCTCTCTCTCTCTCTCAAAATAAATAAGTAAGCTTAACAAAAAAAGGATAAATAAATAAGAGAGGAACCTGGGATGACTCACCCACTGATAATGTCTTATGAAATGAGGGATAGAATTCCACCTCAGTACCCCACACTCCAATACAGAAGTAGAAAAGACAGAGAAATACTTTTATCATTCTGGGGTAAGAAGGCTTTCTAATAAAGATGTCAAAGTCAAAACCTATACAGGAATAGGATGATAAAACAAATGGAAAAGTATTTTTTAAGTTTATTTATTTATTTTGAGAAGGAGAGGGAGCACAAGCAGGGGAGGGGCAGAGAGAGAGGGAGAGAGAGAATGCCAAGCAGGCTCCAAGCTGTCAGCACAGAGCCCGTTGCAGGGCTGGGACTCACCAACAGTGAGATCACGACCTGAGCTGAAATCAAGAGTCGGATGCTGAACCAACTGAGCCACCCAGGCGCCCCTAATACCAAAAATATTTTTTAACTGCGGGAAAATATACGTAACAGAGTATCTACCGGGGTAACCATTTTTTGAGGAGTACAGTCAGTATAGTATTAAGTACTTTGACATTGTCGTGCAACCGATCTCCAGAACTCTTTTCGTCTTACAAAACTAAAACTCTGTACTCATTAACCAGTTCCCTCTCCCGCCTCCTCCCAGCCCCTGGCAGCCCTCAATCTACTTTCTGTCTCTATAAATTTGACCTATTCCAGGTACGTCACGTGCGTAGCATCATACGGCGTTTGTTCTTCGGCGACTGGCTTATTTCTCTTAGCAGAATGTCAAGTTTCATCCATGTTGTAGCAAGTGTTGGAATTGTTTATCCATTGATGTTGATGGACACTCGGGTTAGTCCCACAATTTGGCTGTTATGAATAATGCTGCTATAGATGCGAAAGTACAGATGTCTCTTCAAGACCCTGCTTTCACCTCTCCTGGGTAGACATCCAGAAGTTGAACTGCTGAACCGTGAGGTAAAAAGAGAATTACTAATTCTATTTTTAATTTTTTGAGGAACGGCCATACTGTTCTCCATATGCTGCTTCATTTTACATTCCCACCAACAATGTGCAAGGGCTCCAGTTTCTCCACATCTTCACCAACAATTGCTTTTTTCTGTTTTGTTTTATTTTTTTTAAGGTTCATTTATTTGGTAGGGGCAGGCATGGCAGGCGAGGGACAGAGAGACAGGGAGAGAGAGAATCCCAAGCAGGCTCCATGCTGTCAGCACCAAGCCCGATTCAGGGCTTAATCCCATGAACCATGAGATCGTGACCCGAGCCAAAATCAAGAATTGGCTGTTGAACCGACTGAGCCACCGAGGCGCTCCTGTAGGGGTTTTTCAAACAGTCGTCATCCTAACGGGTGCGAGGCACATAAAACATTTTTTAAAAAAACGTGAAAAACTGGGAGAAATATTTGCACAATACATGGTTTACACTCCTGATAAAGAAAGAACTCAATAGTCAATAAGAAAAAGATGAATAAGAATTTAAAATGGACTCTGGACATAACTAGCAACGTAATCAGAGGACAATACACGTAGTTAGCCAACTTGCATACATGTACATCCTTTTCAGTAATTAGGGTCATATAAAGAAAAACAACATGATACCATTTACAGCATGTCAGCTGGCAAAAAATAGGGACAAATGCCAATACTCAGTGATGGTGAGGATACGGAGAAGGATGTGCTCTCATACAACACTAGCTGAGGAAGAGAAGAGAAACTCTGGTTGTCTTCCAATGTTCATTCTCCCCCATTTTCTTTGGTAATAGATTGCTTTTTTTTTTTAATGTTTATTTGTTTTAGAAAGAGAGAGAGCAAGAGGGGCAGAGAGACAGTGGGACAGAGGATCCGAAGCAGGCTCTGTGCTGAGAACTCACGAACTCACAAACTGTGAGATCCTGACCTGAGCTGCAACCAGGAATCAGACACTTAACTGACTGAGCCACCCTGGCGGTCCCTGGAAGCGTTGTGTAGGAATTCTGGGAAGGTTCCTTACAAGAAAGGAGCAGGATGTTCATTTTTGCTCTTCTGCTTCTTCCTTTTGCTTTAATGGAACATAGCTGTGATGGCAGGCACTCCAGTAGCCATCTTGGACTACGAGATAACTTTGAGGATGGAAATAGTATGATGGTACTGGGAATGCAAGAACTTGAGCATAGCTTTAGGTGTCTGAAATTTGGCCTCCTTGCTGCTATTAGAGCCACCTACAACTCAAACCAACGTTTTATATTCGGCCTCAAACCGGCAGTGGAAAATTCTCACTGTGTGCAGGTGAGTAGGGGGAGTCACACATCCCTAAAGGAGCTCCATGTCCTCTGAAAATTAGAAATTTAAATAACTGAAGGGGCGCCTGGGTGGCTCGGTTGGTTAAACATCCGAGTCTTGGTTTCGGCTCAGGTCATGATCTCAGGGTTTGTGAGTTCAAGTCCCATGTCGGGCTCTGCACTGACAGTGCAGAGCCTGCTTAGGATTCTCTCTCACCCTCTATCTTTTCCCCTCCCCTTCTCCTCCTCACTCTCTCCTTCTCTCTCTAAATAAAGAAATAAACTTAAAAAAAAAAGAAATATAAATAATTTAAAAGTTTCCAATGGTGCGTTTTGTAAGATTCTAACAAATGCCCTTCTCAAGTTACTAAAGCTTAAAGCTTATAACTTCCGGAACACTCGTGCAATAGGAAACGCTTCCCTTTGATTTTAGTCTCACTTTGGCCCCTTGTACACATGTGTTGGTGATATACTTTCCATTTATTCTCAAAGCCCTTCTTCCCCCTTTTAATTGGTGTTCTCTGTATGAGGAGAGCTGCCCGTGTGAACTCACTCCCCGTTCCCCAAAGTCATGTTTCCAGGAAGCTATAAAAGACATAGTTGCATCAAACAAAGGCATTGGGATAGGTTTTA
Organism: Panthera pardus; assembly: GCF_024362965.1. Taxonomy (NCBI): domain Eukaryota; kingdom Metazoa; phylum Chordata; class Mammalia; order Carnivora; family Felidae; genus Panthera; species Panthera pardus. Next base: position 118,266,373 of record NW_026526732.1, on the reverse strand, counting down.
AAATGGGAGGAACTGGGGTCATTTAGCCTGCAAAAAGAAGAAACTCAGCGCAGGATAGCCATCTTTAAATACCCCGGGGCCTCCAGAAGCAGAGATTATAGAGGTCGAGCTTTCTAGAATGACAGCTATCCATCAATGAGCCCAACTTCCTTGAGAAGTAGCGAGTTCCCCGTCCCTCAAGTTGTTTCTCCCGTCGAGGACATTGCGCCTGTGGGCCGTGCCAGGTCAAGGTCCCGTGATGCGCTGGGGTTTTGTGGCCGACTAAACACTCACTTGTCTTATCACAAGGTGGAAAGAAGGTCTCAGTGGGAAGTGCGTGTCTGAGGAGGAGGCTTTTAGGGGACATGCCTGGTAGCCCGTGGGGAGCTCAGTGCCCTCAGTGTTCTACTTTCCCGTTGACCATCAGCTCCAGCCAGACGGCTCTACCCACTGTCTCCTGGTCCTTCTCCACCATCTAAACTGTCTTCCTCTGCCTACCCAGCCCTGACCAGTTTCCCGCACCTCACTTCCTCCACAGAACCTTCTCGTAGAACACCTGCAGTTCTCCCCGTGTTACTTCACGCAGGTCTGCTTTGACACCCTGGTAGAGACCACCAGGCTCTACACACCTGCCCTCTCACCATTCAGCAGGAAGACGTAAAAGTTGAGAGAATGGCCTTTGGAGTCAGGCCGGAGTTCGAATTCAGGTCCTGCCAATTAACTACCTATTACCACCACTCAGCTTTGCTTTCTTCACCTGCCCGTTGGAGAGGGTGAAACGAATGACAGCTCTTGTTTGCAGTCGGCACAAACTAAGTGCATCAGGTGAATCATCTGTCCTAAGAGGCGGGTACTCTTTATGTCCTCACTTGCTCACTCATAGGATGGCCGTGAGACACGTGAAATGCTTCACCCCACGCCTGGCACCCTGTTCGCAGACACCTGCTACTCGTATCAGGTTGGTCATGGAATCAAGTGCCATTCTACCAACGGGAGCCCCAAAGCCACCCCTGTCCCCCTACTAACCACGGTGCCCTCCTGTGAGCTCCTGGGTCGCTCACATGTCTATATGGGTCGGGAGGGTAAGAACCCGGGGTGGGGGGGGGCATTTCTGGGCACCTCCTCCAGAGAGCCGTGAGCATCCCAAGTCGGCGAGGTTGCGATGAACGGAGACGGGGTGTTGGAGAAGCCGAATCCTAGCTGGGCAGCAACCCCATGTCAGGCTGGGAAGGGAGTTCTTCCAGGTGCCAAACGGTGCCTTGGAGAGAAATGACAGGCTGTGGGCGGGACCTCAGACACCGCAGAGCTCCTGGGGCCTCGCAGCCTCCGAGCTTGCCTTGGCAACAGCTCTTCTCCCTGTTCTCTTTTGAAAGGGAATTATGTGACTGCTGGCACCAGGCAATTATCATTTGCGAGGACTTTTTTTTTTCTTGTGTCATGTCAGAGAAAGACGCACACAAACCTTGCCTCCGAACAGTGCATCCAGGAATTACAGGCATAAGCCAATCGAGTTTTAAAAATGATGTTGCCATCTAAATTCTATTAACCCTACAATGCAATCTCCCTGAGACCAAAATATTGCAATTTCCTTCTCTTTTCGCCTTCTTTTTTCCCCATTTAATTTGATTTTTGCTCTCTTTAGAGGATACACAGTAATCGGGTTAAGCCATCGTGTTTTTAGCCTTGCTCCTAGAGCTCCTTCCCCTTCTATTTCAGCTTGTTCTTCGCTGCTCCCTTAATCCACTTTCTGCCCACTGAACATCCCGAGAAGAACTGGACGGAGAGAAATCATTTTGCCTTGGAAACTTATCAGGTTGAAAAAAATAAACAAGCTGCCGCCCTCCAAAGCTCAGAAAGTCACGTTAGCCTAAGGTACCGAGTCTGTTTATGTCCCTTTATCTAAGGGATAGATTTCATTATGAAAGCTGGGCCCGCCTGAATGGCCAAAGGAGCCCCTACCACTAAGGAAGTGCCAGCAATAATAAATGAGAGCAGTTGTGATTGAAATAGTCCAATCTGGATTTCAGAAGGGATTATATTTGTTTTTTTTTTTTTTGGAGGGCAGTGAATAATATAGGTTTTAAATAATAATTCTGCGACTTCAGCTCTTTCTGAGGGCATGAGGAAATGCTTGCCAACTCCTGAAAGCCCAGACAGTAATTGATTTAACAAGACCGAAGTAATATTGCTTTTTATGCAGCTTAAGGTATAAACAAATATTTCCTCTTAACACATTTCTAATGTTCGGGATAACAACATTCATCAAATTAGATGAAAACCGACATAACTTTTTGATGAAGGCTAAGTGATCTCTTTCTGACAAATTTTAGTCACATGCTGCCTTGAAAAGAAGGAAAGGGGCTCTCTGCCCACGAGATCGAGTCAAAATATCATTTAGGAAAGGAAAATGAAGGAGTAATAACAGTATGGTGATATTCCCATCCTGGCAAGGGGACCCCGTGTATGGTTGGTGTAGCTGCGGAGAACCCTATGGTCTGGAATCATTCAAAGAAGCATCTCTGGCAATCGGGAAGCCCCGGTGAGACTCTGCAAGGAAACTCAGGCACTCTTGAAACCAATGGAGTATTGTGCGTCAACTACGTTTCAAACACACGCAGCCAAGAAAGAAAAAAAAAAACAACTCAGGCACCCTGACCGGTTTGCTAGCCGGCCATCCTCTTTCTGGCTTCACACACCGGCATGCTGGCGCCCTAGGATTCCGCCACCCCGAGACAAGACAGATTTGATGTTGGGATGACCTTAAAAGGCATCTTTCAGGTACCAAGCCTGCCAGGTTACAGACATCCTTGGTCACAGCTCAAGAATGTGGCCTGGAAAATTCTTCCGTCAGGAAGACTAGACATGAATGAACGGGCAGTTTCTGCAGTCAAAGGTAGAGCCTGTCCTCCTCCAGAGGACGATACAAGTCATTTCATCTACAGGCGCAGGAAAAAATATACAAACACCCATTAGCAAAATCTTGGTCTTTTTATCAAACTTAATATTAGACTAGTCACTGATGAAGAGACGAATGGATCTGTCCAGATATAAAGAAATAGGAACTGGGGCACCTGGGTGGCTCAGTTGGGTAAGCGGCAGATTCTTGATTTGGGTTCAGGTCAGGATCTCAGGGTCATGAGATCAAGCCCCACGCTGGGCTCCATGCTGAACGTGGAGCCTGCTTGGGATTTTCTCTCTCTTCCTCTGTCTCTGTCTCTGTCTCGCTCTCTCAAAATAAACAAATAAACATTAAAAAATTAAACATAAACCAACATGACTGTGTCTGTCTATGTCTGTCTGTCTATCATGCTATATAGCTCCATTTAACGTGTTTTGCTAATACTATATTTTACTTACACAACTTAACATGGCAGAGGCCATGATGTTTACTCTCCCTTTTTAAAATGAACAAACTTAGGGGTGCCTGGGTGATTCAGTTGGTTAAGCTGCTGATTCTTGGTTTTGGCTCAGGTCAGAATCTCAGGGTCTTGAGATCAAACCCCATGACTGGCTCTGCACCCATGGAGCCTGCTTAAGATTCTCTCTCCCCCTCTCTCTTTGCTCCTCTCCTTACTTGCTCTCTCTCTCTCTAAAATTAATTAGCTAATTAATTGCTATAAAATGAACAAAATTAAAAGAGGCTCATGCCTCATCCTCAGGCATCGCAACAGGCAAAGTTTTGCTATCAAATCAACGTCAGTGACTGTAAGCAGGCTGCAGAGAAGACCCTTAAAAATGAAAACTGACGGGAAGATTAGACTTGCGCACTTTGGGAAGCAGACACGAACACAATTGCCATTTGCCTCCAAGTGCAGGCAATTTACCTTTGGATTGATGTCAAACGGGGAAAAGTTCAGCCCGAGGACACTTTTCAAAAGAAGTGATCGGCGGTGGAGAACAGGAGAAACAGAGAGAACCAGGGCGGGCGCGTTCAGGGAAGCTCCATCCCAGGTGGGCCTGAGTTTTGATGTGAATGCGACAGTGGAAGGGTCTCATTGAACCAGATCGTTCTTCTCATTCCTATTCCCCTACCATTCATCCTGCCAACCTGCCACTCTTCTAGAGTAGGAACCGCCTCCCTCCTTTCTGGCTTTAGTTGGCAATTCTATCCGAGCACTGAGGTGCTGCTATAATGTACCCGTAAAACGTCCTGCAAGGGAGGCGTAACCGGCCAAGGTCCACGACCACAAAGAATACTTGAGGATTTTCAGTGTAACTGGAGGCCCAGCAGAAAACATACCTCAAGGCAACTTATGCACGACTGGTGAGGAATCTGTGTCCACCTATTTACTTGTTCGATGGAAATGACGTGTCATTAAAGTTACGTGAAACCAACGTATTATTCATCTAAGGGTCCTGCTGAATCTTCTCACCTTTATCTATCCCCATTGTCCAGGGAGGGCCTAGATCACGCTGCCATCTGCTATTTCAACAAATAAGCCAGAGAAAGGGCCTTGGGTGAGGCGATAGGATGGGGTGCTTTCGCAGGCACCCGGCACTGAGCCTCTTCTCTTTAGCTCCTGGATTAAGCAGGAGCAAACACAGAGGTCATCTCATCCCTCCTTCCTTTTTTTTTTTTTTTTTTAAGTTAATTTATTTTGAGAGAGGAGAGAGAAAGCAAGTGGGGAAGGGGCAGAGAAGCCCTCACAGCATGGAGTCCGACACGGGGCTTGATCCCACAACCAGGACACCATGACCTGAGCTGAAATCAAGAGGCAGACACTCAACCAACTGAGTGATCCAGGCGCGCCCCCCCCCCTCCCCAACTTACTTCCCTTTTTAAAGTGGAAGTCAGATGAAGGGGAAAATTCCACCGGGAAAAGAAAATGAAGGTCAAAGTGATAGAGTGGTGGGATTCTACCTGGGGTTCTCATTAATCCTATCTCCTCCCTCGGGGGCTGTTTCTGTTGTAGTGGGGAGATGGCTTCTCTCCCGGCATTCAATTCATTTCGGTCCCTTCCACACCAATTTAAGTTCTCAACTCCCTACACACACAAATACATCTGCCTTTATCTTCATGTGGGGAAGAAAGGAAAGAGTAACTGGGGTGGGTTAGGCAAAGAGGGGATGAGGAGGAAGGCAAAGGAAGCAGATAGGGCAGCAAGGAGAAGTTTGGACCCCTGACCACGAGCAGTGCTGGTCATGAGAAACTACACATGACTCAGAGGGTAGAATCATATCACAGCCCTTTTATCTGTCCAGCTCGTGGTCTTACTCCCCTCCCCAGGCTTTGTCTTTCTACCTCGCTGGGACCTTGTGCACCTGTACTGGGGTGAGGAGGAAGGGAAGCTGGGCTTGGAGGGGCAGCAAGGGAAATACAAGAAGAGGAATGAACCAAAGGTGGGAAGGGAAGGGCCACGAACAGTTTCCACGATTCTCCACTTTCTTGACTTTGCCTCCATGTTTACCCTGCATAGCGTATGGCTACAAAAGCAAAGACTGCAGATTCAGCAGCCGAGGCATGAAAATTAAAATTGCTCACCTTTGGGGAAGGACACATTTGTGATCGGATAAATGGAATGACTGTGTTCATTCATCAGAGGCTGCTGTGCAATGAATTTCCAACTGGTTAACTTCTAAATAACAGGACTTGGTATAATGAAGGCTGAAGGGTACTTGAGTTTGGTTCTTATAGTGTAAGAAGCGTCAGGATTTGCACTTATTTGAAATTCGGTAGGAAGCTCTTGATATAAAGCAATAGCAATTCCTGACCAGTGGGTCTTTATCTATGCGGGCAAATATCTGAGAAATCAATGGCTGAACGTGAAGAGATTATGGCACAAAGAAAAAGAAAAGTCATAGGGACAAACTTTGGTAAGGTTTATCTGAGTGCCACTTAGAGGAGAAGATGCTCTCAGGCTGAGAGGAGCTAGGTCCCATCTTGGCGAGGGATATATCCACTTATCAGAATTCTATGCCATTAAACATTCCAGTCCAGTTTTGATGCCATGCCCAGCAATTCCTCCATGATGATCTGGCTTCCCAGAGAGCTTACCTAAGGGGGAGAGGACACGGATCGGGCCCGTACAAAATTCGGAGCCGTTCCAGAGTTAGATTTTCTATTGTCAGTTATACACCTACATGTTGTGCATTTATTTTCATATTCTAATTGCAATTCAAACTGAGTATTCAAACTTGTATTCAAACGAGTCCAAAATGACAATTTACAAAGCTCACTTCTTTCAGAGCCATAGGGAGTAGTCATTATCAAGATCACCAGTTGTTTCCAAATGTGCAGCTCCCAAAAATCAATGGAAGCTAGCATCTACAAGGAAATCAAATTGTAAAAGATGAGTCAATTTTGAAGGCACCTCAAATGAGTCATTTCGCAGGGTTGACTCAACTGGTCATACATTGGTTTTGAATTTACATACTTTACTTCCCATTAATAATTTCATCTTGCTTTTTAGCCTGCATTTTATGCTGATGGCACAAAACATGTGAGTTTGTCCTTCTAGCTTAAAGACATCTCCTTGGGGTAATTATCCAGTCTTTCAGGATTTCTCCCCTGTTTGGTTGATGGGGTCAATCTTTGGGTCTTTCCAGAATTTTGGCCAGCCTGCTTTTTCTAGACATCATGCTGGCACCAGTCAGTGCTTATGACTCTGAGTCTCGCCATTGCCTTTAGAGTCAAGATCTCCACTCCACCTTCTGTGGCCTACTCGTCTCAACCCCAGCCTTCTGACAGTCAACCAAGTCTCTAGACTATCTATAGCTCTCAAGAAGTCTCTGAATCTTGGCTGCCCGCCCCCAGCACAGTTGTTGGTCTTGTACCCTTCCCCACCACAGTAGAGCCATGCCACTTAGTTCAGCTTTTATTCCCATTCAAGATGAGAATCATCTTTGAAAAACTCAGATTTTTTTTCACCATCCCTTCTCACGAAGTTTTTGAAGTCTCACCATTGCTTTCAAGACAAAGTTTTTTTTAACAAAGCCACTGGAGCTCTGCACAGTCTGCTCCTTTCCTATCCTACCATCATCAGGCTCCATATTCTCTTTGACTCTGACCCCTGCTCCAGCCCTATTGGCCCTCCTTTGGGCTGCACTTCTGTTTGCCTCTCAAATCTCAGTTCCACCATTAAATATTCAATGGACGAATGTGTGGCAGGATATTTAGACATATCCTTTTCATGCCAAGGATTTCAAACCTGTTGTTAGCAGCTGTCATCATCTTTTTCCTTAGAGAAACAGGAGCTGAGGATCCAAACTCTGCCCTCGCTCCCTCCTTGCTTTTAGGCATCACCTTAGACCCTGGGACTCTGATAACCATAGTGTAAAAACCACTGATTCAAGCAATAAAGAGTATCTTAAAGAAGAGGAGGACAAGATGACATCTATCTATGCTGCAGGAAGATCACTTTTGCAGCTGTACAAGTTTTCTGAGAGGGGTATCATGCATCTGCCTTGTACCTCTTTAGATCTTTCCAGTCTCTCCTTTCTCTCGTTCCAGCCGCAGCCATGGCAAACAACTGTACTTGGGCTCTGGCTGAGTCAAAGAAGGAACATCCTGATAGTCGTTTGCTTCTCCCAGGGCAACGTGCCGCTGGCCTTCTGCCATAAGACCTTCTTGGACCTTCCTGGTGATAACAAGGTGGGGGACCTCACAGGATCCTGCACGGCACGCGTAAATGCTCACCTTGTACACTCCAGGACATTACCACTCCATGAGGACCATTTGTCCCTTTTTCATTTCAAAAGGATGGTCCCAAGATGGAACTTACGTGGCTTTTCAGAGGATGGTTTTCCAAGATCAAACAACGAGTCACTCTTAACAATAGCCAATACAATCATGCTTCTTTGTGGTGACTCTCTCTCCCTTCATGTCTTTATTCCTGTCCTTCACTACTGCTCCCTTGGCATGTGCTCCCTAAAACAGCAGTGGCCTCTACCTCTGGCTAAGATGGAGAGCCAAGAATCCAAGACAGAGGAATTTCCAGCAGATCCCTGTCAGCGGAAGCCCATTCCTGAGTTTGGATAATTGGTGGCTTTGCCAATAATTTCTGGGAGAGATGACTTAGCCCTCATCACAGGGAGTGGCTATGAGAATGGAGAAGAAGAGGTAGACCAGAAGATATTTTGAAAGGAGAGAAGGTAGAATGTAATGACCAGTTAGATTTGGTCCAGGATGACCCCTCGGTTTCTAGCGGATGCTCTTGCGTGGGAAGTTCAGTTTTGCACATGCTGTGCTTCAGTAACCTGTGGGGCAATCGTGATGAGATGCCCAGTAGGTGGCTGGAGTTATGGATCTAGAGCTTGGGAAAGAGATCTGAGCCGACCAGGAAGCTGTGCAGCTCTGGGGGATGCCTGAAGTCAAGGAGAGGTTGAGCTGGCTCACCCAGAGCAGAGATGTAGAGTAAGAAAGGAGCCAAGGATGTACCCCTGGCATGGAGTGGGGAGTATGGTGGGATGAAAAAAAGAAGAGCTGTGGAAAAGGAAGGTGAAGTCTGAGATGTACGAATATATGAGTCAGGTGGTGGCTAGCTTATGTGAGAAAAAGACTCAATATATCTTTGCACGGGGAGACGGAAGATTTCAGAGACAAGGCCAAAGAACTTTGTCCACACAAAATGAACATAGTGGCTCCCAGCTTACCTTAAGATATATAGGTACTAGTCAATATAATATGGCCACTAAACTACGAATCACTTTTAAACTTGGAAACTGGAAAGATTAAACAATATGATTTCTACAGAAACCACAATATTTAGTGGAAAAATGCATATTTCAGAGAGGGGGGAAAATTAAGCTGCTGGCATAGATGAGGATTTCAGTTTTAGGAACTCCGGTGTAGGGGTTCTTTGGCTGCATCTAGTCTAGATCCAAATGTCCATTGGAGAGCAGGAGGGATAATTCCTCAGCCTCCTTCTTAGCTTTGTATCCATATTCAAAAACATAAAATAAGCACTTAAAAACAAACAGGCAACCAGTGTAGTTGTAGAGTTTTGAATGATCATTTACAAAAGGGGCTATTATAGACATTTGGGAAAAAATCCATTTTAATCATGTATTCGGGAACAAACTCAAAATTCCATGAAAGCAAAGTGACTCCTTATTAATTCATTTCAGTAAGTTTAATAAAAGACAACCTGAAACTAATCTAATGTTATTTGTCATTGAGACACATTTATATCTCAGTTTAAAAAGAGTTAGGACGTGATCTAGTTTAAAAAGTGAATTTAACTTTTTCTCTGATATTGGCCATGCCAACATTGTCTAGATACATCTCCTGAGGCAAGGGAAACAAAAGCAAAGGTAAACTACTGGGACTACATCAAAATAAAAAACTTCTGCACGTCAAAGGAAATAATCAACAAAACTAAAAGACAACCTGGGAGAAGATATTTGCAAATGATAGTCTGGTAAGGGGTTAGTATCCAAAATATATAAAGTACTCATACAACTCAACACCAAAAAAACCCAAACAGTCCGATTTAAAAATGGGCAGAAGACATGAACAGACATTTCTTTACAGAAGATATACAGGTGGACAACAGACACATGAAAAGATGCTCAGCATCACTCATCGTCATGGAAATGCAAATCAAAACCACAATGAGATATCTCCTCATACCTGTCAGAATGGCTAAAACAAAAAACACAAGAAACAAGTGTTGATGAGGATGTGGAGAAAAAACCCTCATGCACTGTTGGTGGGAATGCAAACTGGTGGCAACCACTATGGAAAACAGTATGGAGGTTTCTCAAAAAATCAAAATTACCAGATGATCCAGTAATTCCACCACTGAATATTTACCCAACGAATAGGCAAACACTAATTCAAAGAGACATATGCACCCCATGTTTATTGCAGAATTATTTACAAGAACCAAATTACGGAAGCAACCCAAGTGTTCTTCAACTGATGAAGGGATAATGAAGAAGTGGTGTATACATAATGAAATATTACTCAACCACAAAAAAGAATGAATTCTTGCCATTTGTAACGACATGGATGAATCTAGAGGGTATAATGCTGAGTGAAATAAGTCAGTCAGAGAAAGACAAATGCCATATGATGTCACTTGCATGTGGGATTTAAGAAACAAAGCAAATAGACAAAGAAAAAAAAAGACAAAAAAAATAGAACAACCTGGTGGTTACCGGAGGGGAGGTGGGTAGGGGAATAGAAGAAATAGCTGATGAGAATTAAGAGTACACTTACCAGGATGAGCACCGAATAATGTATAGAAGTAGAAATGCTGAATCACTGTATTGCCCACCTGAAGCTAATACAACACTGTATATTAATTATACTGGAATTAAAAAAATTTTTAAGCAAATTTAGCTTTAAAACACATGAATTCAGGGGCGCCTGGGTGGCTCAGTTGGTTAAGCGGCCGACTTCGGCTCAGGTCACGATCTCAGGGTCCGTGAGTTCGAGCCCCGCGTTGGGCTCTGTGCTGACAGCTCAGAGCCTGGAGCCTGTTTCAGATTCTGTGTCTCCCTCTCTCTGACCCTCCCCCGTTCGTGCTCAGTCTCTCTCTGTCTCAAAAATAAATAAAACGTTAAAAAAATTAAAAAAATAAAATAAAATAAAATAAAACACATGAATTCAGGAGCTGGCTCAGTCGGTTAAGTGACTGACTCTTGATCTCAGCTCAGGTCTTGATCTCAGGGTCATGAGTTTAAACCCCATGTTGGGCTCCAGGCTGGGCATAGAGCCCACTGAAAAAAAAAAAAAAAAAAAAGAATCCAAATTTCTGGATACCATTTATACAACTTATTGTTCTTTTCATTTTCCTTAAAAAAATTCATCATTTAAAAAACAAATTCAAAGTTCACTTGCTTTCCAATGTATGTTTTTATAAACACACTTGCTATATATGTATATGTGTGTGTGTGTCTATGCCTGCGTGTATATATGTGAAATAAAACTCTATTTTCTACACAAAAGGGGGGGAGGCAGTTTCAGCTGCTGGCATACTCCAAGTCATTCTGTTTTCTGAAGCAGTGAATCGTACCATTAAGGCTAAAGCCTCATTGTTCTAATTAAGTGCTCAAATGATAAATATCTCTGTATCTGTCCACTGATATAAGACCAACGAGCTTATTTCCAAGCAGAGAAATTGCAAAGATGTGACAAATGGATCTTGAACTGATTATCGATAGGTCAAACCATTAATAGTAGGTAAGTGGTTGTTAATCAAAGAAGGCTGAGTTTTAAGAACCTCGCATCTCAGACGAGGGTGCAAAGGGGGAGCTTTTGATATAGATCCAATTGGAAGAAACAAAACAAAACTTTCAATAAACCTAGAGAAGGTTCCAGTCAGCACGGTGAGCTACCCTAGGAAAAACTCCCTTCTGGCCAATAACTCTGCTTAAGTCACAGCTGTCGATTTGGTAAGCACTTTGGCTTGTTGGTTGGAAAAGTGCCGTGAAAGCAGATGTGAGAGCCCAGTACACGCACACGCACACACACGCACACGCACGCACATGCACACACACACACGTGCTATGTGCAAAAACAAGATTCCAATCACTGAGCCTAAATGAAGAGACACAGATTTTCTTACAAATTGAAAACGAATAAAGCAACATAGCGCGGTATCTGTTCCTGTAATCCAAGTGGCATTCAGGCATCAATTAGGGGCATTTGTTAGCTAAGCAGCTTTCAAGGTTAACTCAACAGTAACAACCAGGAATAGAAATTTTAGTAAATGACAGAGGGAAAATGCATCCTCACTGTCGGGGTTCCTTAGAGGATTTCCATCCTCCAGCAGCACCGTTGGTTCATATGTAAAGTTTTATTTTATTTTTTTAAGTTTATTTATTTTGAGAGAGAGAGATAGCAGGGGAGGGGCAGAGAGAAAGGGGAAGAGAGAGAATCCCAAGCAGGCTCCACGCTGTCAGTGCAGAGCCCTATGTGGGGCTTGAACTCATGAACTGTGAGATCATGACCCGGAGCCCAAGTCGGATGCCTAACGGACTGAGCCACCCAGGTGCTCTGGACATGTAAAGTTTTAAAGACGCCGTGTGTCCCTGGGCTCTCTCTGCAGCTATAACCAGTGGGTGAGCACTGCTCCTTTGATAGACGATGTTCCAGCAAATTCTAGCTGGCCATTCCAACTGAACAGGATCGTTGCCAATAGGGGAATGAAATACACATCCTCAGCCCCAAGGGTCTTGTTTGTCTGCGTAGATAGATGCACGTTTGGGTGCACTGTCCAGGTGTGCGTGTTGGATCGATCCTGATTCTTTCTCTCTTCTCCTCTTTTTAAAACTCAAGCGTTAATGTCTTAGTAACAAAGCTTTTCTTGGAAATAGATTTAGAACACATGGAGCTGAGTCTGCACAAGGGAGAAGGACATTAATGTTAATTCAGTGATGTGGGAAATACCCTTGCAATACGCTCTCCCCCAAGAACTCCCTTGTGTTTATTCCGCAAACAGTACGAATGCATTGCTGTAAGTCAGGGGTGTTATTGCTGAGTTTCTCAGTTAGTAGTGGATGCTTCCGCTCTGGCTGAACCAACAACAAGAAATAAGTGACTTTTAGGGCCTTGGAAGTCAATGATTGGGCCTACTGAGCCCCATGATGCAGTGTTTTGGGGTCACAACTCCTACATCTATAAGATTACTTCCCACTTACTCCATTTATAAGTCTCATTATTGTAGTTTCGTCTAGACACCATTGCCAGACTGGTTCTCCTAATGATAGCTCTGTTCTTGGCCTTGTCCTCTTCAGAGGTTGCTCTTTGCCCTTAGACCGATGTAGAAATTTTCAGCCACGATTCAGATCTGCTGCTTTAAAATTCCAGCCAATAGCTTCGTCGTTTTTGCCCTGCTAACCCCCTACTTTTGTACTGCACTTGAGCTGACGTGGACTGCTTTCTGTTCTCTGTATATCTTCGCATTGTTCTTCGCCCAGTCTCAATCTTTAAATATCCTTTTTGTCCCCCAAAAGCCATTTCAATTCCTATCTCTTTAAAGAAATCTTTTCCTGGGGTCCCCCAACTACATCTGGCACTCCCTGGTAGTACCTGGTACTCTTCATATTCCTCCTTGAAATGTGTATGCTTACTTCCACCTGCGTTCTCCAGGATGGCTGCGAACTCCTCAAGGGCAGACAACATGTCATAATCTCATCGTTGTGCCACAGCCCAACCCCTACAGTATGGCATCTTGCGAAAAATGGGTATCTATGGGAAGGAACTGAATCAATATCATTTCTATTTATTTTTTTAAATGTTTGTTTATTTTTGACAGAGAGAGAGAGAGAGAGAGGACATTGGGAGAGGGGCAGAGAGAGAGGGAGAGACATAATCCCAAGTAGGCTCCACGCTGCCAGCACAGAGCCCAATGTGGGGGTCGAACTCATGAACTGTGAGATCATGGCCTGAGCCAAAATCAAGAGACAGACACTCAACCGACTGAGCCACCAGGGGCCCCAATATCATTTCTATTTATACGAACAAGCAAAGGAGTGTCAGGTGCTAAATGGGGCTATGGAAGTGAACTGTTAGATAAGAAATGTCCGTGGAGAGGGGTGCCTGGGTGGCTCAGTAGGTTAAGCATCCGATTTCAGCTCAGGTCATGATCACATGGCTCATGGGTTCAAGCCCCGGGTCGGCTCTGTGCTGACAGCTCAGAGCCTGGAGCCTGCTTCAGATTCTGTGTTTCCCTCTCTCTCTGCCCCTCCCCCACTCTCTCTCTCACTCTCTCTCTCTCTCTCAAAGATAAATAAAAACAAAAAAAAAATTAAAAAGAGATGTCCATGGAGAACTCCTATTTCTTCCCTTTAGAGAATAATGGACATCTTTCCACCCAGTCCTCATCCTAGCCGGTTAGTGTCCTATGCCATGAATCTCCCGGTGAGCTCAAGAAAGAGTAAAAGAGAAAAATGGGACCTCTGATAGCATAGTGCCTTGGGAAGAGAAGGACCTTCCTTTGTCCCCAACACCCTCTCAGAGAGTCTGTGAATGGTGGGGGGATTGCAGAGAGACAGAGAGAGAGGGAGAGATTTGGGAGGCGACTTATCACTAAAAAAGCGGGGGTGGGGTGGTGAGTGTAGGAGTGGGGCGAGAGAAGGAAAAATGGGTCGCTAAACTGGAGATAAAAGCCCTTCCTAGAGGTTGAGACCAGGGCTGCTGGGGACCCACCATACAACTCTGCTCTTCTTACAACTTAATCGCTGCCCTTGCCCCCCTCTTCTATGCAATTCTGCAGAGGTGAGGAGCGTCCAAATCCCTGGGAGACTTCTGAGTCCCAAGGCACTAGGTGAAGACCAAAACATTCGCATTATTATAAGGAACCTGTCGTAGACAGAAACAGACACCACAATGCATAGTTTTTAAAAAAAAAAAATAAATACCATGCTGTCAAACTGGAGACTGACTGGCTGTTAGATAATTTGGCAACGGCAGTGGAGCAAATGTTCAGGAGAGGTGAGTATTTTTCCACTATTCCAGAAGGCTGGGAGCATAAACAGCAACAATTTCTGCAATCAATCTTTCAGCGGCGTCCATCAAATCGGGCTTTCAAGTTTAATGCTGAATAAAATACCCTAAAAGCAGCGGAGAGCGAGCCCAGACGGAACATCTTGAAAGTGGCAAAGCCGAAAGGGAGCGCGTGCGCTTTCCACGTGAACGTTTCGCAGCGTCAGAAAATGCAGCACGTTACGGTAATCAGTCTGTGGCTTTCTTCGGGTCGCAGTCCCTTTTCACAGTCCCAGGGGAATTCGCGTTTTCACTGTAAGGACGCACTGTCACAGCAGCTTAGGCCGACGTGATGGTATCAGAACGGGGGAGCCGTTAGCCGGACACCCTGTCCTCCCCGATAAACTAGGACGCTCCAAGAGCAGAGCGAGCCTACGCGGGAGGTGTGTCCCCAGGAAGAGCCAGACAGCCCTTCGTGCCAACCGTCGCGCAGCCCTGTTTGCCTGGATCGGGGACCAAGGGCACAGCCAGGGAGCGTGAGGGTGCAGCGACAGCCTTGCCCACGGGCGAAGGGATTGGCTAATAATAGTTGTGTTTACACCCGGGAGAACTGAAGCCACAGCAGAAGGGGAAACTGAAGACATTAAATTCTAGTAGAGCTAATTTTGGAAGAGAGGGCAGAGTGCTGAGGGAAATGAAACGAGATAAAGCTGTTGGAGAGAAAGCCACGAAGGAAATAGAGAGTGTTCAAAGATAAATTAATGCAGGACCCAAATCACTACAAGCTCCCCGGTCATAAATAATCCGACGGTGGGGGGGGGGGGGGGGGAGCTGAGATGGATTGAGAGTGAGAATCAACAGTAAGAGAAACAGAAAGGCCGTATATTAACAATTTGTGGAAGTGTAGGCAATCAAGGATTGGCGAAACAGCACTTCCTGAGTGGAGATTAAATGTGGAGAGGTAATTCTCTCCTTGGACAAGTACCTCTGTTTACTCCTCTGTACATTTCCTCCCAGTTCCCTTTCTGCCAGCCTATAAATACTCTTATTAGTGCTTTTCTGTCTGGCAGCCACTGCAAGTCTCTTGATTCAGCTCATGTTTACTCCCATATGCTCTCGATTGAGGGTAGGGAGGCAGTTCATCTGGAGATCGGGGGAGAGCCCACCTCCGAGAAAATTCTAAGGACCTCGGCAATGGCCGCCCTGTGTGTTTGGTGAGAATATTTCCCTCAACATCACAACAACAGGTGAGGGAAAAGCTTCTGAGGAACCTAATGAATGAGTCAAGATGTCGGCAATAGGTATTTAGACCGCTGGCTCCTTAGGGAGAGCACAGAGTCACCGATGAAGGCACAACCGTGTGTCTCTGTCCTATTGTTCCCTGAGGGACGCTCCTCTGAACTCCATGGGAAGAAAGCACACATCTATCCGTGTGGCTTTGCACGAGGGTAAGGAAGGCACAGGAGACCTACAGGTTTTAAAGCCTTAATTCCCCGGTAAGTAGGTCAAATGGAAGCCTGCAAATTAAAAATGGAAATCAGGAAGGGGCAAAAATCATACCTCATGGCTAAGTTACCAGCAACTGACGACAACTCAGCATGGCAAAGGAGAAAAATAATAATAATAAAGCAAACCCTCTGATCCGTGGAAATCAAATACACTTACCAGCAAGCACACATATTTGGCAATCCAAAATGGCATGAGTTTTAATATTTCACTTTAATAGAGTTTGGGGGTCTCAGTTTGGTGGAGGGCTTGCATTTGCCACAAAGAAGAAGACTCTGAAAGATATGTCTAAACCCTAGTAGTTACTACTTAGAGGCAAGTACTTCCTGACCGTTGACAGGAGGCTCTGCTGGGGGCTGACCACAAGTCAGGAATCCCCAAACTACTCCGCCATCTTGGTGTGAGTTATGCTCAGAGGAGAGCAGACATGGCTAGACCCTCTACGGTAGAGATGGTAACATTTCCTCCCTAGGAAATCTGGTGAGAAAGAGTCTCAGAAAACGGAGTCAGGGTTGGAGCTAGCTGAAAGACTGAGGACGGCAGGCTGACTCCAGATGCTGGGGAAGGCTGGGAAGGAAGAGGCTATGCTTGGCTATCGTAATGCCCTAGCTCACACGTAGTCCATCAGCAACCAGAAATAAGGAGAGTGATGCACCAGGCTGAGTGGAGATCCCCGCCCCACCCCCTGCCCGCAATGTGGCTTTATTTGGAGATGGGGTTGGTGCAGACGTTAAGATGAGGTCTTACCGGATGAGGGTGGGCCCTCAATCCGCTGGCTGGTATCCTCAGAAGACAGATCCAGAAACACACACGGGGAAGACGGCCATATGGAGATAAGCAGAGATTCGAGTTATGTAGCTACACACCAAGGAAGGCCAAGGAAGGCCAGCAACCACCAGAAGCCGGAAGAGACGAGGAAGGACTCTTTTCTCGGCACCTGCAGAGAACATACGATCCTGCTGACACCTTGATTTTGGACTTCTAGCCTCTGGAATGTCCGAGAATAAACTTCTATTGTTTTAAGCCATTCAGTGTGTAGTGCTTTGTCACGAGAGCTCAGGGAAACTAGTGCAACAGCTATCGAAGGCACGGATTCCGCCGATAAGCGACGAAAGGAATAAAGAAACAGAATGACTGCAGAAAGCTGACCCAAAGACAATAAAAGCACAGCTTCTCAGGACCTTTTGCCACAGAGTAAACAACCCGGGGTGGCCCACACACATGGTAGGTGGTAGGGGGTAGAGTCAGAGGAAATTTTTAAGGTCAAGTCTCAGGACGATGTTTGTGTGCAGGAAAGGAGCACTTAAACCCCCACTGGCCGGATACTTCAAAGGGAACACTGGGGCAGAAAAGAAAGCATCTTTTGTTTGCAAGGGGCAGTGTTTGGGGCTGCTTCCTGCTGGAAGCTCACAGCCCAGGGGAAAGATAAATCATCTTCGTAGGCAGGCTGCAAGGAGACACCAGAGGGTCTGCTGGAATCTGTATAGGAGGAGATTCGGGCACTGAGAAAAAGCCATGCAAGTCAGGCTGGGCAGGCCTGCGGGGCAATCGCTTCTCAAGTATTCTTCCACTTGCCCGTAGCCAGTTCCTTCTTCTGATTCTCCAAGCCTTCAAGACCTGTCCTGAGGCCCCTGGCCCCCTCCTCCTGTTCTCTTCTTTCTTGGCTTTGTACCTCCATGCAGTGCACTTCACAGAGGAAATTCAGGCCCTTCATCACACGTTCCCTCAAGTCCCTGCCCCCGTTCCTGCAAGCGCCGGCCTTGTGCCTTTCCCTCCTGGCCTGAAGGAATAGGGGTCTCCCTCACGTTCAAAGTCAACTTCTCCACCTGTTCTCTGTATCTTCCATGCTTCTCAGGGCCCTTGATCCACCAGCTATCTCCTCTTTCGTGTCCTCAGCCTCTTCTTGTCACTTCAGTAGAGAATATATTCAACGTTTCTCAACTTAGGAACCTCTCCCTGGCTACAGTGATAGCTCACATCACCCTCAGGAATTACTCTCTCCTACTCCTTCTGTTCTTGAAGTTTCTTGGAAGGACAGACTGCATTCAGCAGGCGTATTTCTTTTGTACCATCTTGCTGCAGATCTGTCTTTGGCCCCACCATTACACCATGACGCTGAATCCTAGCTAAGGTGGTTGCCCAATCAGGGAACACTTTCTCGTCTCACCTAGTTCAGAGCTCTGCGGCATTTGGCCTTGGCCTCCTTGAAATTCTGTTCTTCTTTGACTTTAATGGCACTCCTCTCTTGTGTTTCTCCTACCTCTGTGGAAACTCTTTTTCTATCACCTTGTCTTGATCTCTTTTTGTTTCCTCATCACCCCACGGTCTTCCAATACCGGCTCGCCACTTTTGTTCTGAACCTTCTGTTTTCTGCTCTAAGAGCAAAATGCTTGGAAACACATTGCCCGCAGAATACCGTCCACACCCATCTCTTAATACATGCTGAAGAATCCCACATACGTATCCACAGCTCTGTTCTTTCTCCTTATGTTCATGTCCCACAGGCCCTCCCGATTCGACATGTCCAAAGTTAAACTAATCATCCTGCTCGATTACTCGTTTGCCCACCACACCCCCCAATCAAATACCTTGTTCTCCTCCCTAGATTCTTTCTTTCACTACAGATAATTCATCTTTCTTTCTTTCTTTCTTTCTTTCTTTCTTTCTTTCTTTCTTCCTCTCTTTCTTTCAAGAGAGAGCATGCAAGTGAGGGAGAGGGGCACAGGGGAAGAGAGGGAGAATCTTAAACAGTCTCCATGCCCAGCGAGGCTCGATCTCACGACCCTGGGATCATGACCCGAGCCGAAATCAAAAGTCAGGCACTCAACTGACTGAGCCATCCAGGGCCCCCCATCCCCCAACTCAGGTTTCGTGATGTACCAAGTATCTAGGTTCTTGGTCCTGAGTTTAGAGATAAATGAGATCTCAGAGAACAGCGGGAGAAGAAATTCAAGCAAATACATAGGTTGTAATCTAACAAAAGAAGCAAAACCAGAAGTCATGTGCAAGATGTAGAGGCAGCATGGAAGAGAGGAAGATTGTCTGGATCAAGCTAGGAGGGAGATCAGGTCTGCAGTGCCAGGAAATGAATGCTCTTAAAGGTAGATGAGATAGTCTCTTCCCTCCAAGAGCTGTTGGTCTGTCTCAGTGAGTGCCTAACACCAGCAATCCATCACTCGAGCCTGAATCCCGGGAAAATCTGATCAATTTTCCCCAGTTACACATGCAAAGATATCTCAAAACTTATCTCTTGGACAAATTCAGTTTATCTCCTAATTGGTTTAATTTACATTTCACCCCAATCTGCCTTTATGAGAGCAAGGATTTTGTCTGCTCTGGCCACTTCTTTATCACACATGATGAGTTGAATTTCCGCCTACAGTGGGTGTTTAATAAATAGCTGTTGAATGCAAGAATGCTCCAGAGTGGTATTCCTAAATCCTAGATCTTATCGTGTCACTTTATAAATCTTCAGGGCTCCTCATTGCAAACGAAGTACCATTGAAAGTGGGCTGGGCAAAAAAAATCCCGTTATATTCCAGTCTCCGCAAATTTTATCAGCAGACAAATTATTTCCTCAGTCTTCTGTGTCTTTAAGCGTACTGTTCCCTCCTTTCAAATACATTTACCTTGCTTGCCCTTAAAATGGACTTCTCTCTGACTCTTTTTTATTTATTTGTATTAGTAAACTCGACACCCAACATGGGGCTCACACTCATGACCCTGAGATCTAGTTGGGTGCCAGCACCCCAAGATGGTCCTTCCCATTTTTTAAAGTTCAAGCATCTTCTCTTTATTTCTCTCCTTCATTCTTCCCGACCAAACAAGACTATGACTTGTTCTTGACCCTCTGTGCTCTTAGAGTCTCACAATATTTGTCACTAATTATCTCTTTGATACATTTACAAAGCCACTTCCCCAATAAAATCGTGAGCTCCTTGAAGACAAGGCCTGGGAATCAGAACAAAAAAATCAACCTAATTAGCATGTGATGGTGTCACTATTGGGGCCAAGAGAAAGCCGTAAGAATAAACAAATACAGGCTGATTTGAGATGCTCCTTCTATTATACGCATATTCCTATCTCCCTGGGTGAAATTATATTACATTTATATAAGAAGGCAATCAAGTGTGTAATATATTTAGAAAGCGTTCTATCAAAATGGTTCAGATTTTTAAAAATATTTGGGAGCTTACAGAGGATAAGCTTTAATTATCTAAAGACTCATTGATATGGAACACTTCATCGCCTTCCCAAACTAGATAAATGGATATATACAAAGGTTACAAAACGTTCAGCAACACCTTCAGAGCAAACAGTGTGATCCACACCATTGAGCCCCAAAGGAAAAACTAGAAAGACTAGGATAAAAGCCACAAAACTGGGGAGACTATGAAACATTCAGCAGGAGAAAAGAGGAGGGCTAGGATGCTGCAGGAGGGACAGTGTTCTCCAGGCCTGAAAGAGAACGTTCTTCTTTAAGGCAGGAAGGAAGGCTGCCTCTTATAGAGTATTTACAAAATCAAGATATTTAGCATGCCTGTGACTCTCTTGATTTGCAAAGCACGGTCATGAATATGAACTAATTGATCAACCTGCAAAACACTCTTTAGAATTCGGGGACACTGGATCCCCTTTAAAGGGCAGAGAACACACTTGCAGAAGTCACGTAGCATACTGCGGTTGGGTCGGGATTCTCAGGAGCAATGAGGCCACCCCCAGCAGCTGTAACTTGGTCAGGTCTGAGCCTTGGGCCAGCACTTCCCAAGTCCTGGAACCTCCATAACATGAGTTTAGCTGATAAAGGACACCTTTTTCCCACAGCTTTATTGAGAAGGACACACATTTTGAATTTCGATAGTTGATTATCGAAATCTGACTTTGGAAGGTTTATAAGTATAGTATCTTATTCATGATTTCAAAATGCTTACGATGACTAAAAAAATGAAAAAAAGAAGTCTATTCAAAGAAAAAGAGCAATAGTGTTGACATCACGTGCCTATGGAAAAAGCCACCAGGGTGATTTTATACGAATAACCGAAGTTTGAGAAAATGTTGAATGAGGAAAATGTTCGCTTCCATTGTTTCAAATTTGTGCCAGCTTGATCTCCGTGTATATAACTAAATAAGTCTAAATTTGTGAAGTTTTCACTTCTGATGAGGAGTCAAAGGGAAGGAATAGAAATAGGGATTGCTGTGGGGAAAGGGAGCAAGTAGGAAAAGCCTTGCTGGTTCTAGAAACCAGTTAATGAAACCCAGTGGAAAGAAGTGCACAAAACAGTTTTCATGAAGATGTGGCTCTGTTTTATTTAGGATTTGGCTCTCTTGAGGGCCCTGGGGAAATGGGCATCTCATTTTGTAGAGAGGCCCAGAGAACCAGCACTCACTCAGCATCCTGCTTGCCAGCCTCTCACGCAAACAGCACACAGCAGTGGGTCAGTCTAACCACAGACAATGCTCAGAGCCCAGCTTTCTTAGTAGAGACGAGGATCCTCAAGGTGTCAACCAAAGAGAAAAAATAGAGTTGGGGACTTATCTTGAAGTTTCCTTTTTCTCTCCTTTTTTTTTTTTTAATTACCTACCTCTTCTAATTTTATGCTTGTAATTGATGAGCATTTAACAGAAGAAACAAGACTGAGAAATGTAAGAGAAGAGGAGACACGGAGGCCTATCCCTTCTGCATGGATCACTGAAGCAGAGTCAGGGTCCAGATGGGCCAGACTGGAGGTCTATAACATCATGTGTCAGCCACTAAGGGACGCTCTGTGGTGTCCTATGCAAAGATCGAGTCTCCAGCCCTAGGACATCTCTCTGCCTCGTCTCTGACCACTCCTGCTCAAATAGACCATTCTCTCAACCTCGTTGGTACCTCTTTGTTTTCCAAGACTCAACCCAAGCTCTCTTCTTTCCAAAGACTTCCTTGGTTCCTGTGTTCTGAGTCAGATCCAAATGCTCTAGGCTCCCGTGGTCCCCCTGCCTCCCTCCTGACTCCCCCCCACCCCGCCTCCCCAGGTCTCTTACTGGATCCTTCAGCAGATGTTTACTGAGCACCTAGTGTGCTCCAATGAATGTTCTAAGCACGAGAGCTCCCAAGAGCAACAGCTCTGTTTTCGAGGCATGTACAAGGAAGAGGGGGGAGTGGAAGGGGGGTAGGGAAAAAAAGCACCCCCCAAACACCCCAAAATCATAAACAATATAATTTTTTAATTAAAATTTTTTAACGTTTATTCGTTTTTGAAACCCAGAGAGAGACAGATCATGAGCGGGGAGGGGCAGAAAGAGAGGGAGACACAGAATCCAAAGCAGGCTCCGGGCTCTGAGCTGTCAGCACAGAGCCTGACGCGGGGCTCGAACGCACAAACCGTGAAGTCGTGACCTGTGTGGAAGTTGGACGCTTAAACGACTGAGCCACCCAGGCTTTCCATAAACAATGTAATTTTTGATTCCAAAAGTTTTGTGATGCCAACAAAAAGGGTCATGTTGTCGTGACCTGACGAGAGCTGTTTTCTCTACATTGGGAGACAGAGGAGACCTCTCTGAAGAGATCACTTTAAGCTGAGGCCTTAATGACGCACACAAAAAAGTCGTAAATGGGAAGATCTGGAAGGTCCGCAGCAACAGCATAGGAAAAAGTTCTAAGAAGAGGACGAGCTTTGGGGGAGTTTCAGGAATGGAAACAAGGCCAGTGGGGCTCGAGTGGAATGAGTGAGGCAGGGTCAAGATGAGGTCCTGAGGTAGGTAGAGGCCAGGGCCAATGGGGCTTTTTAGGCCGTGGAAGGGATGTGGGTTTTCTTCCAAGGAAAATGGGAAGCCGCCTACAGCGGCCATTTTCAACCCAGGTGGGGTGGGAGGACCTCATCGTAATCACCTGAAGAGCTACTTTTTAAGACACCCCTGTTTGCCAGACATTCTGATTCCTCAGGTCTGGGGTCAGCCAGGCACCACATCTGGTGAACCGTTGACCCAGGTGCTCTGGAGACACCCCAACCTTGACGTGTTCCAAACGGCTCATCTTCTCCCCGCTCACCCTTCCCTTGCCTACACCTGTCCGACCTGCCCCTCCTGTGTCCCATCTGTGACCCTGGCCATCCTTCGTCACCTAAGCTGGGAATCAGAACCCTCCCGAGTTCCTCCTTCACCTTCGCAACCTAATCAGGCCGAAGCCCATCCATTTCATCATCAAAATGTCTCTTGACATGGCTCCTTCTCTCCACTGCCAGCTGAGTCCGTCCAGTTTCTTCCCCCCACCCCCCACAGCGCCCTCCCACTCGCCAAGCCACGGTCTCCACGTGCAGAGCATCCCCCTGTCCGCAGTCAGCCTTTTCTCTCCAAACCAAGGAACGTGGCTGCCATAGGCAAGTCTGTCTGAGAGGGAGTTGCCTTCAGGCGTTGCTGACCTTCTTGCCTGGTAAACGTCACTGGGGACTCCACGTGCTTCCAGAATCAGTCTCCGTGATGCATCAGACCCTTTTGAATCTGTCTCAACTGATGTCCCCACACCTCCCTACCATTCGATTTCCTACCATCGCTTCTTGCTTCTAGAACGTTCCCTGCCTTTTCACGCCTCTCTGCCTTCTCACAAGCTCTTCCCTCTGTCGAGAATGCTCTTCTCCCCATGCAAACTGCACTTGTTTTTTTAAGTTCCAGCTCAAACGACTCCTCCTCCAAACGTGTAGGTGCCCCACATACAGCACTTAGCACTTTGTATTTTCAGGACTTCTCGTTTGGGTTATAAATATTTTGAATCCCCACGAGCCTCTCGAGAGCAGAGATTGGGTCTTACTTATCACTTTATTTCTAGCCCCTACTATGGCATCTAACTGGCACAAAGTGCTCAAAAAGGTATTCATTGAACCAATGAATTACCTTTGCCCCTTACCCCCATTTGCCATATATTTTGGTGCCCAACTCCCCCTTTGCAAGCAAACAAAAACACACAAGGCCCCAAATTCCAAGCCAGTTCTCTTCAATGGCCCCTGTGGATACGTCCTTAGCCACAGCCTTAAATAACGTAAGGTGACGCTAAACTGGAATTGTCTTGGCACTGTAACTGCATCTGAGATTCAACTGAGTTTAGGCCAAAAGATTTCATTTTTCGAGTGGTTTGCCAAAATGGCTAAAACAGAAACAGGCAGGCACTGCTTTAAATATAGTTTGCTTCCTCTTCTGTTCGGGGACTCACTGGCCCACTTTGAAACTGGCGAAAGCTCTCCAGGGGAGAAAAGCGGCGATCATTCCTTTAAGTTTAACTACAGGTAGGACAGCCACTCGGAGACACGGGAGCGTTTGAACTATTTGTCCTGGCACTTTTATTTGGGTTTACCTGATATAGTGCTCTGCTAAGAACTTGCTAATGAAAAAGTGGTGTTATTAACGTTCGGCTGTGCTTAGAAGTCTAGGCAAGAAGGTCAGCAAGATCCAGAAAGAAGATGTCAGTCTGCCTCCCCTAGAGGCTTACCCGCTGCAGCCACAAAGCAGAACACAGAAAGCGAAGGCAGCCGTACGGCCGAGCTGGAAGACTTTTGATGCATGATCACATTGAAACACTACCAGACAGAGCCTAGGGATAAGGGGCCACCATTGCACAGAAAAGACCTCTGTTTTGGCTCCTTTGAGTTGTTCGGCTGTATTCACCCTTGCACAAACAATGGCAAGGAGCTTCCCGGAGCTGTGCTCTCATTCTGTACAATGCGTGTTGCCCAACTTCAGGGTGAAGTCAGGTTTCCATTTGCTCATCTGTCAAATAGAGGAATCTTCAGGTCTAGGAGAGTAAGAGTCTTGGCGGTCAGAGGAGCTGAAGATTGCTGACGAGGAGGCATGTCACCTGTCAGGGAAAGCTGCAGAAAAACTTGGACCGGGACCTGGGAAAATGCGCCAGATGTAGAGGGTAAGAGCGGAGGAGAGGACTGTACTGAACGGGAGGTTGATGTGCAGATCGCAGAGACTGGAAAGGGGGAAGCGTGTCCGGAGGGCAGTCGGCTAATTCCTTTGGTAGGAGAGCAAATCCCCCCATATCTGTCATTTAAATCTTATCTGCCAACGGCAGTCAAGTTCCTTCTAGAGGCTGACCACCTAAGGGCCAGGAAAGGCAGGCAAAAAAAAAAAAAAAAAAAAAAAGAATTTATGTCCCCCAAATAACTCATAGTCTAGTCGAGGAATCAGACTTGTAAACAAGTTCCGAGCAATATGACTGATGCTATGGGAAGAGGTATAAACAAATGCCTGGAAAGCACACAGGGGGGCTGCCTGATTGTCTGGACGAATCAGAAACCTTCGGGGAGGTGATGCCTTTGGGACTGGGTCTTCAAGACAAGCAGGAGCTTGCTAAGCACGGCAGAAGAGAGCTCAGGCAAAGAGGATCTCTCTGAGCCTTTCCTCCTGCTATCGCTCAACATGAACCCTCAAATACTTCCAATTTCCTTAATGTTTCTCACGTATGCCAGACTCATTTTCATCCCACTCTCTCTGCTCATTATCTGTCTCGTGTGCCAAGCCTGGGATGCCCATTCCTAAATGCCAAGGCCCAGCACCCCCCTGCAGCCTTCCACGTGCTCTCTCCCCAGCTATAGTTAGTTGGAGAAATGATATTAATGCAGATACGTCTCAGATACCCAGAGATGAGGCAAGGCAGTGGAGAGCAAGCAGCGTAAAAGCTGGCATAAACGCATACCAACGCATTGCTCATTGGGGTCCTTCAACTCCTGTTCCCAAAAACATCTCGGGAAGGTGCAATGCCAAGTTAACAAATGGCTGCCACTATTCCAGCCTACAGTGTTCTCTCCCTGCTTTGAAATTCTAAAACACTCTTAGTTTGTACTGCCAACTTAGAATATATAAATGTATCATTTTAAAAATAAAGTCATCATTTTAATTGTTTCTCATGTGTCACTAACTAGACAATAGTTAGTCGTATCTCGCTAACTCCGCGACAAGCTCCTTCATGACAGGATTGGATTCTCACGGTCTTCTGTACGTAAGTAGCACGACCCTGTGCCCCGGGGCACGGGGAGCAATCCCAGTTACACCAATTGTGAGCGTGCCCTGGTGAGAAGGCGCCCAATAGCCAGTCTTGTCCAGGAAACATCCGTCCACTCCGTTGTAGGCACACGAAAACCATTTAATGGATTGACATTTTCCAAATTTTCACCATCCACCTGGTCCTAAAGACACAAGGTCTCCCATCATTGCCTAGCCTGCATGAGGGGCTCTGAAGTATCCATTGGATCCAATGCCACCATTTTGTGCAAACGATTCCATGAGCTACAACTCTAACCCTGACATGCCGTGCTATTTTCAAGAATCCCATTCTTCCCTCACCCCAGTCACCTAAATTCACTTGGTCCAGAACCCAGCCTCACCACCTCATCCCAATAGCTGCTCTCTTTCGTTCACTCTCTTGGTGAATGGCATCCATTCTGCTGCTCAAACCAAAACCCTGGGAGACATCTTTTACTTCTAACTAGACTAACCATAAAATTCCCCGTACAAGCTGTTGCACTCGTGAGAGTGAAATAAGGCCACCGCTGGTAATTTCTCTGTCACAACTAAGACTGTTCTGGACAAACCAGAATCTACAGCAACTCCACTTCTTCCTTTCACTGCTTCCTGCCTTGAAATCAATTAATTCACTGAAAAGTCCTGTCTCCTAAGTCTCTTCCCAGGCCCTGCCCCCATTTCTGTCACCACTATCTCTTGCTTAGATTATTGTAACAACTTCCGGGGCACCTCGGTGGCTCAGTTAGGCATCTGACTTCTGCCCGGGTCATGATCTCGCCGTTCGTGGGTTCAAGCCCCACATCGGGCTCCGCGCTGACAGTGTGGAGCCTGCTTCGGATTCTGTGTCTCCCTGTCTCTCTGCCCCTCTCCTGCTCGTGCTCTGTCTCTCTCTCAGAAATAAATAAGCATTAAAAATTTTTTTAATAAAAAAAAGATTATTGTGACAACTTCTAAACACATTTCCCTGTTCACAGTCTTGCAAGTTTCCAGTCTACTTTCCACCTAACAGAGGGATCTTTCTAAAACGTACGTTTAATCATCTCACCCCACGCTGAAAAAACTCATCAATGGTGTCACTTTTTTTTAAAGATAAAAGTTCAGGCTCCCCAGTACGGTCTCCACTGACCACTTCAACACCTTCTCCCATTACCTTTGTCTCTTATTGCCCTTAAAATTCATGCTACAGCCAGACTGATGTACTTTAGGGTCCCTGAAAATGCTGTCTCACCATGCAGTCTTTATACATGCTCTGCCCAGGGCCCCAAACCCTTCTCTTCCTTCACATGTTTCACACGGTGAACTCCTCTTTACCCAGCAGTACCCTTTCAGTCTTACCCACAAGGCTTACAACTAGTTTCCATCCAGCAACTGAACTCACGACTCAGCTGAAACACAAATCTAACCATGTCACTTCCTTGATGAAACAATTCAGTGATTTCCAGTCTATAGCAGGAAACCCAAGCTCCTTGGTAGATCTCTGCAAACATGGGTGTCTCACTGCTCCGTCTTTAGCTCTTACTGTTTCTTGTGCCTCAAAGGCTCCTCTACGTTTTCAGGGGGTGCCGGGTTTGAATTTTGGTTCTAACGCTTTTTAGTGGGTGATATTGGGCAAATTCCTAACCCTTCTCTGTATTAGTTTTATCCTCGATACAATAGGGATGGATAATCATAGTATCTACCTCAGAATCTTTGTGAAGATGAGTTGAATGAACACTTTAATTAGTGCACATAATAAAACTTTCAACAAATCTTAGTCGTCGTCATTAGTATCATTGTTATTGATGTCCTAGACCTCGTCCTCTTCAAGAAATCTTTGTTCGACTTCCGGTTTCATTCATTCATTTGAAAATATTTTGAAAACCCCTACAGTCTACCAGAGACCCTCTAGATACTAAGCAATAAAGGTGACGAATGTACTCACTGTCATCAAGAATATCATAGTCTAATTCTCCTTCCATATCCCTAGTGGTAATTGTATCACTACAGTTCACAACAGTGCCCCAATGTCACCTGTCCATATGTCACCTTCTCCATGAGACATTGATCGTCAGAGGCCAAAAGGGATGTCTTCACTCTTGGTCCCATGGTGCCAAGTACACTTCCTGGCACAAAGCAGGTTCTCAGTTAGTGTTTGTTGGGCTGAACAAATACCCTCGTTCTGGTCTCACACAACAACTCTTGGCAAATATTCTGTAAGCAAGTCTCAAATTCATAAAAACCAGTTTATACCTGTTCTAAAATTCCCTTTCTTGTTTCTGCTGTGCTGAAAAAAAAAGTGCTACTGTACCGTTTGTTTATTATTTCTAATAATTTCAGAAGTCTGCAGACTTTAGATGCAAAATGTGCTAAAGCCTGTTATAAGTTGGGGATGGTAGTGAAACAACACTTATTTAGGCTAACGTTTCTCAGTAAGCTCCATAAAAATAATCATTGGTTGTCCTTCCAAAGTAGCAATAACAATCCTGTACTGTGGACAAACTTCAAGATCAGCCAAACTTCAGGCCATCTGTCCATCCCCTTCGTCATCCATCCATCCACTCACCCATTCATTCACCAATTATATCAATTAAGCTTAAACTCTATGACCAGAATGGCGTTAAGGCACTAACGCCTTTCACATTGTGGTATTTCTTCTACAATTTTCAGCATTAAAAGTAGGAGTAAAGGAGAAGACAGTACATGTCTAATTTCTCCTTAGCACATTTATTATTGCCATTTTAAATGTTTATTTATTTTTTGAGAGAGAGAGAGACAGAGACAGAGAACAAGTGGGGGAGAGGCAGACAGAGAGAGGCACACAGAATCCGAAGCAGGCTCCAGGCTCCAAGATTTCAACACAGAGCACAAGGTGGGGCTTGAACTCACGAGTTGAGCCATGAGATCATGACCTGAGCCGAAGTTGGATGCTCAACCAACTGAGCCACCCAGACACCCTGATTATTGGCATTTTTATTTAACCATATGTATTTTTTTAATCAGAGTTTCTGATAAATATGCCATGTTTGGGGGAAAGTCATCTCTCTAAGAAAGCAAACTATTTTTTAAGCTGCTTTGAGAAAGCTAAACATGAGTAAACAGATAAAAGTGCTGAGAATTTAATAGAACTAGAACCTCAAGGCCTAATGAATAAACGGAGAGAGATGGTCATGTGGTTCTAAGTTAAACAGTGAATTCCCCAGTGCTCCCTTGGCAAATTGTAATCATTACCAGTGCCAAGTGTGCTAATAACATTAATAAATCCAATCTCCCAAACCAAACTTAATTGACCTGGAATAATTGCAAAGGACACCAGTCATAGTAAAAGGAAAAATGATTTCCATGAACTTCTGTGGTGGCACACTCTTAGAAGTAATGCATCAAGCAACAGGTTCTTCTAAAACCCCATAAGAGCTTTTCTATCACTCTAGTCCACGGTTTTCCACACTCTCCAAAGATTTGGGTCTCTTTTGGGTCAAAAAAGTAAGATCTCCAGGCCTAGACATGCCATTTCTTGTGTAGTTATAAAGGCTCACCTGCTGAAAAAGGTGTGGACAGCATGCCAAGCCAGGACATCTCGAGGGCGGTAAAAAGATTGGGCCAGATCAACGATGACGAGGACATAATCACACACTTAGTCTTGCAAGAAGAGATACTTTTCAGGAGCCCTGAGCATGCCAACTTTTAACCAACCTCCGTTAACTTCATTGAACATCAGCAAGCAAAGGTTTTTATGATTACTTTGCACAGTCTATTCCTGTGGAGACAATTAGGAAGCTGGAAGGATTTAGGGCAATTCCCACATTTACCTATCTTCCTTCTGCTGTACATGGGGTCCTATATCACCAAGACAAATATATCCAATTATGATTAACTGATGATAACATCCCAGAAAACTTGCCTTTCCTCTCTGTTTCAAAATCACTGCCACATTTTCCAGGTGTTTCCCTTGAGAATGGACCATCAGCACCTCCCACAGTATGCTGGCCACCTACTCTCCCAGAAGCAACAACCCCCAAGCTCAACAGCAATATCTGAAGTCACTTTCTTCCTTGAGGTCCTTTTATAGCGTGTGTCTCATCTTGAAATCTGAAGAGGCTGGCAAGTAGGACTTCCTCCATGGAGGGACATAGGGAAACATTCTGCCAAAGAACAGCAGAACTTCTGGATTCTTCCATTGTCTGCAAGATCCTAATTCATCATTAGTAATTAGTCAGTGTTTTCTAGGATTTCTTCAGTCTTTCTAGTAATCTAAAAAATGTAAATACTGTCTTTTATATCTTATCTATGGATTTTGTTCCTTCGCCTTGAATTCTATTTTTCTGGTTATTTACTTATTCTAGAATCATCTAATGAAATCATCAGCTCAGTAGTTGGATGTTCCTGTCCTCTCCTGTCACCCAGAAGCATCTCTCTGCCTGGACGCAATCAACAACTCACGGACAGACACCATGGGGACCCTCTGAGAGACCAGGAAAATCAGGCCAGCCTTCCCAGGTGCTGGAGTGAGCCTGCAGGAGGCTTGCAGGCAAATGTGTATTTTGGGACATCAGCACTGCATATTTAAAGTTAAATCTCGGGGCGCCTGGGTGGCTCGGTCGATTGAGCGGCCGAACTTCGGCTCAGGTCATGATCTCGCGGTCCGTGAGTTCGAGCCCCACGTCCGGCTCTGTGCTGACCGCTCAGAGCCTGGAGCCTGTTTCAGAATCTGTGTCTCCCTCTCTCTGACCCTCCCCCGTTCATGCTCTGTCTCTCTCTGTCTCAAAAATAAATAAACGTTAAAATTTTTAAAAATAAATAAATAAATAAAGTTAAATCTCCCATTACACATTGGTCTTTCTTTCTTTCTTTCTTTCTTTCTTTCTTTCTTCTTTCTCTCTCTCTTACACACACACACACACACACACACACACACGTAGAAACAAGTTGTTTCTCACTGTGTCTGTCTTTTTCTGTAACTCTCCACTTTTTCTCTGTGGCTCTACCTCTTTATGTCTCTCTTTATCAATCTACTTCTCCAATGTTACTTTCTCCAGTGTATCTCTTTCACTAAAACAAGAAAATCCTATCGTCCAATGGCTGCCACCAATTGGTTGCATGAGCCGGTGCGACCTACCTCATTTTTAGGCTATTTTTCTATAAGACCTGACAGGATAAGTGTTTTCCAGGGAAGAAGGAATTGATGCTTTTGTATTCTCACGATTTGAATGCTTAAGAATGGTCTAACAGTTTGCCAAAAGGTATATAGAGAAGAAGCATGCCTCTTCTCTTTATATGGAATATGGAATGTCTGTCTTCTAATGGTGCTCAGCCAGTTCAGGAATTTGATAACTTCGTAAGAAGTGATAAGGAGCTGAAGCCCAAGTCACATGCCATCAAGATTCTTACTAAGGCTATTCTGATGACTTCAGAAAATTGATGGTTTTCAATCCTTACTATAGGAACATTTCAAACCAGCCTTCTACAAGTTTCTGATGAATACAATTAAAACCAATTTCTTGTATCCACCCCTTCTCCACAATTCTATCCAGCAACTGCCTCAACATCTAAAGCATATTCTGAGTGGAATCTTAACCAAACTTCATAACTGGGAGGAAGAAATTGGAGTGTTAGCAAGAAAGAGTAGGAAAGATAATCAGAGTACACAACAACACTATAGGAAAGTACCTTTTTAAACTTGGAATAAATATATTCCAAATTGGGAAACGGGCCACTAAAATAAATAAAAATTATGGGGCACCCGGCTGGCTCAGTCAGTTAAGTGTCCGACTTCAGCTCAGGTCATGATCTCATGGCTCGTGAGTTCAAGCCCCATGTCGGGCTCTGTGCTGATAGCTTGGAGCCTGGAGCCTACTTCGGATTCTGTGTCTCCCTCTCTCTCTGCCCCTGCTCCCCATCTCAAGAATAAATAAACACTAAAAAAATTAAAATAATTAAAATAAAATAAATAAAAATTAACTAAAGTTCACTCATTTCTAAAGAACAGACCCAATAAGAGTGTTTTCCACGTACTAAATTGACATAGATTCTAAACTGAGAATACCCAATGCTGTTAAGGATATGGTGAAAAAGGCACTTTTAGGGTACTCATTACAGGATACAAAGGTTCTGGCATTTAGTCTGATGGCAATGTCAAAAAGCTTAAAATTTTTCGTATTCATTGACATAGTAATATAGAATTCTAAGAATATATTCTGAAATAGATTTAAAAAAATAATGCACACAGATGTTTGTTACAGCATTATTCATCACTGCATAAAGAAAGAAAAACTGCAAGCAATTTAAATATCCACAATTAAGGAAATAGTTAAGGAAAAATAGTTTGCAGATAATTTTAAATATAGAGATCTGCTTACAATAAAATGTTCAGAGAAAAAGAGCAAGATATAAAATGATCTAAACTATGATGATATGAGTAAGAAAAACAGAATGTGGAATCATAAGTATTTTTATCCTTCTGATTTTTTAAGGCCTTACAAAACCTCTACAATATGCAAATATTGCCTTAACAATCATCCTCAGAAAACTGTAGATCCAAAGACAGAAATTCAAACACTTGTATAAACCTCTGACTGGACTCACCAAACTATTCTCTGAAGCATGGCTCCTTGAGAAAAGAAACTGTATAAATGTTTCCTTCTGAAATTCTTAGACTCTCTGATAACTTTCTATATTTATCCTTTATTGAATTAAAATAACCACAGCCCTGATTACCCACCCGCACACAAGATTTTCAGAAATCTTTTGGAGCAGCTTCTCAAATTCTCTAGGGTTTTCTGCAGTTGCAGAAAATTCAGAGGGTTTAGCTAAACTGGAAATTGCATGAAAATATGGTATTGCGAGTTGGCTTACAAAAGTTCCTGGTAAGATTTTAGTAGGCATATTTTGGTGGATAAATGAAATCATAAGACTGAATGAATCGTGCCCTGAGATTTCTTTGTCTGGGAAAGGCGACTCTTATTTAGAAACCTTTCCCCTGGGATCCTAGGCCTGGTTCCAGCATACCATAAGACTGTCAACAGTACCTACTCCCATCTAAACTTAGTAGGCTCTCAGAGAAACTGTTCACCCAGTAATTCAACCTTGTTTTTGATTTGTATATTCTGGATACAGATATATGTACTAGGAATATTTTCTTAACAATGACTTTTTAAAGTTTTGATAAAATCCTATTTGTTATTTTTTCCCTAGTTTTAAGGTTTTTATGTTCTTTCTAAGAAATATTTGCCTACCCCAAGGTCAGAAAGATACTCTTCTATGTTTTCTCCTCGAATATTTATAGTGTTAGCTTTTAAGTATAAATCTATAATCCATCTTGGGTTAATTTTTGTGAAGCATCTGGTAGGTTTCAAAGTTGGTTTTCCTCTTGCATTTGTTCAATTGTCCCGGAACTATTTTGTGAATAAAAACTTTTTTTTTCCTTATTGAATTCTTTAGACAAACTTGCTGAAAATCACTTGACCATACATATGTGGGCTTATGACTAGATTCTATAGTATTCCTCTGCTCTATGTGCCTATCCTAAAATCAATAACACACTGTTTTGATTACTGAAATTTATATTGAGTCTTTAAGTCATACAGTGTAGGCTTTCTTATTTAGTTCTTTCTTCTTTCTTCTTTCTTTCTTTCTTTCTCTCTCCTTCAAGATTGTGTTGGCTATTCTAAATCTTTTGCATTTCCAGATATATTTTAGAATGAGCTCTTCAGTTTTGACAAGATGCCTGTTGGGATTTTGACTGAGAGTGTATTGAGTCTACAGATAAATATGAAGACCATCAATATATTAAAAATATTAAATTATCTTATCCATGAACATGGTATGTCTTTCATTTATTTGGATCTTCTTTAATTTCTCACAGGAATGCTTTATAGTTATCAACTTAGAGTTCTTGTATGTCTTTAAATTCATTCCTTAGTATTTTATGATTTTTAAATTCTGTTTTAAAAGAATTTAAACAATTTTTATTCTCCTATTCTCTATGTTGGTTTATAGAAATACAAATGTCTGGGCATGTTGATCATTCATCCTATTATCTTGCTAAATTTACTTATTCTAGTAATTGTTTTTTAGAATATTTAGCATTTTCTATATAAATCATTGTGTCACCTGCAAGTAAAGACCATTTTACTCCTCCATTTCCAATCTGAATGCCTGTTTTTTCTTGCAGCTTTAACATAAAATCATCATACAAGAAACAGAACATGCTTAATGCGTACAATTCAGTATGGTTTAACGTAGACCCATAAAACCATTGCCGCAATCAAGATTGTAAATATATCCATTACACTCAAGTTTCCTCATGCCTTTAAAAACATTTTTTTTTGGGGCGCCTGGGTGGCGCAGTCAGTTAAGCGTCCGACTTCAGCCAGGTCACGATCTCGCGGTCCGTGAGTTCGAGCCCCGCGTCAGGCTCTGGGCTGATGGCTCGGAGCCTGGAGCCTGTTTCCGATTCTGTGTCTCCCTCTCTCTCTGCCCCTCCCCCATTCATGCTCTGTCTCTCTCTGTCCCAAAAAAAATAAATAAAAAACGTTGAAAAAAAAAAAAATTTAAAAACATTTTTTTAATGTTTATTTATTTATGAGAGAGAGAGAGAGAGACTGCAAGGGGCAGAGAGAGAGACACACACACAGAATCTGAAGCAGGCTCTAGGCTCTGAGCTGCCGGCACAGAGCCTGATGTGGGGCTCGAACTCACAAACCATGAGATCATGACCTGAGCTGCAGTAACACACTTAACCAACTGAGCCACCCAGGCGCCCTTCCTCATGCCTTCATATTCTCACTCCTTTCTACCTTTCCCCAACTAAATGCTTTTACTTCTTTTACTCACCTTATTGCTTTAGCTAGAGCCCAAATTACAAATATCAGGAGTAAAAGAGAAAACAGTATTGTGGACTCTACCAATATTAAAAGGATAATAAAAGAATGTGTTGAATACCAATATTTGACAACTTAGATAAAATAGACAAACTTTTGATAAATGTAACTGAAATAATACTGAAACTAAAAGAAATAGAAAATCTGCCTTATTCTGTTCTATTAAAGAACTTGAATTCATTTGATTTCCTCATTTTCAAAAACTTCTCCCCGATATTCCCAGTTATTCCATTTGTTCTAATGATCACTTTTACCCCGATAAATTCCAGATCTCTATTTTCAGCCCAAACCTTGAACCCCAAATCTTATATCCAATTGCCTTATATCCAATTTTACTTCTCCATTTGAGTGTTCAAGTTTGACATACCTCAAAATGAGCTCATTATATTGACTCCTCACTTCCACCCCACCTCATTGCCCCTATTCCTCATCTCATGGCAATGGGAAGTTCAGTTGTCCACATCAGAATCCTGGGAATCATCCCTGACTGCTCTTCTTCTCCAGTCGTCCCACATTCAATCGTTCACCATTTTACCAGCTGGACTTCCTAAATATCTCACAAAACCACCCAATTCCTTCCAACCCCACTATATTAGTTTAGCATGA
The DNA here is from genome assembly GCF_024362965.1 of Panthera pardus. NCBI lineage: Eukaryota > Metazoa > Chordata > Mammalia > Carnivora > Felidae > Panthera > Panthera pardus. The sequence continues at coordinate 118,231,057 of NW_026526732.1, read as the reverse complement.
TCCACCACCAATTCTCACTTTGAGTCCACATTCATGTTCTAACTCTTTGTCTTGTTTCTTTAACCCGTTCCACACACTGCAACAAAATTGGTATTCTAAAACTGAAATCTTATGGTAACCTCCTCCTGCTTCAAACAATGGCTAGTCCAATTGTCTTAATGGTCCCGTGGACCCTACATAATCTGATTGGGTATTGGCCCTTCAGCATTTTGAACTTCCCATCATAACGCTAATTGCATGATAATATCTTGAAATATCAGTCTTCATGCCTTTCTCTCCCCAGCACCCTTGTGCTTTGCGTGACTTACGTCTGTCAGAGAGATTTACTTTGCCTGGAGGAAAAGTAGGATTGTTAAAGCAGGAATTTAAAAAAGCAGGAAACAGTCAATGTTCAGTATTTCTTTTCTTTTCTTTTTTTTTAAACTCTAAACAGGCTTTTGAATATCTGAAAAGAAGTCCTGAGGGAATCAGAGAACAGAATTTAGACCACAAAAATAGAAGTAGAAAGGAGATAAAAGAAAAATGGAACATTGCCTCCCCACCAACGACATATGAATGGAGTGTCCCTTGGGCTGAGTAGCAGGAATATGATGGGGGGAGGACAGACGTGGCCTTAGAGGAGGTGGGGGCAGGGAAGGAGAGGTCTGACCTGGCAGGACAAATACAGAGAAGTGGGATCAACAGCAGGAGAATTTCTAATGATAGTGAACAGCACCAGAGGTTCCTGTTGAAGCTGAACAAATGCCTGCAGACCACTTATTGCCATTCTTGGGCATACCACACTCTCCCCAAAGCCATATCACCTGTTCATCTTGTCCTTGACAGCTTCCCCTACAATAGTTAAATAGTTTGTTGCCTTCTGTCTGCAAAATATGGGTAGAAATTGTTCCTCTCCATTTATTGAGAGGTTAGGATACCTAGAAATTCTTCCCCCAACCAAAGGTGATGGGACCCTGACCCCCAGAAATGGGATGGTAGCATGGAAGGTCCCTGCTTAGTCCCTGCACTAAGACGTGGGTATCATTGGACAATAGTGAAAAACTTTCCTTTTACACACTTACTACACAGTACTGTAATAACTTCCTTACTTTTCCTATCCTCCACTAGACTGTAAGCTTATGAGGTCAAAGACCATACCAGTCTTGCTCAACATTAGACCCCAGTGCCCAATGTAGTGTCTGGCATATTGCATGTACTTGGTAAACACTGGTTGGTTAAGTCAGTGATGGAATAAAGAATGACTGATTTTAAATAGACTGATTTTAGTGGTTTCTTTACACAAAGGAAATACCAACATGGCAACGCCTTTTTAGCCTAAGCATGTAAGGCCTAACACTTTAACAAGTTATGTTAAGGAAGTAAACTAGTAATCATTTTTAAAAATTTTTTAAAAATATTTATTTATTTTTGAGAGAGAGAGAGAGAGAGACAGAGACAGAGCATGAGCTGGAGAGGGGCAGAGAGAGGAGGAGACACAGGATTTGAATGAAGCAGGCTCCAGGCTCTGAGCTATCAGCACAGAGCCTGATGTGGGGCTTGATCCCACGACCCTGGAATCATGACCAGAGCCAAAATCAAAAGTCAGCCGCTTAACCAACTGAGCCACACAGGCACCCCAACTATTAATAACTTTTAAATAACTTTAGACTTTCATGTTTTGTTGTTAAGACTTTTCAACATTGGGGGTCCATTTACAGTCTCCTGTATTCATTCTGCGGGGTCCTGTACATATTCGATGTTTCAGGCAGTAAAGTCATTGAAAGCATGACACCCAGAGAGTTAGAACAAACATGCATGTCACCATGAGCAAACTCCATTCCTTCCATTTGCAAGGAACAGTTTGATGTACAGAAACTATTGTACCTGTGGTAGTATCAGTAATGGGCCTCCAAAAATGGCCATGCCCTCTCGGAACCTGTCATGTTATTTGGCAAAAGGGACTTTGCAAATGTGATTAAGTTCTGGATTTTTTTTTTTTTTTTTTTGAGAGAGAGAGTGTGAGTGCGGGAGGGGCAGAGAGTGGGGGACAGAGGATCCAAAGCAGGCTGTGCAACGACAGCAGTGAGCCCGATGCGGGGCTCGAATTCACAAACCATGAGATCATGACCTGAGCCAGAGTTGGACGCTCAACCAACAGACACCCAAGCGCCCCATGTTCAGGATTTCGAGACGTAGAGATTATCCTGGATTTCGACGTGGGCCCCATATAATCACAAGTATAAGGGAAAGGTGAGAAAGTTAAAGTCGGAGGGGGGGGGTTGAAGATGCTCAATTGCTGGTTCTGAAGATGGAGGAAGAAGCCAAGGTCCAAGGAATGCAGGCAGCTCCTGCAAGCTGGAAAAATCAAGGAAATGAACTCTCCTTCTACAGCTTCCAGAGGGAGCACAGCCCTGCTGACAGGTTGATTTTAAGACTTCTGACCTCCAGGGGCACCTGGGTGGTTCAGTCGGTTAAGCCTCCGACTTCTACTCAGGTCATGATCTCACAGTTCATGGGTTCAAGCCCCGCGTCGGGCTCTGTGCTGACGGCTTGGAGCCTGGAGCCTGCTTCCGATTCTGTGTCTCCCTCTCTCTGCCCCTCCCCCACTCATGCTCTCTCTCCCTCTTTCAAAAATAAGCAATAAAAAAAATTAAAAAAAAAAGACTTCTGACCTCTAAAACTATGAGATAATAAATTTGCCTTGCTTAAGCCACTAAGTTTCTGGTCAGTTATTATGCAACCATAGGGGGTGAATGCCGTTCTATAAACTTTATCAGTTACATTAGGCATATTTGGAATGCTAGCTGAGAGAAGGTGTTTGAGAAGAACTTTGAGGTGATGCTCAATTGGGACAGAAAGGGAATTCTATAAACAGATCGGGTGATGCTAAGGAACTTAAATTATTCATTTATGTATGAATTGCCTTATGAATATTTATAAGCATATGCCTGAATATTATAAACCTATCCAGATTATACACACACACACACACACATACACACACACACATATATATACACACACACACATCACACACAAATACACATATATACACCATCTTGGGAAAGGTGTAAACAGAAGAGTGTGATATAAGAGTACCTAATCCACTTTTAAATTACACATGCCTTACCCAGATTTCCCCCACATAATACTGTACATTACTCAAAAAATAGTGCTGTAAGAGTTCGTTTGAGAGATGGGAGACAGAGTTCTTGGGGGGTAAGTGAGTTAATCATTAGAATGAGTTGTATTAAATTATACAATGACATGCCAGTGTTTCAGGGGGAGGCAGCTATTTACTGCGTTTTCTCTGAGAACGTGAAAAATCCTGATCTTTGAGCAAAGGCGAAAAATGTTTTACATCTGTTTTATAAATCACTAGGGCCAAGGTTAAGTGTGTAAATAGAGGCCATGGGTTGCGATGCCAACTTCTAAGCCTGAATTCTACCCCAATTCTGCCACTGTTTCAAGAAGTACAAATGAGACGTTCCTGACCAAAATAATACTCCCCATCTTCATCATAATGCCTGAAATTCAATTAGTAGCAATCTGTTCAATTATGTTAGGAAGACCTTTAGTCTTAGTCTTGTCTTAAAATGTCAACATTCATCGGATAAGGAAGTTCTCCAAGTGGTTACCACCAGTTACCTTAGCAGAAATAATTAGTGTAGATTCCTTTTTTAGGGGAGTAGGAGGCAGGAAGGGAGGGGAAATACTAAAAACAGGAGGCAAGAGGATACCAGAATCTGCCTAAGGCTGGTCATAGCCAATCTAAAAACTGTGCACTCAAAATGTTGCCAAACTTAGCTGCAAGCAAAACTGAAAAGTAAGAACTGCTAACTACATTAACTGCTATCTCATTTATCCCTACAGCAGCCCCATTTATTAGGTGGTAATATGATTCCAAATTTTCAGGGGTAGAAAGTGAGGTCTAGAGCTGGAAGTGAAAGAGTCAGGACAAAGGGCCAGGATTGAGGGACTCATTACCTGGCCTCCATTCATTTTTGAGAGACGGAGAGAGACAGAGCATGAGTGGGGGAGGGGCAGAGAGAGAGAGACAGACAGACAGACAGAATCTGAAGCAGGCTCCAGGCTCTGAGCTGTCAGCCCAGAGCCTGAGGCAAGGCTCGAACCCATGAACCATGAGATCATGACCTGAGCTGAAGTCAGACACTTAACCGACTGAGCCACCCAGACGCCCCCAGAGCCCCCTTTCTAATGGGCTTCAGACTCCCTAGCCAGTCCTTCCCTCTATGGCAGAGTTGGGATTGTTCAAATCCAGGTGGGCTGCAGAGGGATCTGAGAGACTCCTGGCAGGACCATCTTGGGCTTAAGAAAGAAGTTCAAGGAGACAGGAAGTTAGCACCAGATAGAATCAGTGGTAAGCGGCAGCCCGTTACCATATGTGCATTTATTCAATGGCCAGTGAAGGCCTACTCTTTGCCAGCTACTGTGGTAGGTGCTGGCCAATTGAAGTCAGAGCTGGGGAAGTCTGCGGACAGGCATAGACACAATCACAAGGCTGGGAGTTTGGAAGCAAGACTCCAGCATAGGAGGGATTAAAAACCCAAAAGAGGGTCTTGCTCTGGGACCTCAAATAGTGATCCGGCACTGGAATTGGAGCAAAAGATACAGAGCAAGAGCCTGATTGCTAGAATGGGACTCAAGGTGAAAGTCAGCTGAGCAGCAAGTGTGGCTTGACCTTCAACTACGCCCCTGAGACAGGCTCAGCCTGCAGTTGATGGTCATATAGGTTGAGCCACTGTTTCTCAGACTGCAGGTCAAGACCCATCAGTGGCCGCAGAATTGGTTTAGTGGGTGGTAATGGGCACACTTTAAAATAAATAAGACAGACTAGGATGAAATAGAAGGGAAAAGAAGATAATGAAGTACACTGCACTTAGTAATGATTTTGGTTTTACGTGTATGTGTCATGTTGTGATATAAATTACATTCCTCGGGGCTCCTGGGTGGCTCAGTCGGTTGAGCGTCCGACTTCAGCTCAGGTCATGATCTCACAGCTTGTGAGTTTGAGTCCTGCGTCCAGCTCAGAGCCTGGAGCCTGCTTTCGGATTCTGTGTCTCCCTCTCTCTCTCTCTCTCTGCCCCTCCCTCTCTTGTGCTCTCTCTCTCTTCCTCTCTCTCTCTCAAAATAAACACACATTAAATTAAAAAAAAATTTTTTTTAATAAATTACATTCCTCAACGCCACAGGCAAAAGAAGTCTGAAGATTTCTCATCTGAAACTGGAGGATAGAGAACAGGAAGCCAGGTTAGTCATTATGTTTAAAATATCATCTGCTTTCCCCAGATGCCTGTGAACTAATATAATAAACCTACCCAGGTTGCGGTGTGGCTAGATGTGAATGCATTAAATATTACAGCCTCTTTCGTGCAGACTTTCCACAGATGGCCTTGCTTGAGGAAGAAAATTGGGAAATAAAGATGGAGAGCCTTGAGAACTAAATGAACTATGAGTTATTAGTTGTTTCCACACCTGCTGGATTACTTTATGTATCAACGAATGTATCACACAGATCACCAGCTTAGGAGTCACTGAACTGCTCTGCCTCCGTGAGACCAGGAATTAGGACCAGCTTTGAGGAAATCCTTCCAGCCTGCCTGGTGGGACCCTTATGTGGTCGAGTAATGAGGTTTTGATCTCGGTTTAGCTCCACAATTAATGCCAATGAACCTAAAATCTGGATCCCAGAACTTACCGTCATCTCTATTTCCACGTCTTCAGCTACTCACTAGACATTTTCACTTCAGATCTCCTACCCCCATCCAGTCCTATCCGAAAATTGTATCTTCTGTAGCCAAACAAGCCTCATCTGTTACTTTTTGTGCCTTTGTCAATAGCACCAAGACACTGTACTTGTCCGTCCCCAAGAGCTGTTCTAAATGCTTAAGACGTATACTAAGGGGGCGCCTGGGTGGCTCGGTCAGCTCAGCGTCTGACTTCAGTTCAGGCCACGATCTCGAGGTTCGTGAGTCTGAGCCTCACATCGAGCTCTCTACTCTCAGCATGGGGAGAGATCCTCTCCCACTGCGGGTCCTCTGTCTCCCTCTCTCCCACTGCCTGTCCCCCTCTCTCTCAAAAATAAATAAGCATGTAAAAATATATATATTAAGTCTTTAACCTATATAAAAGCCCTGTGAAGCAGATAATGTTAAAACCTCCCATTTTACACATGAGAAAACTAAGGCACAGAGAGGTGTCTTAACCTAAAAACGCCCAAATGCACGTAGTCCATCTCAGTGTTTCCCAGGACTGTCATATTTGCTCCACATGCAATGTTTCCCTCGCCTAGAATGCCACCCCATCTGCCTGGTAGTTATAAAGATCCTACTTATCCTTCAAAGCCCACTTTCTAACATTCTTCCCTTTTTGTGACAACTTATCTTTCCTGAAAACTCCAGGTCTCTTCATAGTTCTCTCTCTTGATTCCTACAACGCTCACAGTCTTCCACACGTGAGCTGGCTTTTGATAACCTGGTTAACAATACAGTTGTCTTGTGTCTCCCTAATGTCCCATGTGCGGTCATCTTATCTTGGAGGCAAGAACCATGGCATTGAACTGTTCGACATCCCTCCCCCTCACTTCTTTTGTTCTTTGCCATTTTTATTCCTCCTTCCCTTCTCTTCAGCTAAGGCTTGAAAACATGGGAGACGTGGACGATACTCCAGAGGTAACGAATTGACAGTAAAACTCATCATGTCATGGGTAGAGTGAGGAGGACTGACACATTCATTCAGGACATCTGCGGAGTAGCTAACAAGACAGAATTAGATGTGCAAGAGATTTCTTTGGCTTAATGTCTGTGACAGAAAAAGAGGCAAGAACCAGTGGAGGTAGGCACAATATCTAAAACGATGTAGGGCTGAGCCTTATGAAGGAGAAGGGGAAGGAAGGAAGGCTGGATGAGGAGAAGCTCAAGTTGCAGTAGAGCTCTAGGAAAATCTTGGTCTGGAAACCATGGAGTCTTCAAGCTAAAGTAGCCGGGGGGGGGGGGGGGGAGGGCCTCATCTCACAGCACCAGAGCTGTCATGAGCCAGGTCATTGTCTGGAGTGGCCCAAGGGGAGCATGCCTGGGCATGAACGTAGAGATCGACTTGAAGCCAGCACTTGTGACCATCAGTCCCTTATTCTGGAATACGGGACACTGGATTCTCAATCAGGAATCCTACCTTCATGGGGCACCTGGGTGACTCAGTCAGTTGAACATCCGACTTCGGCTCAGGTCATGATCTCAAGGTCCCTGAGTTCGAGCCTTGCATTGGGCTTGCTGTTGTCCGTGCAGAACCCACTTCAGATCTTCTGTTCCTCTCACTCTCTGCCCCTCCCTCACTTGTGCTCTCTCAAAAATAAAGAAATATGAAAAAAAAGAAATCCTACCACTGCATCTCAAATGTATCCCTCGCTAACTCTGTATCCTCACTAAAACTCACCGCTGTCCCATCATTTGTAAACTGGGAGTAACCAGTAACATAAGAGGGCTACTGTGCGAGCCACATGTTGGCAAGAAAATACAACGTTCGGTCTATACTTTGTGTACTTTGATCAGTTCTGTCTAATCATAGTAATCTGAACTTGAGAAATAGCTCATGGGTCATGACAAGCTCTATTCCAGCCAGTGATACTGTGAGAAAGGCACGACAGCCAATCTTGGCCGTATGTACTGCCCTGTGGCTCTCTGAGGGACAGAATGGCTCTGGAGGGGACACTGAAGTGCCTAATTAAAGTGGACCCACTTGTAGGTAGGGCCTGGTTAAACCCACGCAGGTGAGGAATCAATTCCTGAGGAAAAAATATGTGTAAAATCCAGTGGGTCCCAGTGACCCAGGTAGATATGACAGCTGGCCTAGGGCATCCGCTCAATTTCGAGGCAGGTTGACTAGGACCAGAGTCTAGTACCTCACAGGCTAGAGTACCATCTGCAAACCTGAAACACAGGAAGTGAGTTCTGATCCCAAGACAGACGCTGATTGGCCGATTGACTCTTCCATGCCCCTCAAGTACAGGTAGAAAGGGGGTTTGAGGCAGACCCGGGAGGCAAGGAGGCTCCCAGTAGAACTTGAGTCTGTCTAGGTAGGAGCTGAGGGTTCAACCTTCAGGGCCAGCCAGCTACTGTGGACCCTGGACACCAGCATCTGCTGAATAACTCCTTCCTTCCCTTATGGGTCCTGGCCCTCAAGACTAGCATCGAGTAAATAGTCACTTTTCTTCATGGAGTAGCATGTGGAAGTCAAAGCCAGGGGCAAGGAGAACTTTCCACTTTTCTATGTGGTACCGGCTTCAAAGAGTACCAAGAACATCCATAATCTTACTCCAGGGTCACCAGAAGTGGCAGCAAATGTGGAAAAAGCATGACCAATGTGCTGGACGTTGTGCATGCATGGGTACTAGAATCAGAAAAGAAATTAAACCTCGGCTCTGTTATGGGTTGAACTGCATTGAAAGATATGTAGGATTCCTCACCCCCACCCCCCACACACCTCATCATGTGACCTTATCTGGAAATAAGGTCTTTACAGAGGTAATCAAGTTAAAAGTGAAGTCATTGGGATGGGCCCTAATCCAATATGACTGATGTCCTTATAAAAAGGGGAAATCAGGACCCACTCACATGCACACAGGGAGAACGCCTTGTGAAGATGAAGGCAGATTTTGGCTGATGTTTCTACACGCCAGGGAACGCCAAAGATTGCCAACAATACCAGAAGTGAGGAGAGAGGCGTGGGCAGATCTTCCCTCATGGCCCTCAGGAACCAGCCCCACTGACACCTCATCGTTGACCTCAAGCTTCCAAAAATGGTAAGACTAAATTTCTGCTGTTTATGCCCCACCCTGGACGGCACTTTGTCACGGCGGCTCCAGCAAACATATACAGGTTATACAAGAGTGTACCCAAACTGGTGTTCCTGTAGGAGAACAATGGAACATGTCCGGATGCCACTTCTTTACTTCAAGACTTAGTTAAGGGGCATGTTAGAAATAAGCCCATTGAGGGGCGCCTGGGTGGCGCAGTCGGTTAAGCGTCCGACTTCAGCCAGGTCACGATCTCGCGGTCCGTGAGTTCGAGCCCCGCGTCAGGCTCTGGGCTGATGGCTCAGAGCCTGGAGCCTGTTTCCGATTCTGTGTCTCCCTCTCTCTCTCTGCCCCTCCCCCGTTCATGCTCTGTCTCTCTCTGTCCCAAAAATAAATTAAAAAAAAAAAAAAAAAAAAGAAATAAGCCCATTGACCCAATCAAGAGAGGGACGCAGAGACTCCGAGCACAGTGAAGCCAGGCTTTAATCAAAGTTCTTGCGAGAGCAGGTGTCTGAGGGACAGGCACATTCCAGGCAGTTACAGCAGACAATTTATCTCCTAGCAGGCAAGTCCCTCCCCTGGTTCCTCATTGGCTGAGTACTACAGAGGTAAGTCCCTTCCCTGGTTCCTCATTGGCTGAGGTAACAGAGGTTACAGCCTTACCTGGCTGTCATCTACGCCCATGTAAGGCAAAAAGTAGTCTGATTGGAACAAATGCACATTCCCTGAGGTGCACAGAGAGTTTCAGTCCCTCCTCTCTTTGTTCTTTGGCACTCATTGCAAAGCTGTGAAAATAAGCCCATGTAACAGAGAGGGGAAGAAGAACCAGGAAGTGAAGTGTTTCAGGGTTTGGAACTCTATTATTGGGGGGGCGGGGGCGACGGGGGGGGGGGGGCGGTTCCTACATATCTCCAATAGGTTGTAAACCTATTGTTAACTAGACAGCACAGATTTTATTTGGTATTTCTGAAAATGAATTCTCTCCCTTACTTCTCACAGGCACCTTCTCGGCCCTCTTCTCTTTCTCTTCACTGCTGCTGGATACTCCAAGGTTTATCCTGGACAGTTGTAGGGCTATGGTGAGGCTGGGGAGAGGTCAGGGTAGGTAGCTGGGCGAAATATTGCAATTCCCTTTTGCCTACCTCACTTCCTGCCAGGAATTTGAAACAAAACAAAATAAGAACCAAATGCCAATGATCAAGCGACCTCTGTGTCAAAATGCCAGCTTCTGAGGCAAGGGGGGAGCATTAGAGCTCGGAGTCTTTGAGAACAAAGAGGCCTTCGCTCACCCATTGATTTTCATTAGCACAAATGCAGCCCCCATTTGGGAATCAGAGGAGGAAAAAGCAGATCTGTGGAAGGCGAGGCAAGGAAATCACTGCCTAAAAATAGACCAGAGGCCTCACCACCCGGGGAAAATAAGGCGCCAGCCCCTGCTGCAAGTGTTCGAAGCCTGCATTCTCTGGGAGTGTGGATTTGCAGTGTAGACCCAAATTGTTCCAGCCTGCGACGCTGCGCCTGGTCTTAAATGGAATTGCTGTCTGTGCTAACTTTTGACAAGAGCTGGCAAGCTGAGCTTTTCTTTGAAATGTAGACGGGGGCGTCGCATTTGCTCTCACACAAGGCTTTCCAGCATGTGTGAGCTCCAGGGTTTGTCCATCATCCGGAGGGGAAATTGCCTGTGGTAGATTACCAAGTGGGGGAGAGGGGAGTCACAATCTCCATAGCAGAATGTAACGTGAAGCTCCAAGATTTTGAGGGAAGAAACCATTTTGACATGTCATGTTGTGCAAGCTAACAACATGTCTGTTCAACAGAAAAAAAAAAAAAAATCTCTGGTTTTAAATGATGAGAAAGCCGTGAAACACGATTTGAAAATTATGTCATGCCCTGCTTTGCCTTCCCCTCAAGGCAAATAGAAGTCTTGGAATAAAAAAAAAAAAAAATGTTTCCACTTATTTTCAAATCTTTGCCTGGGTTGCATCTTTAGTCATACATTCTGTCGAATATTACTCACAAGCTGCCTAAATGAAAGTTATTAGCATGAATGAATGCTCTTTCTTAATGGCTGGGCTCCGGATGAAGTCAGTGATAAAGCCCAAAACGGTCACATGAAGAAAAGCAATTAATAGAATTTGCCTTCATCTAACGGAAACTTGAACTCTCTGTGCAGTCGCCTGTCGAGGGAAATGAATATGGTGGTTGATTATCAGGAAAACTAGACTGAAATCCTGCCCACGGTAAATTCGCGAGTGCCCCTCGAGCAGAAAGCCCCAAGTCCACAACCTCGAGGAATTTGCACAAATGTGTCACCAGGCAAGATCTGGCCCAATGCCCGGAAGCTGATGAGGTCACAAAGCTCATTACTCGGAAAATAAGCCGGGGGCCAGGCTCTCCTTCGATTGCATTTCACCGAAGAGTGGAGATCCCTCCCCATCATTAGGAGTAAAATGTGACTCCCAGGTGCTTAACCTGGGGAATCTTACAGAGATCCAACCTTCACTTTCATCCCACAGCCTGATTTGAACCGTGGCTCTTCCTGCTCTGTCTGGAGGCATCGCGGCAGTTAATGGGAGTGATTCAAATGATCCTACTCCAATTCCTGCTATTTTAAGAGACTTAGCTTTTCTTAGCTATGGATTTCTTCTGTCTAAATCTGCCCGACTGAATTGGAAGCCGCCCAGAATCATCTTCTTTGGAAATTACATTTGTGCATCTAGGGTTTATTTGTAGTGCCACCCACGCTCAAGCCACTTTTTGAGAAGTGCAGAGCAAGTCATGTGACAGTCATCAGTGTATTTGCACCCTTTTTTGTTTAAAAACATAATCTGCATTACAAATTGCACCAATTCCTGTATGTAGTAAGCCATCATTCAATAAAAAGCACAAATGTATGCCTGTCACATTCAACATAATAAACTGCAAGTAAATACATCTTTTCTTAGTCCAAATCAGTCAGTAAATGATGTCTTTATTTTCTCTGTTATGCACCAAGTTTGCAATCAGCTTTATTCTTGATTCTCTCAGGCCAAGCCCGCACAGCCTCAGAGCAGTGGAAGAACGTCCTTTTGTGAGGCGCCTTTGGACACCCGAGGACAGGAACGCAGCTGAAGCAATCCGCCCCTCCAGTTCTCTTTGCTTTACTCCGTCGTCATGGCGTCAATACCATCACCGTCTTCATCACAGCCACCATCCAAAGATTTCCTGCACGGTGTCTGCATCTGGGCGATGCTACAATACACACGAGACGTTGTCCCCTGCCGGCTACGCCTGAGTTTGCAATTGACAAAGGAGGGTAGAAAACACCTTGTGCTTTGAAGTAGGACAAAACTGCGTTAGAAGCACAGTCTTACCGTATCCATTAGAGACGTGACGTGGGTAGTATTGCTCGCCCTCTGAGAGCTTCCGTTTCTCATCAACAAGATGGGGGTGATAGGTACCCTCCGAAAGATACATGTGATGACTTTCATGACATGTGGGCTGTGCAAGGTACACAGTATCTGCTCCGTTAGATATGAACTGGTAACATGGACGTGTTCTTATGGGAAAAGGCGAGATAGCCAGGCTCTGCTTACTGTGGACATGTTATTAGGAGCTGTGATTATAATCATGCCACCGCTTGAATTCTGTAAAAGTGGGTAAGGCCAGCTGTGTCATCTCCTTTTTGTAGACCAAGAAACTGATACTCAAGTAGTCAGCCAGATTTTTCTGCTTTGAATTCGGATTCCTTTTTCATGAAGATTATGACCATCCCACTCCTCTCGTTTTGTCACTCAAACAATGCCAGCTCTTTGCTGCCTTACGATCCTTGTACTAGCTGATTTCTAGGCCTGGAAAATTCTACTCTGGGATTTTACATGTCTGGCTACTTCTCATAACTTAAGTTTGAATTGAAATGCCCCCTCCTCTGAGACATCTCCCTTGGCCACTCTATTTAACACAGGCTTCTCATCCCAGCCACGGCCTAAGTCCGCCCAGCACCTTTTACCCTCCCTGGACCTCAGGTGCTCTTAGCATGTGACATAATGGCTAAGAATGTGGGCTCAGAATCAGATGGTCTGTATTTAAATTTTAGTTTTACCCTTTACTGGTGCGTGGCCCTGGACGATGACTTAATCTTGCTTTCTGTGCCTCCGTTTCCTCATCTATAAAATGGGGACGATAATGATGTCATGGGCAGTATAAAAGTGCCCAGAGGTTTAAGTCAACTAACACACATAGAGCGTGTAGATCAACGTCGGGCACAGAGCAAACCCTCAATAAATGTGGATTGAGCTTTTCGGTTACACGGCACACCTCACTCTCTGAGATTATCTCAACTGTGTGTATTTGTTTACACTTGTCCCCACCTCCCTGAGGGCATGGATCCTGCCTGTCATGCTCACTACTCTGTCCCTAGTATGTAGAGTGGCACATGGTGGGGCCCCATAGATACGTGTCGTTGATGAATGAAAAGACGTTAGGCGTGTGCATGTTAGACATGTTACTGATAGTGCTTTCAATAATGCTAATAATAATGCCATCGTATTAGACCTGTGGGCAGAGATGTGATAAGAAAGAGGTGAGGACATGGTTGCTCATGGGTAGGATTGTTTCTGGGGACTCTCTGCTTCCATTTCTCTGTATATGATGCATTTCTCCTCTCCTTGCCTTCCAGGACCCTCTGTTCCCCTCCGGTTCCGCCCTCGTGAGTCAAGCAGAGGTCTCACCTCACCAGCACCTCCACACGTGTGCTCATGACCCACGGGTGAGGCTTCATAAACTGCTACAACTCAGGAAGAAAAAGTCACGTTGAACCCTCTAGAAATCACAGCAGATTTTATGCCAACTCAAGGAAGGCAAGCAGTGAGCCGACCCTATTCGAAATCAGCATCCACCATAAAAATAGAGCAGCGTCCAGAAAGTGAGCCACAAGGAGGGGGCCTTGACAAAAGCCACTTCCACCACACCCCCTCACACACTCACCCAACTCTCACACCACGAAACAGAGACTCACGCATACAACATATAATCACAACCTTGCAGATGCGGTGCTTTTCCATCAGTGATAGGAACCAGGCTCATAGAGGTTGTCCAGGTCAGTTACCCATGCGATGTCCGAAGCCCCAGCCCATGGTCATGGTACCCTGGCCTCCATGTCTCCGACCAGACAGTCATGGCCGCTGTCCGCATTCCTCACACATCACCATCTCAGGTACCTGTGCCCTCCTGCTTACTCTCCTCTGGACACTCCAGCTTGCTTCTGACCAGGATGACGTGTGTCCCTGTTTATGCAGGACAGCCCCCGTTTATACAGTGACTGGGGGCACCCCTTTTCGCAAGTTTCCAGTTTGGACACTAAACGATATGGCCCCCTAATTATGCTCAGCTTAACTGTGAGGGTCCCAAGATGCAGAGATCCCAATGGGAGTCATTTCTAGCGCCCCCCGAAAGGGTGCCTGCAAAGAGCCCACTGGCTCTTCCAAATCAACAGTAAGCTAACAATCTCTGGCTGTTCCCTTTCTAAAGGAACAGCAAAGAAATAGAAGAATGTTAAGGTATCGAGGTTATGGAAAAGGGTCAGAAGGCAGATGAAGTGTAAGAAAATGTAATGAACTATAACACAATAGAGAAATCGGAGGCTTACTTCCTTTGGCTTTCTAATGCTAAGTACATAAGTAGGTGTATTTTGCCATTTAAAATAGGGGCAACCCTGAGAAGCTGCCTGTAAAATAAAGTTCTGTTTCTGATAACTTATGTTCCTGTTGAATTGCAACTTAAAATATGTCGTTTGGTGCTTACATATTCTCCTGGAACAAAGGAGCTTAAAAGTCTAATAAACTTTCACTTAAGTGTGTCTGGGGTGAATATGCATGTAGTTTGGGATACAACTAATGGGCATCAGTTCTCCCCCAAACTGCACATCCTTGCCCCATGGCACACTTATTTACACACTCACCGTGCACAGCAGAAGGTCCAGAAGATCAGTCTAACACTCTCCACGGTCTTCCCATTTGTGTTCTCCTCTCCTGAATAAGATTCTAATTTTCTGAAGCAGGAAAAAAGTTTTGTAGTTTTCTTACTTTTAATTCAATTTTTTCTATGAATAACACACGAATCCATCCTCAATGTAAAATATTCAAGTAACTCTGTATTTCCCCCATGCACCTCAAAAGATCCTGCTTATACTGGGCATAAGATAGGTGTTTAGGAAAACGCTAGTTTGGTAAATAATATATAGTTGTTCGGCATGTTTGGAAAAGCTCTGGGTAATGTGTAATTTGAAGGATTTTTTTCCACTATGAACTAATTCATATATACAAAAGAGGGTATAAATCGTATCTGTTGAGAGTACACTATACTGATAATGTGTATATTAACTATGCTGATAATATAGATGCTTAAATACTTATCATCCAGCTTGAGAAACAGGACATTACCAGTCCTTAGAACTTACCTTCTTGGCAAGTTTTACGTAAAATCACATTGAAATTTTGTTGGTTCAATATCTACGTATCCTTTTATTGTCAAAATATAGATACAGAAAACCACACAAATGTGTTAGCCTAGTGAACAATTATAAGGTAAAGAAATAGAACTTGGCCAGTCACCCCAAAGTCTCCCCCACATACTCTATCCCAAACACAGCTACCCCCCCCCAACTCCGAAAGCAACCACGGTCTTAAATTTTATACTAATCATTTTCTTGAGGTTCTTCATAATCCAAGTATAGTCTTACCTATTTGTTTTCATTTGCATACTGCAAAATTAACTTTCGGGGTGTACATGTCATTGAATTTTAACACCTGCATCAACATAGCTACCACCACAATTAGAGAACAGAGCCGTTCTGTCACTTCCAAAATCCTCTCATGCTATTCGTCAGAGCCAAACCCTCTCCCATTCCTAACCCCTGTCAACCACTGATCTCTCTCCTTACAGTTTTGCCTTTTCCAGAATGTAATATGAATGGAACAATATGGCACGTAGCCCTGAGACTGGCTTCTTTCACTCAGCATGATGCATTTGTGATTCAGCCATGTAGTTGGTATCCTTTATGGTGAATCGTATTCCACTGCAGGGATCTCCAGTTTTGTGATTCCATTCATCCGCTGAAGGACATTCAGGTTGTTGACTCGTTTGAGTGATTATGAAGAATGCTCCCATAAATGTTCACTTACAGGTTTTTGAGAGCACCGATGTTTTCATTTATCTAGGGTAAATACTTGGGGGGGGGACTGCTGGATCGGACTGTAAGGGTGTGCTTTGCTTCATAAGAAACTGTCAAACTCTTTCCTAGAATGATTGGCCATTTTACATTCGCCCCCGGCAATGCATGAAAATTCTAGTTGTTTTGTTTCCTCACCATTACTCGGAATTGCAAGTTTTATATTTTGCTTTTTGCTTCAGCCGTTCTAACAGACGTGTAGTTGTATTTCATCGTGGCTTTAATTTTCATTTCCATGATGAGTAATGGTGTTGAACATGTTTTCATGTACTTATTTGACATCCCTTTATCTTAGAGAAGCATCTAGACAGATCCTGTCTTTAAATTGATTTATCTGTTAAGTTTTGAGAGTTTTTTTTTTAATAAATACTGGATCTAAATCCTTTGATGAATATGAGATTTGAAGATATTTTATCCAGGTCGGCGGCTTGTTTCTTCATTGTCTGCCATTGTCTTTCAGAGAGCAAAATGTTTTCATTTTTAAATCTTGATGATGCTCACTCTATCTTTTTTCTTTTACAGATTATGTTTTCTGTTGCCATATCCAAGAACTCTTCCTGATAAGATCATAAAGGTTTTTCTCCTGTTTTCTTCCAAAAGTTTTTAATTAAAAAAAAATAGACTTAACTATAAAGTCTGAGTGAAATTTTGTATAAAGTGTGAGATATATAGATGCCCAATTGTGTTAGGCCATTTGTTGAAAAGACTATCCTTTCTCTGTCGAATTAGTCTTTGTACCTTTGTGAAAAATAAGTTGACCATATTTGTGTGGGTCTGTTTCTGGATTGCATTTTCTATTCCATTGAACTACATGCATATCCTTATGCAAAAATCACACTATCTTGGTAACTACGAGTGATAAAAGTTGGTAATGCGAGTTCTTTGTTATTTTTCAAAATTGTTCTGGCTATGTAGTTCCTCTGACGTTTCATGCAAAGTCTAGAATAAGTTTGTCTATTTCTGTAAAAAAAAAAATCCTGCTGTGATTTTTCTTTTAATTGGGATCACATCGAATCTATAGATCAACTTGAGAAATATTGGCATCTTTACTATATTGAGTCTTCCAATACGTTAACAAAGCATGTCGGGGGCGCCTGGGGGGCTCAGTCGGTAAGCGTCCAACTTCGGCTTAGGTCATGATCTTGAGGTTCGTGAGTTAGAGCCCCACGTCGGGCTCTGGGCTGACAGCTCGGAGACCGGAGCCTGCTTCAGATTCGAGTCTCCCTCTCTCTCTGCTCCTCCCCCCTCGCACTCTGTCTCTGTCTCAAAAATAAATAAACATTAAAAAAATCTTAAAAGAAAAAGCATGTCCATTTATTTGGAAATATTTCCCTTCTGGCCTTGTGATTGATCCCTGAAGGGAGGGGGTTGAGGGCAAGGCACTCTTGTTTGAGCCCTTCACCTATGGAATCTGACAAGTGTCAGAACTGAGTTGAATTGCAGTACACCCAGCTTGTAACCAAGAATTTCTTGGTGGTGTGGGGAATATCTCCCCACCCCAAACACACACACACACACACACACACACACACACTGGAAATAGTACTACAAATGTTTTCATTAGCTATAGTTCTTAAAAGCTTGGCACAAAGTAGTCTCCATAGGTAAAATGCATTGTCTCATTACCCCAGATAGGACTGGTCCTGTTTAGATATAGTTGGAAATTGGAATCGATTATGTCTATATGGATGAAGTGCTGAGCGTTCTGTCTGCCCCATTATATCTCTCTCCCCAGACTGACCCAATGGCTGAAATCTCCTGCCACGACCTTGCCCGAGTACAGCTCAGGTAGCAGGCACGCAGCTGAGGTCCGAACCCGAATCTCTCTCATTCCGATGACAAAATCCCCAGCCTCTGCTCCACTCAGTTGTTTCCACATAGTTTCAGACACACATCAGAACGGCGGTGTCTTGACGGGACATGTTTTCCCAGCCTATCTTGGAGAAAAACCATATATTCGTTCCAAGCACTTTGCCCTTGGTTCCCGTTGCCAATCTCAATAGTCAGTTCTAGTGGTGCTTGAGTTTGCAACAACATGTAACAACTCTCTTAGCTTGAGCTATATTAAACCTGTAGGAATCAATCCCACGGATGCCAGCACGTTGGCCTGAGTTACCATTTTTGCCTTAGTCCTGTCCCGCTGCTTTGCTCCAACACAAAGAGCCCTCTTGAATGTTTTCCCTGCCAGATTGGCTGGGCTGCAAAGAATGCTACCCAACATTCCGTAGTCAGGCAGCATTGTTTGGTACGACACTCTAGTGTTTGCTTAGAACAAGGGTGGGGACATTTCTCTGTAGAAGGTCACTGACCATGGGAAAGGGTGTTTGGAGACTACTTAAGTGAAAAACAGATAAACATCAACTATAAGCCTCAACCACTTTGCATATAAAAAAATTTTAACAGGAAAACAAGGTAGAAGAAAACAAATAAAAATGGTGAAGTCTCAGGGCACCTGGCTGGCTCAGTCGGTAAAGCATGCAACTTTTGATCTCAGGGTCATGAGTTCAAGCCCCATGTTGGGCGTGGAGTCTACTTAAGAAAAAAAAAAAAGAAATTAAGTCTCATGTCATGGCTCTATTTAAAATTTTTTTTTAACATTTATTTATTTTTGAGACAGAGAGAGATCGAGCATGAATGGGGGAGAGGCAGAGAGAGAGGGAGACACAGAATCGGAAGCAGGCTCCAGGCTCCGAGCCATCAGCCCAGAGCCCGACGCGGGGCTCGAACTCACGGACCGTGAGATCGTGACCTGAGTTGAAGTAGGATGCTTAACCGACTGAGCCACCCAGGCACCCCTCATGGCTCTATTTAAAGGAGAGATTGGCAGACAAGTAGAAGTAAGAAAGAAAATAGTGTTGGAAATTGAAAGAGAGAGAGAGAGAGAGATGACGATGAATGGAGTAAAACCCAAAGACTTAAGGAGAGCAATTGAATATACACACGTATGCACACATATACATATATAGGTCCATGCATTCATACATACACATATGTATTCAACTGAATAATGTGATGGTTAATTTTTTTCTATTATGTGCTGCTTATAAGAAACATTCAAAACATAAGGATCCAGAAATCTTGAAAGGATTGAAGGCTTGAAAAAAAGGGATTGAAAAAATAGTCTGTAGCATTATTGACTGTATCGGTTTCTATGGTGTATAAGAATTCACCACAAACACAAAGGCTTAAAGAATTTCAAGGTTTCTTGAGGTTGGAAGTCCAGGAACAGTGTAGATGGGTCCACCAAGGCTGCATTCAAGATGCTGGCCACGGCTGCCATCTGGAGGCTTGACTAGGGAAGGACCCGCTTCCAAGCTTCCTAGGTGGTTGGTGGAATTTATTTCCTTGCAACTGTAGGATTCATGGCAGCTTGCTTCTTCAAAAGTCAGCAAGAGAGAAAGGCAGATAGACAGACCGAGACAGACTAGAGGGAGTCTGCCGAGAACATGGAATCTTATATAATATAACAAAACCACAGGAGCGACTTTGTATGTGACTGTCCCCACCAGTGCAGGTGGGTGTCCTCCCATCGGTTGAGAATAGAACAAAAGATGGAGGAAAGGTGAATTTGTTCTCTCTGCTTGAGCTGAGACATCCGTCTTCTCCTGCCCTTGGACATCGGTGTCCCTGGTTCTCGGGCATTCGAACTCAGACAGGGACTTACACCATTGTCCCCAGATTCTCAGGCTTTCAGACTCAGACTGAATTACACCACCAGCTTCCCTGGTTCTCCAGCCTGCAGATGACAGACTGTGGGAGTTTGGGCCTCCACAACTGCATGAGCCAATTCCTAGAAAAAATCTCCCTCTCTCTCTCTCTGTCTGTCTCTCTCTCTCTCACTCTCCATATATATATATATATATATATATATATATATATATATATGGTTCTACTGGTTCTGCTTCTCTGGAGAACCCTGACTAATATAAATACATATATTCAATTGTATATGTTCAATGCATATATTCAAATATATACTCAATTGATTATAATATTCAATATGTATATACATACTATGTATACACATATGTATGTATATATGGTTGTACATATGTATATATGTGTGCATGTAGATAGATAGATAGATAGATGGTGGCAGGGGGAGATGTCAAAGTAGCCATGCCTGTTACTCTGGCCCACTTTGCTTTCTCTGTCTTTCCCCTCGCCAGGTCCTTCAGCTGTCTACAGCCCTACAGACTCCTTTTGGCCCAGTTCCTGAGTCAGTTGTGAGAGGGAAGACAGGATATGCACACCCTCTGTGCTACCAATTGGTGGATGTTGGGATTGAATCTCAGGACCCAGACATGGGTTCCAATTGCCCAGCCTCATCCACTTGACAACCCTGGTGACTCAACAAGTGTCTGTGACCCCCTAGGAAACCTGGAAGCTCGGGGCGGGGGGGGGGGGGCGTGCGGGGGGAGGAGAGGCACCAGTTCCGGGTCTCCACGTCATTCCTGAGCTGAGGCTGTCCTCCCCACCCAGTTACTGTTGACAACATTATTCGACCATGGCTGGAGCATATTCCTGTAGGTAGAGTGGGTTTGCTACATGAGGCAGAGTTAATCACGGGATGGGAGAAGAGGACTTAGCATTGGTTCTTAAATTGGAATGAGGGAAAGTGCCCTCCTCCCTGAAGCCTGGAGTCGTTTGGGCCCGAGCTCCGAGATCCCGAGCAGGTTGGAGCTTTTCTTGTGGGCACCTGGCAAGGCACCTGGGGGACGGCTCAGGACCTGTGCTGTGTTGCTAAGTTTTGGCCTGAATTATGCTTCCCTTCCGTGAGTTCTGAACCTCCAACAAACTCTAGTTAAGGCAAAGGTTGGTGTCAGCCCTGTGGTGGGGAATTAGGGGAAAGGACCTATTCCAAGTTGGTGCCAAGACAGACAAGGGAAAGCAAGGCGCTCTCCTTCAAGGTCAAAGTGGCCTGAGACTCTGTAGGAGCAGAGGCGAGCTGGCCCACATGGCAAACATTCTCCCAGGCAGCGTGGGGGACAGTAACTGTTCGGGCTGCCAAGAGGAGGGTGCTAGGGGGTAGGAACTGAGGGGCCTGCACTTACTCCTGGGAAGGGCCGGTGAACATTTTGAAAGGGATGATTTAAAGAATACAAGGTAGGATGCCAACGTAGCTGGGTTACTCACCATCATAACGTCAACCACTGTTTGTTGAATCTAAAATGCTCTCCATAAATGATCCCGTGTAATCATCCGACGACCACAGAGGGTTAGTATCTCTATTGCTGTTTTGCATATGAGGAAGGCTTCACTAAAGCCCAGAGACAGCAAATGGCACTGGAGGCTTTGATCCAGGTCTGTGACTCTAAAGTCAGGACGCTGTCCACCACCTCACCCTACTCCCTCCTGCGGCTGGCAATTTAGGAAGTCTGGAGAGGACAGTGACAGTTGCAAAGGGTATACGCTAGGCTCAAGTGCCGTTCCCCATCTTGTGGCTTTTAAAGAAGTTGCTGACGGTCTATCATTTATGATTCCTTTGTGCTTGGGTAACCATAGGGTAAGTGAAAAAAAAATAGTCTCTTGCTCTTTGTCTTGTGCGTAGGACTAAATTTAAGCTGAAGAATGGGTTTGGCTCCAAGTCCAAAGTTCCCCCTATCTGGATCCAAACTCATTTCCTCTCTTAATTCCATTTGTAGACACTTGGCCTCACCGTAACCTGAACAACTCTCGCGTTGCTGTATTTTATCCCTTTACTTGCCATCCTCCGGATCATGATCATGGCCCTTCCACGATCTCTGCTCAAAGTAAATGATCAGTTACTAAAAGAAATTAATACGCCACAGAGGCTTCCTTTGACAACAAAGAACACACTATGGTCACAGTTCAGTTACAAGTAAGCTTCTAATTCAGATCCATGATATTTAAGCAGTCTTTAAAAGTTGGAACTCGAAGAGCTTATCTTTGGAGGAGAAAACCTAACACAAAAATATAGGTTTTAAAGTATACACATGAGATTCAATATGTACCACTATTTTCCTTTCATTTTACATTTATTTCTGAGCATTTGTGTCAGTTTGACTTGCAATAATTTCATGAGATTCTCGCAGAGAGATATACCACTTTACAGTGCTTATATCTACAGCAAAGGTAAGGGTATTTAACTGCATTAAAATTGTGACAGTATTTTACATGTATTAAGCAGATTTAGAGCAGGAGGAAAAGTACTCCACTCCAAGAGCTTGGATTGTAGCCCTATTCTCCACACATGAAGCAGAGTATAATCTGGTCACTTGTCCTTGTACCACGGGGTTTTTCAAGGTGTAAATTCATAGAGTATCTGTGTGGCTCTAATCTCTCATATGTCTTGCCCTCTTGTGTTGTGATTCTCTCACACTTAAATGGAAAAAAAAAATCAAGTCAAACTAAAATCATCCAGGTCCTCGTTATGAGAAGAGTTATTGGTGCTTCATCTGGATGTTATATGGAGTGATAAAAATATCCTGTGGGAGGTCGATGCTCACCACAGGTGATTTGGATGTAGACTAACATAAAAATGGCCCTTATGCCACAGGAACAGACTTAGAAATAGTTTACTAAACTAGTGTATAGGAACTTTCCACCTGAAATTACATTCCCATGGAGAAGGTCTCCCTGGTTACAGTTTTGATTGGTTGGTTGGTTTATATTTGCTCTGTCCTAAAAAGAATTTTAGACAGCTGATCATCGGTGCCAGTCTGATATGGTGTCACATGTATTATTAATAAAAATCTTTCCAGCGTCCACTCTGATGGCTGGAGGATGGGGATAAGGTAAGCATTTTAGAGTTTTCGTAGCATACCATTAAGATATCACCAAAACCTCGCTCTGACCGTAGCTGTCACATCTCATATTTTAACCCATGATATATGGATTTTGAAATACAGATGCTACTGTTTTTACTTAAGTGGCTAGAACTTTTTCATGTTCACAAGTAATGCAAAGCAAAATGATAAAGCCTGATGTTAGCCTGAAAATGGAAAAATATTGATGGAGGCATTCTAAGTGATTTTGTCCCTTGGGTTGATTCATCCCCAGGGAGCGTGAGTATGCATGAAAATAAGGAAACTTATTTACCCAGTTCGTCAAAACCAGACAGTGGTGACTTCCTTACATTGCATTTGCTTTTGTGATAAGCAGCTTCCATTGATTAGTCACATACTCCATCCCAGGCCCTGTAATAGGCAGGGGCTTTACAGACATTTTTCCCTTTATTTAAAAAAATTTTTTTAATGTTTATTTATTTTTGAAGGACAGAGAGACTCAGAGGGAGAGGGGCAGAGAGAGAGGGAGACACAGAATCCAAAGCAGGCTCCAGGCTCTGAGCTGTCAGCACAGAGCCTGACGCAGAGCTCGAACTCACAGACTGCGAGATCATGACCTGAGCCAAAGTCGAATGCTTAACTGAGCCGCCCAGACGTCCCATACGTTTGCCCTTTATGGTGATCCTATTATTATCTCCAACTTACAGCAGCGGGGGGCCCTATTCAAGGTGGCTCAACAACGTCAGGCTTCAAAACCAGGTCAGCATGGCTCCAGACCTTTCCTTTTACCACGATTCCACATTCCATCTGATGCTAAGATAACACAGTCAGCATCGTGAAGTCCTTGTCTGCTTTCAAGATGGCTCAGAGAAGCTAGCTAGGTTTCCTCTCACCCACACCGCAGCTAATTTAGACCTCCATTTGGGGAGATGCCGGGATAACTGCAACCCTCTACACTCCGCTGGTTTTCATTTGAATTGTCAAATATTTTGAGCCTCTCAGATGAAGTGGCTAGATCACAGACCTCTTATGGTGCAGGATGTAGTTGGCAAACACTGCCTTTGTAGTTGTCATACATTAGCTGAATTTGCAGGATTAAGATCGAAGGAGTTGGCACTTGGAATATTCGATGGAAAGGAGACGTCAGGACAAGGACCAGAACAACAGCACTGAGAGTTTCTGCCTCTTGCCACAGTCCACCCCTTTGCCTCACCAATATTTTTATATGCCCACAGTACACATTCCCCCCATGTCCATGAAGGTGACCCCAGAGTCTTGTCAAATTATGGCAATAAGCTCAAAGCTCAGTTTCTGGAGTAAAAAACCTTAGGTCTGCTCATCCAGAAACAATGAAGAGAGATGTGTTGGGGCAGCCATAAAGTTCCCTGGGAACATAGAACTGTAGAAAAAGAAGAGAAGTGTGTTAGCAAATGTACACGGTTTCAGGAGGCCAAAGTGAGAGAGAAAAGAGGAAAGAGCGAGTGAAGCAAGGCGAGGCTTACAGCAAAATATGCTGCTGAGTCTCTTCAGGAGCCACGGACCCTCCTCAGACGAATCGCCGTATCCGTCTGCCCATCGACAGGCAACTTTGGGAAAAGGTGGCATTTTTGTTCCAGAACATGTAGTTTGATATATTAACTCAGAAAAGTTAACTCTTTACTCTGCACATTATGCTCTTGGACCCCTTCTTTCTATGAAATGAGAATCTCCTTTACATTAAAGGGTGAATTACTGTACAAGTTCTATTGTTCCCTAACTGAAAGATGCTTTCTTTTGTTTGGGTGTCCATCCTGCCTCTCCAAGGCTCAGATGCCGAAGCCATTTGAGTTGGTATTCAGTTTTAATAGTACCCAAGATTCGTTTTAACCAGGCGTGGCAAGACACAGACGTGGACACGATGGCCACGAAGGGAGATGTTCCTATTAAACTCACAGTCCTACAGAGAGCACAGCTTGCCAAGTAAGGCCACAGAGGGAAGCACCAAGGCCAGGTGAGCAGGAAGGGAGACGATGGGCAAGAGTCTTTATTGTGGTTTTCCAAGAAAGGAATGTCTAGGCGAGGTAAGCAGGCTAAGCAGGTGTGGGATTGGCTGGTTTGAATAATTTCCGCAGGTTCTGGGGCATGGGGGTGTCTGTGGTTGTCTGGTATCTATCTGGCCCTGGGTTGATTAGGGCAGGTATATAGTGACCCAGAGTATGAGGGTGGAGGTAGGTATGGGCTCTGGATTGGCTGATTTGTGCCTCCGGACGTTTACCGTCTCTAGGAATTAGGTAACCTTGGGAGGGTCAGTTCCTCTCAGGTCAGCAAGACCCCAGATGTCAGAGCATCAAGAATACAGAAAATAAAGGGTTCCTGAGCGGCTTGGTCGGTTAAGAATCTGACTCTTGATTTCAGCTCAGGTCATGATCTCACAGTCCGTGAGTTCAAGCCCCACATCGGGCTCCATGCTGACAGCATAGAGCCTGCTTGGGACTCTCTTTCTCTTCCTCTCTCTGCCCCTCCCCCATGCTCTCTAAATTAATTAATCAATTATTAAACTTAAAAAAAAAGAATACAGAAAATAAGAAACCAGAGTCCATACATATCCAAACAGATATAGTAATTTCCAAAATTTGAGTTAAAAAATTTTTCTAATGTTTATTTATTTTTGAAGGAGACACCGACAGTGTGAGTGGGGGAGGGGCAGAGAGAGAGGGAGACACAGAATCCGAAGCAGGTTCCAGGCTGCGAGCTGTCAGCACAGAGCCCAATGCGGGGCTCAAACCCACAAACTGTGAGATCATGACCTGGGCTGAAGTCAGACACTTAACTGAGCCACTCAAGTGCCCCTCCAGAATTTGAGTTTTAAAAGGGACATGAAAACTTTGTACATAAAAAAGAATGTTTGTTGTACTATTTCAAAGAAGTAAAAGAGACCATTCTGTTTTATCCAAACTTATCCGTTCACATTTCCTCAAATCATTCCGTATAGACAGCCATACATTCTGCCTATGCTTGAGCCTTTGGCAAACCAAAAGAAAGAAAATCAAACATACGGTGGCTTAACCAAATGTCATTTTATGTCCTTTTAGATCACCCATTGCAGACGTAGGAGTCCAAAGCGCAAAGGAAGCTCCACGGTGATATCTTTCTTCTCAGGCATCTTTAAAACATGACTTCCGGGGCACCTGGGTGGCTCAGTCAGTTAAGCGTCTGACGTCAGCTCAGGTCATGATCTCGCGGTTCATGAGTTCAAGCCCCACATCAGGCATCTGTGCTGATGGCTCAGAGCCTGGAGCCTGTTTCAGATTCTGTGTCTCCCTCTCTCTCTGACCCTCCCCCGTTCATACTCTGTCTCTCTCTGTCTCAAAAATAAATAAATGTTAAAAAAAAAAATTAAAAACAAAAAAAACCATGACTTCCAGGGACGCCTGGTGGCTCAGTTGGTTAAGCATCTATCTGGCTCTTGATTTCAGCTCTGGTCATGACCTCACAGTTCGCTCGATCAAGCCCCACACCTGGCTCTGCGCTGACCGTGTGGAACCTGCTTGGGATTGTCTCTCTGCATCTCCCCTGCTTGTGCCCTCCCTCTCTCTCTCTCAAAATAAATAAATAAACACTCAAAAAATAAAAAATAAAACATACATAGTGTTTGCACTCCAAGCCAAAAGAAAGGAAAAGGTATCTGCATTCTGAGCCTTTCTCCTTTAAAAAAATTTTTTAATGTTTATTTATTTTTGAGAGAGAGAGAGAGAGAGAGAGAGAGCATGAGTGAGGGAGGGGCAGAGAGAGAGGGAGACACAGAATCTGAAGCAGGCTCCAGGCTCTGAGCTGTCAGCACAGAGCCCAACGCAGGGCTCGAACCCACAAACTGCAAGATCATGACCTGAGCCAAAGTCGATCACTTAACCGACTGAGCCACCCAGGTGCCCCCTGAGCTTTTCTCTTTTTGGATTAACAGATTAACTTTATAAAACCTAGATTTATGTATATTGTCAGAAAAATAGCTGCTGCATAGATAAGACCCTTATGAATATGATGGGCACAGATTGGATTTGTCTTTCAAATATAAGATTCTACATGTAATTCTAATGGCTGGTAAAATATCAGCGATACAGTAGAACAAAGATGCCCCCCTCCCCAGGCCAAGTTCACCTCTCACTTCCTGGAATTGGTCTCAGCTGCTTTAAGATGCAGAACCAAATGATAATAATAGCAACAATAATTGTAACAATGATAGAAACTAACCTATGTTGAACACTTACGAGGGGTCAGGCAATGTTCTAAGTGCTGTATGTGTATGTATGACCCAGTTTAATCCTTACAGCGACCTCGAGAGGGAGGGGGTACTATTTTTATCTTTTGTTGTGTCATGGTCAAGTCTTGGTAAACTGAGCTGGGCTCAGAGCTTCTTTCGCCAAAGATTTGCTTTGAGGGAAGGAGGTGAGGCGACGGACGCTGTGGAAATTGAGGAGGTGTGGGGAGAGGTGGGGAATGATGGAGCAAGGATGGCTGATGGGGAAGATCCACACGGGTGCCTCCCTCCTCTCCTCCATCCTTCGGGCCCCCCGTTTGTTACCCCTAACACACAGACTCAGTGGTAGCCATCAATACCATTTGTGAAACCGGGGCTAGAAGCTACAAAAAAAGAAGAAAAAAAAAATGAGTTTGGGAGTTGATAGCTTCCTTAAATAGCAAGGTAGAGATACCACTGTGAGGTGTGTGGACGGGGGCACAACGTTCCACAGAAATTCCAGGTGACCTTGATGGTATGTGAATTGCATCTCAATAAGCAGTTATTAACAGACAAGGATTAAGGCAAAAAAGTAAGTCTGGCTAGGTCTCTAAAATAAAAAACTTGACATGAATACAGAGCCCACGATATGGATCAAATAGCGGTCCAAAAAAATCCAGAAAAAAAAAAAAAGAAAAGAAAAAAAAGCATGGGGAAGTGGTTCATAACTAGAGAAGAAATAGTGCAATTCTGGCCCAGCTGGGGTTTTGGCTGCGCCTACTTCAGACTTACCACGGGATGTAATCTCTAGTCCATAACCCAACACATTAATAATCCTACCCCTATCCTTGAATTGCTAGTTTGACTGTTGGAAGCATCAGTGTGGTTACTCATTCACTCATTAAATATTTGGGGAGTAAGATGCTGAGTTCCTGATCTCTGTTGAGGAACTCTGGCTCCAATGATAAAGTCTGGTGGGCTCCCTGGAGGAGTAGGGTGGAGACGGTGGACTGCTGTAGCAAAGAGGCCAGACTTCCTGAAAGAAGTGGGGGCAGGGCATTGATGACTGACCCACTCTAGGGAGCCTCCCACAGGTCTATCATCTGGAAGGAGAAAGTCTAGAATTGCTGGAGATTGTAGGAGGCATAGATTGGTTACAAAGGGAAGTTGATACCATGCCAAGGTTGGGAATTGCTAGCAGCGTTAACAGGTTCAGAGCACCCTGAGGAAGTGGACACGGAGCATGTTGGACACAGACGTGGACTAATGTCATCTATGACACAAACATCACCAACAAACAATGCACGGGCCTTCGATTAGCATTACATTTGCTCCAGTACGAAGCTACTTTGGTGATATGCCGTTAGGTTATGTCGTTAGGAAGACGGAGGAGTCTTTAGATGCAGAGGGCAGAGCTGCCAGAGGTAAGAGGAAGGGTAGATAATCACCAGTGACACTTACTGAACACTTGCTATGCCCCAGGCACTGTGCTAAGGGCTGGAAATGGGTTAATCCTTTTAATCCTCAAGACGACCCCGTAAGGGAAATAGTATCACCTGTTTACAGAGGAAGCAAATGAAACTTAAAGGGGAAGAAAACACTTGCTCCGAGGCAGGTAGCAGTGGAGACGTGATGTGAAATCAGTGTCAAACACCTGAAACTTCATTCTTGCACCCCACAGTCCATGACCTCAGGACAATGTGAAGACCAGAGGTTGCTAAATATAGAAATCATCTGTTCTAAAAATGTGACATTCATG
This sequence comes from Panthera pardus, assembly GCF_024362965.1. Classification (NCBI taxonomy): domain Eukaryota; kingdom Metazoa; phylum Chordata; class Mammalia; order Carnivora; family Felidae; genus Panthera; species Panthera pardus. The sequence goes on along the minus strand of NW_026526732.1, from coordinate 118,202,338 downwards.
TGGGAAGGGAAAGTTGAAGTGAGAGTCAACAAGGCAAAAATGAGTTATGAAAAAGGGAAGTTGGACATGAATATATAATGGGCTTCAGTTCACCGTGACCTAGGTGAAAATGGAAATTTACAAGTAAATTTGACTTACGTTGCAAAACAAGTATAAATTGTCAGATGAAGTAAAAGCAAAGCACTGTGTACCACGAAACACTGTAATTAGCCAAATAAACCGAGTACATGCCATAAGAATTAAGGCACTTATGAATCATTGGCAGGCATGAGTAGGTAAGGGTTTGTGTTGCTGGACAAATCAGAAGTTAGAAAAGAAAATATGCTAATACATTGCTTGCAGGCATATCCAGTTCCAACTACGTTGAATGCTCATTAGGTTCTTGTTTTTTGTTTGTTTGTTTTTTTAAGATTTAGCTTCCCTTTTATTGAGCCAGGGTGATGTAGAGCAATAATGTATTTTTTCAGCATGGAACACCAAAACTTTCTTGGGAGGAGAAAGCAGGTTTCCGTTGGCCACAGATGAGCAATAATTATGTGGACCAGGAGTGATCAAAGAACAGACCTGCCTGGTCTGTGGGGAGCTGTGTCTCTCTTGGTGGGGTCACTGCTAACTTCCATACTAAAACTTACTAGGGTCCAAAGAGGTTGAAGCCAATCACGTTTAATTGGTAGCACATCCTAGGAAAAGCCACGTAGCTCCTGGCACACGGGCCCTCCTCTCATCCCGGAGACTGTCATGGATTGCTGGGTTTTCTTCCATCCATTACTTTCCATACCCCGAGCACCTGTTTCTTGGAACGCAACGTCAGGTGTTTTTTTTTTGTTTTTTGTTTTTTTTTTTTTTAACATTTATTCATTTTTGAGACAGAGAGAGACAGAGCATGAACGGGGGAAGGTCAGAGAGAGAGGGAGACACAGAATCCGAAACAGGCTCCAGGCTCTGAGCTGTCAGCACAGAGCCCGACGCGGGGCTCGAACTCACAGACCGCGAGATCATGACCTGAGCCGAAGTCGGATGTTCAACCGACCGAGCCACCCAGGCGCCCCAACGTCAGGTGTTTTATGTGAGGATTGAAAGCGAACCCTCCAGGTATAGTCCCCGGCCTTAGTAAGCTTTCAGTCCCTTCGCTGAAACATAACTACTGGGCATGAAACAAAACAACAACAACAAAGTGTACAATTGAGCAATGAGCATGTTATAGGCTTTAGGACAAGGAGAAATTAAGGTGGACGGCCACCATTTATTGTAGAGTTTGATGGGAAAGCTGGCACCGAGAAGCATTTTAGATACGTGTGGGCTAACGTGTATCCATCAGTTCATATGGTATCTTTTACTGCCTTGGTTTTCACTGTCGAGAAAATGGAGGTAACATTTGTCCTGTCTTATGGTAATAAGGGATCATTGCCAAGGTGCCAGGATGCAGAGATATCTAAAGGAAGGACAACATCAACTTAACCAAAAAGAGAAGGCAAGACAGTCAGAAATCGGCATCAAAACGTGAACAATTGTACCCTTTGATGTACCTAGACTTGCCCAATACTGAACGGCACAATGGCACAATATTGAATGTTTCCTGTGTGGGACTCCTCTAGCATTGTCTCGGCCAGAATGTAGCATGTGTATCTCTTTCCCCACATTTCTTATTATTTGGCAAACTTTGGAATCTTCAACAAGAGCAAGTTCTATAGTGCCAGGAGCTATTTCAAGAGCTTTAGAGACATATCAATACACTTAATCCCCTTGAAACAATTCTATGTAGTAAGTGCTGCTATTGTTGCCCTGTTTTACTGATAAAGAAGATGAAACATAGAGAAACAGCTTGCCTACGTGTCACAGCCAGTGAAGGGAAGCTGTGAATCCGATTCAAGATAGTCTAACTGGAGCCCATGCACTTAACGTCCAAGCTCTAAGGCAACGCCCCAGGACACCATTGTGAGGATGGTTGGTATTGCCACAGGAAGAACCAGCAGAAAGCTCTCCTAGACCGAAGGGCTGTGAGAAATACTGTGCAGGTGGTGTCCCCAGACTGCAATGTCCCCAGCATACCAGGGAAGGCCAAGAGGCCACATTTACCAACCATCTACATGCCTATCAACGCTTGAAGACAGAGCCTAGGACGGAGGCCATGGCTGGAGACGGTTGGGCAAAAGAGAAACAAGATAATGGGACAGCACACATGGATGCAAAGTGAGAGAAAAGTCTGGGCAGGGCTTTAATGCTCATTGTGTTTCCTCAAAATAACACGTCCTGGGAACAGATTATCTCAGTATCTCTGTATCTCTTTCGTCTGTGCTGAAATGTTAGTGCAATGAGCGTGGTGGCAAAATTGGCGGACCAGCTGCAGAAACTGGGAAACCTTGGCTTATTTAAATTTCTGTGACGGTGAGATTTGACCAGGGTGAGTTTGCGATCCTTGGCCCTCTCGCCAAGGTGTGGTCTGGGTAGTTTTTCTTTATCCAAGTAGCAGGTATTAATACTATAAGCGCTCTGGGGGCAGACATTCTGGACGACACTGGGGAAGTAATTGGAGAGACATGGTTCCTGCCCTATGATCTCACGGTCATATGTGATCAACGGCAATATAGCAAGTGTGCCTGGAGAGGGTACTAGGTGCCACCAGGGCACGGCGGGGAAGAGCCTGACGATTTAAGAAGGTTTCAGGGAGGAGGTACCATGGCTGACTTGTGGAAGAAGGATCAGAGTCTGCCAGAAAGAAGAGGAGAAGGAACAGGGCACAGCCGGACAAAAGTATGGAAGTATGAGAGAGCATATTGAATCCATGCAATTATAAGATGGTAGTATTCTCTGCCTCCCCGTTTTCTTCCCCCCAGCTTAAACAGCACACGTTTGTTATCATATGGTTTTATGGGGCAGGAGCATACGCACTATTTAATTGGGTTCTCTGCTTCAGGGTCTCTGACGAGACTGCCGTCAGAGATGTTGGCCGGTGGGGGGGGGGGGGGGGGGGGGTCTGACTTTAAGGCTCGACCAGAGAAGGATGCACTCCCAGGCTCATGAGATTGTTGGCAGAATTCAACTCCTTGCAGGCTGGTAGACTGAGGGTCTCGGTTGCTTGCTGACAGCTGGCCAAAGGCCATCCCTTGCCCTGTGGGTCTCTCCAACACAGCAGCCCGCGATGGGGAGGGTGTGCTAGCAAATTGGAAGTTAAGTTATGTGGTTTAATACAGAAGTGACACACATCCTCTTGATGGATTCCATTGACTAGGCCAGCCCACACTCAAGACAAGAGTGCACGAAGACGTGTAGACTAGAAGGAGGGGACTGGGGGGCACGGGCATCTTAGAGTCTATGTGCCACAGACAGACAGTTCCATGTATGATCTAAGATAGCATTTGGAGAGTCGTACTCATTACCACCATTTTCCTTTCATTCCCGCTTAGGAGAGCCAGTAACAGGCCAGTGGTAAGTGGTGGGGAAGGCAGGACTTCAGACACTTTCAGCCCATATGCCTGCATTGTAAAATAACCCCCCAGTGAAAAATCATGATGGAAAATTCTGGCTGTATCTGTAACCTTCTCCTGATTTGCTTTTCTTTCCCCATCTTCTCAGTCACTGCAGGGAATCGGCGCGCCTCCCCTGTATCCACGAAACCAAGCCCCTTCCCGGGATGACAATGGCACCAGATCCCAGTCCCTTATTTCCTGTCAATGGCAAATTTCTCCCTAATCTGATTACGACTATATCATTAGACTCCATTATCATATTATCCTTCTTAGCATATAGATAGAATTTGTAGTTTTCCTAAATGCTTAAAATAATTTTACCCCCTTAAACACTATTCAAATGCTTTTTCTTTTAATGCATGGTACTCAATACTGGAGAGATTTATTCACCTCTGGCTCTTTTCAAAGGACATAGCATTAAGGAGATAACAGGTTTTGACAAGTTATTAAGGAAGGGTTAAGTCCACCAATTTCATTGTGATTCCTGGCACAAAGTTTGAGGTAATATATTTATTTTGTTCCAGGAGCTTTGTCATATAATCTCCCACCAGCCACCACCACCCGAGGACCTTACTATGTAACAGCCTCAGCAACAATATTCGGCTTGTGAGTTGCCTGAAAGAGATCAGAGAGTATCTTAGAAACAAAGTAGAATTTGTCTCTCTCTGATCACGATAACCAGAAATGGAAAAGAACACCGAACCAAAAATAGCAGCACCATTTACTCTGACAGAATAGGAAACTAGCAGCTTCTGCTTGTGAGTTTTAGGATCTCGAGCAAGCAACACCTCTGTGACTCCTTTTACTCATCTGTCAAACAGCAAGGATGATATAGATGTAAATGTATTTCCCTAAACAGAGTCCAGAATTAGTACAATTTGGAACCCAATTTGTACAGCTCTGAATTCTACCGAAAGAAAGACCCAAAATAGTCAGGTAGTCCACCGGCCAAATGACAGGCAGAGATTGACATGGGTTTTAATACCATTCTGTTTACAGCCAGAATCTTGGAGCCACATTCACAATTGTCCATTAAATAAAAGAAATACAAGATTATTGTGTGCATCATCTAGAATGCAGTCTCAGAGAAGATTCTAATGCAGAAATGAGCAACCTTAAAGAACAATCTTTAGATGTTGCGTGGCAAGGTAGAAACATCACATGCTTTTGAGTCCAAAAATATGGTTCCTAGTCTCTGCTTGGCTTCTGTGCGACTTCCTTACCCACTACAGCCTAAGTCATTAGTTCTCAAACTTTTGACCCAGGTACCCCATCTGCAAAGGGGAGCAAACAAGTCGCTTGCCCAGGAATTTGAGGGAGAGCCACCTCTTGCAATCATAACATCCCATTTAAAACATTCTGGAGGCACCCGGGTGGCCCCGTCTGTTAAGTGTCTGACTTCGGCTCAGGTCATGATCTCATGGCTTGTGAGTTCAAGCCCCGCATCAGGCTCTGCGCTGACAGCTCAGAGCCTGGAGCCTGCCTTAGATTCTGCGTCTCTCTCTCTCTCTTTCTGTCCATCTCCTGCTTGTGCTCTGACTCAATCTTTCTCTCTCTCTCTCTTAAAAATAAATAAACATTAAAAAATTTTTTAAACATTTTGATTAACTGTAAAAATCTATTTGAACTTTGTGTTCTAATAATCCATCATATGTGTTCTTGGATGTTAAACAAAAATATTCTAAATGAATTATTATCATGTAAAATTTACCTTCCAGAAAGTATACCATGGTCATCCTTCAACCTTGAGTAGCCATTGGCACGTTACCATATATCTCAGGGTCGGTATGAGGGAGTACACATTCCCTGATTTTAATTCTGGTCAAAGTGACTATATAAATGACAGAATTGATATCACTATAAATTCATGATCCTCATCTTTAAGTGGACACCCATCACCGCCAAGTGTACAATGACAAATCCATCACGGCCCCACTCTCGAGCTCTGACCACCCCCCACCCAACCATCCTTCTGAACAAATGATCCTTTCTCACTCAAAAAAAGGAAAGTGAACCCATCAGAAAGGAACTTCCTCATAGTTTCTCTACACAACTCACCCAGCTACTTGTATCTATCTCAGTCCCTCCTTCCTCCTTCTTGTCATCATATACAAAGTGTTTGTCCTCCTGTTGAAATGGTATGACCCTACTTCCTCTTGCCTTCTCAAGGACCATACTCAAGGTTATCATCTCCCTAATCTTCTGCATGCTTGACCTCCCCATCTTGAATGGGTTCTTCCACACTGCAGGGAAGGAAACATTCTTCCTCTACCCTTCAAGGTCTTTCAGTTGGACTAAGAATATGATTTACATAAGACGGGTTCACAGTAGAATAAAACACATTTTTATTGCATACATAAGGAGGCCTAGTATTGAAATTGAGACCCAAGGAAATGACCAGGGAAGGCAGGCAGTTGTCATACCTTTTAGACAAAGACATCAAATTTGTGAGGAATTAATAGGATAAAGAAAACAGATGTTTAGGAGCTTTATTTAGTAAGGAATTCGAAGTGGAATTTGGGTTGAGGTAGCAGATTAAAAAAAAAAAAAGTAGCAAAACTTGTTTCTACAGCTTTCTCGGCTTTAAATTTCCTATCCCTGTGGTAAGGATGTCTTTTTACTTCTTAGTACAGGGAGAGTATCATATGGGAGATTTATTTTCTGTTCTCAAGGGGACAGAGAAGAGTCTGAGTGTCTTTCTTGCACTGTTGTGCTTAAGTAACTTTTATTTGAAATAATAAATATACCAAGGTGGCACATTTGAGGGTGCCCTGCCCTTGGCCCCTACAGTACCAAATATATTTCATTTTAAAAAGCAGTCAACGGGCACCTGGTTGGCTCATTTGGCTAGGCATCCAACTTGGCCTTGACTTAGGTCATGATCTCACAGTTTGTGAGACTGAGCCCCGTGTCAGGCTCGGTGCTGAGAGTGCAAAGCCTGCTTGGGATTCTCTCTCTCCCTCTCTCTCTCTCTGCCCCTCCCTACTCGTGCATGCTCACACACTTTCTCTCTCCCTCTCTCTCAAAATAAATAAACTTAAAAAAATAAAAATAATTTAAAAAGCCATCAAAACAAACAACCCTCCCTTGACCCCATCTGCTGTGTCAGCCAACTACCCTCTCCATATTTCCATTCGGATCCAAAGTTGTTCAGAGCTGTCCCTCATAGAAACTCCATTTTCTCACCTCTCCTTGACTTTTACACTTGCCTTTACACTTTTTAATTAAAATAATACATGTACATAGTTTCAAAAATTCAAATATTACCCAGTATATTGAAAATGTAATCTTCTCCACTACTCTCTACACTCAAGTCTGCTGAGAAAGGACAAATACCTTCAATGATTTTTGCTTTTTCTTTGGATATTGGTATTCATATTTCTAAATAATTTTCTTACACTTGGTCTCACTGGACCCAGTACATAATCTTCTGCACATCGAATGTTTGGCTCTTTGTTACATGTGTGAGAGACACCCATGTAGTTGCAATCATTTTCATTACATGTTGTGATGTGTAACATTTTGTTCAATAAATATACCACAAGTGTACATATCGTTTCTTTTGAGATTGGTCATCAGAACTGTTTCTGGGTTTTTGCTCTATGGACGATGTTACCGTGCACATTCTTAAACATTTCTCTGGGCCCGTGGGCAAGATTTTCTCCACATTCCTAAATATGGAACACGGGAGGATCGTGAGATATGCAACTTGGTTTTTTGTATTCTTTACGAAGCAGAGTTCTTAATGTTCAATTAACATTAGAGTAGTCAAATTTGTCAGTGGTAACTTTTATGGTTTGTGCTTTTTTGTTTATCGTTTGAGAAGTTGTTTCTCATTCTAGAATCATGAAAATAATTCCTCCACATTCTCTTCTCAAAGTTTTTAGTTTCTCCTTTCACATTTAAGTCCCCAAACCATCTATAGTTTACTTTGGAGTACTGTGTGTGCCCATTTCTTCAAATACTCTGATCTGGCTTCCATTTCCATCACTCAACTGAAAAGTGCTCTAGGGAAGGTAACTGATGGCTTCCATATTGCTTAATCCAATTCTCCTTTACAGGCCTTATGTTACTTAGTAATCACTCAATAGCATATGACCCAGTGAATTACTCCTTCCTTCTTGGAAAATCTTCTTGCCTTGGCTTCCATGATACCATATCCTCCTCATTTTTCTTGAGCATATCCAACACTCGCTTTGGCATGAATCCATTTCCTGCCTCACCTCTAAATGTTGGCATCCTCCTGGGACTCCCCCTGGCTTTTGTCTCTTTCAACGTTGTTTTCCTATGCAGTCTCGTCTACTCTCAGGGCTTTATGCTGATGATCCCAAGCCTACGTCTTCCTCCTGAGCTCCCACCTTATATCCCCATTTGGATATCTCCATGGCAGTCCAAGGTATCACATCTAAAGCTGAAAGTTGGCCTTCTGTTCCTCATCCTGCCTTCCCCAATTCAGTAAATGTCACCTATCTGCCCTGTCATACGCCACCTCTCTGAGGGTTCATCCTTGATCCATCCTTCTCCCTTCACCCTGACATCCAAGGCAACAAGTCTTACCTAGTCTCACACCTGGAATCTGTTTGCTTCTCTGTATTTTCACTATTAAGCATTTACTATTTATCACACATGACTGTAATGGCCCCCTAATAATTCTGTCTGCTTTAACTCTTGTTCTCTTTCAATTTATTTCTCCAAATGGAAGCCAGACTGTTCTTACAAAAATGTAATTGGATCCATGTTAATCCTCTGTACGAAACCTTTCAACACTTATTATCGTCCTTAGGATGAAATCCCAATCCCTAGATGTGGTCGACAGGGTACTTGGCATGAAATGGCCCCCACCTCTCTCTATATATAATCCAGTGTACCTTAGAGTCAGCCTGGAATACTTTTCTCCAGGTTTGTGGTTTGTGTTTTCTTCCCTCACTTCTCAGGATAAGTGTCTAGTTCTGACACCCTACCCCCATTACATGATCTCACACTAACATACTTTCCTTTACATCATCTAACGCATTTTGAGATGAGATGTTTGTTTGAGCACTAACTCATTATCTATATTCCCACCAGACCCTGAGTTCCTGGGAGCAGGGATTATGTCTATTATTATATGTACGTTGGTGCCATTATTATTATTATTGTTATTATTATTATTCCCCCCAGGACAGCCCAGGCCAAGCACAGTGCCTTGCCCATACTAGGAACTCTATAAGCTCATGTTAAATGCTAAGGGCCCATGGAGGAAATGATGCCCCTTTTCTCACTGAGAAGGCTGCATAGTCTTGTGGGGTTCCCAGTGGATGTGACTCATGATCTCTGGGGGCCCTCCTCGTGTTTCTAGGAGGCTGATGTTGGACGATTCACTCTCTCATGCCTCTGGCCCTCGTTTTCATCATCTGGAAGCTTCCCTGCTCTCGTGCATTACAGCCCCCCGCTCCACCCCCATGATTCCCACTATAATCTCTTTTAAAGCTAAGATCTCTTTCTAAGGGGGAAGGTAGCAGAGAGGAATAAAAGTTTTCCCCCAAAAGAGCCTGCCCAACTATACAGGTTGCAAAGGCTGATTATTATTGTTACTTCATTGTTTTTTAATGTTTATTTTATTTTTGAGAGAGAGAGAGAGAGAGAGCAATCAGGGGAGGGGCGGAGAGAGAGGGGAGACAGAATCCAAAGCAGGCTGCAGGCTCTGAGCTGTCAGCACAGAGCCTGTGGCGGGGCTCGAACCCACCAATTATGAGATCACGACCTGAGCTGAAGTTGGAGACTCAACAGACTGAGCCACCCAGGCGTCCCAATTATTGTTACTTTAAAGCAGAAATGTAATTAGTATAGCAGTACTTAATTGTGTCCAAGACCATGAGTAGCATATAATCCATTCACCTAAGACTACTCTTGATGATTTGGACACAACAATGCCAAGTTTAATACTATTCCAGCATCGCTGTGGTGTTATTGCCCCCTGGTGGTGATGATAATTACATAGCTGTGTATGTTTGAAGAAGCTGCTGTTTAAGAGAGGTGCACAGATTTTCCTGGAGATGCTGGTATTTATTTCTCTCCAAGTTAAACTAGAGACGAAAGCATCAGAGTATGTTCTTGATAAAAACTTCTGTGTTGACTCCACCCATACCTCTTTTTAGGACCTACCAATCTACTCGTTTTGCTCCCCATCCCTTAGGAGACATTTTGTCCCGTCTTAGGAAGGCAACCACCAGAGCCATGAAACCATTTGGTCTCAAAGAACAAAGGGGACCCCCATTTTAGAGAATATCTGTGCAATATTCAGTCTGGTAGGAGCTCGCTTTTCCATGGGTCTTAGACATTCAGGAACAAAAATTTGTCAAATGTATAAAAGTATACCACTGCTGACAATCAGACATGAAGTTAGGTACATTCATTGCATATAATAATTGCATGCTAAGGCAGTGTCACCTGTACACGTTTTCATGTCTCCGTGCATTTTCACTCCCCAAATCAGAAACTTACTCATGAAACACAATCCAACTATGCAACCTGGTTCCAGCCTTTAAGACAAAGTAGGGGAGAGGTGGGTATGGGGAACAATGTTTCCAATTGATAGAAAACGGTTTGGCAGAGTTGGAATAGACACACACACACGTATACACACACACTTACACACTGGTAGATATACCAGTTTTTGCTATATGTTCTTTCCAACGAGAGCATTTCCCAAAAGCTGAAGACGGCTGCATTTATCCTTAATGGAAACAATTCAATAAGAAATGACAAGCTGTTCAAAAAGCTGAATTAGCAGTGGAAACACAGATTCTGCTGATATCTGCCTTCCCATTTTTTTTTTTTTTTCTCCAGAGCACTGGATTTAGAATTAGCTCTGAGTCTGAGGCGCCTGGGTGGCTCAGTTGGTTAAGCATCCAACTCTCGGTTTCGGCTCAGGTCATGATCTCCCGGGTTCGTGAGTTCAAGCCCCGTGGTGGGCTTTGTGCTGACAGTGCGGAGCCTGCTTGGGATTCTCTTTCTCCCTCTCTCTCTGCCCCTCCCCTGCTTGCTCTCTCTGTCAAAATAACTAAATAAACTTAAAAAAAAAAAAAAAAGGAATCTGGCAGCTCTGGGTCCGAATCTTGACTCCTCCCTTACTAGCTGTGTTACTTTCGGCAAGTTATATAAGACTTCTAAACTTCAAAATCTTCTCTTTATCTGTAAGATGGGTATAATAACACCTACCTCATATGCTTGTTGTGAAGATCTAATGTGATATTGTGTGTAAAATACTGTGCAAAATGTCAGGCTTAAGCATTCAAGAAATGGTCGCTGTTATTGTTACTATAATTATTCTTAAGATTATTCAAAACCTTCTGAATGGTCTCGAGGAAAACAATAATATGAAGCCAATCAAAGCTAATTCTTTGCATCCAGGAACAATATTCAGTCACTTACAAGAGATTATGAGTAACCAACGATTGACAAATCATATCCTTTCCTATGCTGCCCCTCAGTGGGGCAGGCAGAACTCTAAGATGGCCCCTAAAATCCCAGGACTCTGGTGGATACCCCTCATATCATCCCTTCTCCTTGAATGTGGTGGGCTCTGTGATTATGATGGGGTGTCGAGGTCATGATTCAGTTATGTAATACGACAAAGGTGAAGGCATTTGCGGATATAATTAAGGTTCCACAGTGGTTGATTTTGAGCTCCTCAGAACAGGAATTATCCTGGGTGGGCCTGACCAAATCAGGTGAGCCGTTTAAAGGAGGGTCTATGGGACAGAGATAGACGTAGTAGCACAGTCTTTCCTGTTAGCCTTGAAGAAGCAAGGTGAAATGAGTTCCACAGCTGCCAGGAAGTGAATTCTGCCAATAACCACATGAGTTTGGGAGAGAATCCTGAGTCCCAGGTGAGACCTCAGCCAATACCTTAATTACAGTTTGTGCGATCCTAAACAGCAGATCTAGCTAAGGCATGCATGGACTCCTGACCCATGGAGACTGTGAGATAACAAATGTGTGTTATTTAAAACCACTAAATTTGCGGAGATCAGTTACAGAGCCATGGAAAACTAACACACTCTCCAATTACTGTTAATAATTACTTGCCCAAAATACTATCATGATACTCACTGATGTTTTAATTTCCCAAAGAACTGGGTAAAGAAACCAGATGTCAAGCATCTTTCTTTTAGTTCTTTGGTTGCCTCTTTGACTCAGGGATTACTTAGAAGAATGTTATTTCGTTTCCAAATATCTGGGGGCTTATCCAGAGACCATATTATCAGTTTTTCCCAAATGCGCCCAATATACTTCCGTTTCTCCCCTCCTGGCCTTTGAGCTATTATTGCTGTCATACATGGTACTTTTACATACAACATAAACCCCACACGGCATTGTTATTATTTTTGCTTAAACACTCAATTATACCTTAAAGAAATGTAAACAGTAATAAAATCTCTTACCTGTTTATGCATGTAGTTACCATTTCCTTTGTGTAGATGCATATTTCCATTGGGTTTCATTTGCCTTCTTTCTCCAGGACTTCCTGCAACATCTCTACAAAGGGGTCTGCTGGTGATGAATTCTTTCAACTTTTGTACACCTGAAAGGTCTCTGTTTTGCCTTCGTTTTTGTTTTCTTCTTTATTTATTTTGAAAGGGTCAGAACACAAGTCGAGGGGGCAGACAGAGAGAGCGACTCCTTAGCAGATTCCACACTGTCAGCAGCGCAGAGCCTGACACGGGGCCCGAACCCATGAGCCATAAGACAATGACCTGAGCTGAAGTCAAGAGTCAGACACTGGACCGAATGAGCCACACAGGCGTCCCTTTGTTTTTGATAGATATTTTCACAGGGTATAAAATTATAGGTCGCCACTTTTGCTTGCAATATTTTCAGATGCTTTAAAAGTACTTCCAATATACTTTAAAAATTCCTCTGCACATAGTAGGTTTTCTTTCTCCATCTGCTATTAAGATTTTCTCTTTATCACTGCTTTTTTAAAGATTTTATTTTTTAAGTAACCTCCACACCCAATGCGGGGCTTAAACCCACAAACCTGAGATCAGGAGTCCTATGCTCCACCAACCGAGCCAGCCAGGTGCCCCCTCTTTATCACTGGTTTTAAGCAGTTGATTATAACATACTTGAGGGTAGTTTTATGTTTCTTGTGCCAGTTTCTTTGAGCCTCTTGGATGTGTGGGTTTATAGTTTTCATCTAATTTGGAATTTCTTCAGTCATTATTTTTTCAAATATCCTTCCTATCTTCCCCTACCCCCTTCTCTTTCCTCTCCTTTGGAAACTGCAATTACAGGTATTTTAGGTTATATGAGGTTGTCTCTGATGTTCTGTTTATTTTTCAGTCTTTTTTCTCTGTATGTTTCATTTGGGATAGTTTCTATTGCTATGTCTTCAAGTTCACTAGTCTTTTCTTCTGCAATGTCTAATTGCCCATTGCAATAGACTGAGTGCTTGTCCTCAAGTTCACCAGTCTTTTCTTCTGCAATGTCTAATTGCCCATTGCAATAGACTGAGTGCTTGTCCTCAAGTTCACCAGTCTTTTCTTCTGCAATGTCTAATTGCCCATTGCAATAGACTGAGTGCTTGTCTTCAAGTTCACCAGTCTTTTCTTCTGCAATGTCTAATTGCCCATTGCAATAGACTGAGTGCTGACATTCCCCTCTCCCACCCACTGCCTGCCCCAAATTCATATCTTGAAACCCTAACCCCACGATGGGATGGTTTTAGGAGGTGGAGCATTTGGGAGGTGATCAGGTCATGAGGGTCGAGCCTTGTGAGTGGGATTAGTCCCCTATACAAGGGACCCAGAGAGCCCTCTCACCATCTTTCCACAGTGAGGACACAGCAAGAAGTCTGCAACCCACAAGAGGGCTCTCACCAAAACCCAACTACGTGGGCACGCTGAGGTCAGACTTCTAGCCTCTAAAACCACGAGAAACAAGCCTCCTGTTCTTAAGTCATGCAGCCCGTGATGGCTTGTTACAGCAGCCTGAACAGACTAGTCCTAGCAGTAACCGCATTCAGTTCATTAAAAAAAACCTCTCAGAGGACCCTGGGTGGCTCAGCCGGTTAAGTGTCCGACTTCAGCTCAGGCCATGATCTCACAGTTTGTGAGTTCAAGCCCCACGTCAGGCTCCGTGCTAACAGCTCAGAGCCTGGAGCCTGCTTTGGATTCTGTGTGTCTCCCCCTCTCTTCCCCCGTCCCCACTCATGCTCTCTCTCTCTCTCGAAAATAAATAAACATTAAAAATTTTTTTTAAAAAAACTCTCAGACATTATAGTTTTGTTTCCAAAAGTGTAATTTGGGTCTTTTTAATAACTTTCATGTCTCCACTTAATATGCTGTCTTTCTTCTAGCTCTTTGAACACACAGAATGCAGCAACCCTAAATTGTAATGTCCTTGTCTGCTAATTCTAACATCTGCATTCATTTTAAGTCAGTGTGGACTGATTTATTTTTCTCCTAATTGTGGATCATATTTTCTTGTTTCTTTGCATGCCTGGTAAGTTTATTATTATTATTATTATTATTATTATTATTAGATGTCTGGCATTATCAGTTTTGCCTTTTTGGGTCCTGGGTAGTTTTATGTATCCTGTAACCATTCATTGCGACCAGAAACAGAGTCTCCCAGGACGATGTTACATCAGGAAAAAGGGAAGATGGTGATAGATATCATTTTCCAAAAATTCTTAAAGCTATCTAGGTATAGGATAATCATACCATCTTTCTGTGTCTCACTCTGTTTCCTTTTATAGAACAGATTGAGGAGAGAGGACAGGTGAGATTCCTCTTTTTTTTTTTTTATGGCAACTTTGAAACATTCTTTCCTTTTTTTTTTCCCTAACAGAACAGAAACTAAAAGAATTTTTAAATTGTTGCTTAATTTAATTCAACCAGCGCCAAAATGATAAGAGAATAACAAGCTGAAAATTTCCTTCTAGCAGTATTCAGTGATATCACATCTATTCCGAATAATTGAAAGTGCAATTTGACTACATTGCTTAGTGTCCTTTAAAAGTAAGATTCTCCTGGGACGCCTGGATGACTCAGTCTGGCAAGCATCCGAATCTTGATTTTGGCTCAGGTCAGGATCTTGTGGTTTGTGAATTTAAGCCCCGCCTTGGGCTCTGTGCTGACAGCGTGGAACCTGCTTGGGATTTTCTCTCTCTCTCTCCCGCTCTCTCTGCCACTCCTCCATTCACGCTCTCTCCCCATCTCAGAATAAATAAGCTTTAAAAAAAAGTGTATCTTGGGGCGCCTGGGTGGCTCAGTCAGTTAAGCGTCCGACTTCAGCTCAGGTCACGATCTCGCGGTCCGTGAGTTCGAGCCCCGCATCGGGCTCTGAGCTAATGGCTCAGAGCCTGGAGCCTGTTTCAGATACTGTGTCTCCCTCTCTCTCTGCCCCTCCCCGGTTCATGCTCTGTCTCTCTCTGTCTCAAAAATAAATAAATGTTAAAAAAAAAAATTTTTTTTTAAAGTGTATCTTTGCTAATGTCACCAAATATCTCTCTCACTGTGGACTGTTCAGCACTTAGCTGGTAAACACTCAGTCTAATTAATAGTCAGTTAGGATTAACTCTAGAGGCGAACAAGAATAAGCTCACTGGGAAGGTTTTAGGCCTGCCCACCATGGATGGCTGTTCAATTACTCCTTTTTGGTCTTCAGACACTGTGCTCAAAGGGGCTGATGGTGCTGTTAGCTGTAAAACCTGTCAGGGGAGAAGAATGTTCCCTGCTGCAATGTTTGCTGGGGCACATGCCTGTCTGAGCAGCATCCTGGGTGTGCCATTTGTCCTGAAATACAATATCATCCTCCGTTTCAGCTCAGGGCATGATCCCAGGGCCATGGGATCAAGCCCCACCCTGGGCTCCATGCTGAGCATGGATCTTGCTTAGGATTCTCTCTCCCTCTCTATCTCCCTCTGCCCCTCTCCCTGGCTCGTGTTCTCTCTCTCTCTCTCTCTCTCTCTCTCTCTCTCTCAAATTTAAAGATTTTGTTTAAAACTTAAAAAATTTTTTAAAATATTGTCCCCCTTTCTGACCCTCAAGCACTCCATACAATGGGTGTAATAATACACAACCACCTCTAGAACAAGGACTAGAGTGCATGCCTCTCAGAGGGTGCCACCCAGTCCAAAGAGCAATGCTGCTGACATTAGGTGCCTCTCTGACCTTGTCCCTCTCTTGTCTCCTCGGCAACCACACCAGCCCACACCCTCTCCTCCATACGTTCCAAGGATGCTTCAGCACAGAGCATTTTTGTTTCCTGTTCCCTCTCTACCCACCTACATCCCTAAGGGTCATTTCTGCTCTACCTTTCCAGGTAGTTTCTATTTCTTTCCAAGTTTGAGTTTTGTTTTTTTTTCTGCATAGCACTTTCCACCACCTCCTGTGGTCTATGTCTACTTATCTGTTTGTTCTGCTGACCCTCTGTAAGCTCCATGAAGGCAGGGACTTTGTTTTGGTCTCTTCCTTATCCCTGGCACGTGGGACAGTGCCTGATGCCCAATAAATGTTTGTTGAATGAATAAATATGCAAGCATTTAGAACAGAACCAGGCTAACTAGTGTGAATGGATCTTTGGAAAATTGGCTTGACTAGACCAAAGTAGCAAGTGATGTTGGCCGTAAATTAAAATGTAACACGTCAGGCAATTGGAGATATTATAGGGATCCGTGGGTATGGGGGGAGGGGCATATCTAGATAGCAATCTAGGAAGGTGATGAGGGAGGATTCATAACAATGGGGCAGGTGGGGCCTGAAAATCTCCCGAAAGAAAGGATTAGAAACAAGCCTTCAGTTGGTTCGGCGGCCCACCCTTGGTTTCCGCTCAGGTCATGATGTCTCGAGTTTGTGAGTCAGCACAGAGCTTGCTTGGAATTCTTTCCCTCCTCTCTCTCTGTCTCTGTCTCTCTCTCTCTCAAAAATAAAATGAATAAACATAAAAAGAAAAAAGAATTAGGGACTCCTGGGTGGTTCAATCAGTTAAGTGGCCGACTTTGGCTCAGGTCATGATCTCGGGGTTCACGAGTTCAAGCCCCGTGTGGGGCCCTGTGCTGACAGCTCAGAGCCTGACACCTGCTTCAGATTCTGTCTCTTTGTCCCTCCCCCGCCCACACTCTGTCTCTCTCTCTCTCTCTCTCTCTCTCTCTCAAATAAATAAATAAATAAATAAACATTGGGAAAAAAATGGAATTAGAAACAAAAGCCGCTGGAAGAACAGAGCCTCAACCGCAGATACCGCGAAGCGGCCCGCAGCGGGCTGCTGTCGGCTTCCCAGAGAGGGGGCCCGCACAGCCTTTCTGTGACCCACACGGTTAGCCAATATAGCACCCGGAAGCATGGCGACAAGTCACATAGCTAATCAAAAGCTATCAGCGGCCCCTCGGGACGACTTACACACCTGAGCTAGAGTTTGGCATTAGCACATTCCCCTTCCACGCTGGCATTTCTAACACAGACTTTCCAAAGAATGCCCATGTTGTCATTAGGTCCACAGCCTCTGCCCGAGTCCTCTGTTCTAACGGTCGGGACTATGAGAACTCCACCTGCAACGCAGCCAAGAGGTGAGGCCTGACACCGACATTTCCACGGGCCAACCATGGGCCCTGCAGAGCGCCTCACCCTTCACAGGTCCCCAGTCCACGAAATGGAGCCATTTTGGCAAGCGATGACGCGGGTGCCCTCCTGGACGAAATCCGTTCAGGCCCAGGAAGGTCGAGGCACTGAGTCCCTCTTTTCCCAGGGGAGGCCGGCCGGGGGCACACCCAACACCTCGTCTGTCTGGGAGAGCTGTGCCTTTATAAACAGGCTCAACGATCCCTCTCCCTGTTTCTCTCTCCGTCTCCGTCTCTCTCCCTCCCTCTCCCGTCCCCAACGGCCAACGACTGTGCTTGTGCATGAGTCTCAAGTCTTCACAGCAAGAGAGAGAAATCCACAGCAGCCTCCCCGGGATGGTTCTCCTGGCAAGACTCAGCAGACTCCTCGGGGACAAGAGCTATAATTTTGCTCCAGGTGATTCCGCGAGGCCCTCGCCCTCTCTCTGTAAGAGAACAGGCAGCTTGCTGTAGGGGCTATAATTGCAGAGCCTGTCGAAAGGAAGACAGAGGGCGGGAAGGCGAAGCCGGGAATCGTGGGACTCACGTGAACCCCCTCTGTCCATGCTCAGAAGGGCCTTCGCCACAGGAAAGAGCGGGGACGACATCCACAGCAGCCATGCTTGCATCTGGTTCGTGGTAGGTGACACGTGACCCTTGTACTCTTTGTTCAGTTTTTCTAGAGCTTTGGGGGCCTGATGCGTCAGGTGAAGGCCGGCTGAACAGTCCTCACTGGTGTCAAAATGAAATGGAATCAAACTCCTGGTTAAAAAAAAAACGAAAAAAATCAGGGGCGCCTGGGTGGCTCCGTCGGTTGAGTATCTGACGTCAGCTCAGGTCATGATCTCACCGTCTGTGGGTTCGAGCCCCGCGTCGGGCTCTGTGCTGACGGCTCAGAGCCTGGAGCCTCCTTCGGATTCTGTGTCTCCCTTTCTGTCTGCTCCTCCCCCGCTCGTGCTCTGTCTCTCTCTCTCTCTCTCAAAAATAAATAAATATTAAAAAAAAATAGGTCAACCTTAACTATTAAAATGTCGCCAAAGTCCTCTTTGCTCCCATTTACTGCACAATCACGGCAAGTACATGAAGAACTTCCCATGCCTTTTTTCCCTCAGGATTATTTTTTCCCAGAAAAAACTTACGGAGGTAGGTACCATTGCTCTCTCCTATTTTAAAGATGAGAAATAATATCCCAAAGGTCAGAGGTCGGTCTCTCCAGAGCCCAGGCTCCTCTTGCCCTTGCAGGGTGGCAAGCCTTCCCGTACACGTGAACAACCCAAGAAGATTCCTGCAAATACAGATTCCGGGGCAGCCTCTTCGGAGATTTCTGATCCCGTGCAGGTGTCCCTGTCGCCGGGAATCTGCATCGATGACCGGGCAGCAGCCTGCATTCTGAGACAGGTGCTACGGTACCTCACTTTGAGAACCAGGGCTCCAGGTAACTACTCAGCATCTCCTGGTCCGAGTCCTTTATTAGGAGAGTGAGAGCCCCCCACCCCACTCCCACCAACAATGAAATAACTTCCTGGAGGGTGGTCCACTAGCCCGGAGAGGGACCCGGGTCAGAACGGAGCCAGCCCGCCCAGCATTCTTTCCACCGCATTCCAGTGGAGAAAATAAATCCCAGTCTCTTAGCAAGCTTTGTTCTCCGCCTAGTCTTTCAGTGCTGCCAGCAGCCGAACTCCCCTGGAGCGTCAAACAATACGTTCAAGGCCAGCACGGAAAAATCACACCGCCAATCCGAGAAATCTCAGGGCTCTGTGCCCACGTCCTGCCAAAATTGGAAGCAGTGAAAATCATTTAAATATTACTTTTCTTTACTTGTGAGAATATCAGTGTGTGAAAATTGTCACGGGTAACCTTAGGAGTTGTTACAGCTTTCTCAAAAGCAAGCTCTCCTTTCCAACTGCCATTCAGTGAGTATTGTTTCTACTTTGACACATCCTGTTAAGCTCTCAGCCCCGTATTAGATCCACATAATACCTAAATGTGCTCCAGACCTGGTTCTTAAGGTGGATGTAAATGGACGTCTTATAATTCTATGAGGTTATTACTGCTAAATTTACTGTTAAGGGGCCGTTCTCTGAGCCAGTACCCTGAGATTGGTGTTTTCTCTCTGTTTTTACCCAGTTTGTGTTGAACGAGCAAACGTCAGGATCGTTGGCTTAATGTCAAAGTTTGGCAAACAATTCTTCCCCTGTTTGGGGGCTTATTTATTTATTTCTGCATGCACTCTGCAAGAGTCTGTCATACCAAGTCCTTTATTTTTTTTTAATGTTTATTTTTGAGAGAGAGAAACAGAGAGAGAGCATGAGCAGGGGAAGGGCAAAGAGAGAGGGAGACACAGAGTCCCAAGCAGGCTCCAGGCTCTGAGCCGTCAGCACAGAGCCGCACGCGGGGCTCGAACTCACGAACTATGAGATCATGACCTGAGCCGAAGTCGGACGCCCAACCGACTGAGCCACCCAGGCGCCCCTCACATCAAGTCCTTTAAAGGATCCCTAAGATGTGCCTGTCTTCGGCACTTTGGGGCAACTCTGTTAGTTCATTGCTGGCGTTATTACAAGCATCCGTACACAGGTAGCAAAAATCTTGATTATGCAAATGTGTTGCTGCGTCTTTTTTGTGTGTGACGATCTTCTGGTCCAATTCTTTCTCCTTTCCTAGTGGTCGTTTTCTTTATCACACAACTGTTCATAGACAGGTTCGTGAGGTTTCTAAATGTGCTTGGTACTGTTACTGAGGCAACCCGTCCCAGCGGATGCCAAAGGTACAAACTTCAGAGGCCCTTCACATCTGAGTGACACGGTGTGTGTACAAAAGAGGGGACTGTTTTCCAGATACACAGGGTTTGGGTTGGAGTGTCTGACAAAGGATCCCGCAAAACCAGACCGATATGGGGTTTTTGAATTAGGTCTTTACATTCCAGAAGACGCTCAAAATGCCGCCCCTCGTTTCTGACAATCTGGTGCTCTCTTTTCTTTTTCCAGAAGCCGCAACACTCCCTGTACTGCGTCCCAGGATACAAAACAGCACGTCAACACAGCGAGGTGGTGTTCCCCGCCTCACAGCCTTCCTGTTGAACAGGGTGCTCCGGGCGAAGCATGGGGGGTGGGGGAGCGGGGGTTAGCGGCCCAATGAAGCCACTTAACAAAATGGTTTAGAGGCCTGGGAGTTCTGTTAGCTAATGAGATAAATTCCCCCTGTGTGGCATCTATTCCCCCTGGAGATTTTTGTCCTTCTGGAAGGGATGCAAAGTCTTCCAGGCCATTAGGGTTCCACACAGTTATTTCAGACCCTTGTGGGAATTACTTTATCATTTTAAATCATAGACCAGCAAACATTTTCCATTAAAGGCTAGATAATAAATATTTTCACTTCGCAGGCCATATGGTCTTTGTCACTCATGGCACAAAGGCAGCCCTAGATAATATGTAAACAAATGGGGCTGATTATGTTCCAATAAAACTTTATTTATGGACACTGAAATTTGAGCTTCGTATAATTGTCACAAATTACTAATTAATGTTCTTCTTTTTAAAAATTGTTTCCCATATTTTTTTCCACTGTTTAAAAGTATAAAAGCCATTCTTAGCTCATATGTCTGATAAAGACAGGCATGTCTGTCTTTATCAAGATCTGGCCTGTGGGTCATAGTTTTCCAATCCATACTTTAAGCCAATAACTGACTCATAAAATAGCAATAAAATAGAAATACCAACTAATTCTTAGCAAGCACTCAAAAATGTCAACCATGGGGCTCCTGGGTGGCTCAGTTGGTTAAGCCTCTGACTTTCAGCTCAGGTCGTGATCTCATGGTTCATGGGTTCGAGCCCCATGTGGGGCCCTGCGCTGACCATGTGAAGCTGGCTTGGGATTCTCTCTCTGCCCCTCCTCCACTTTCCCTTTCTCTCTCTCTCTCTCAAAAATAAATAAGTAAATCTTTTTTAAAAATGTCAGCGGCACCTGGGTAGCTCAGTCAGTTAAGTGGCCAACTTCAGCTCCGGTCACGATCTCATGGTTCATGGGTTTGAGCCCCACATCAGGCTCTATGCGGACAGCTCGGAGCCTGGAGCCTGCTTCGGATTCTGTGTCTCCCTCTCTCTGCCCCTCCCCTGCTCACGCTCTGTCTCTCTCTCACTCAAAAGTAAATAAACATTAAAACAAATCTTTTTAAGGTCAACTATGATTATACTAATCAGTCTTTGGGACGTGTTTGGGAATGAAGGTCCGCACATCATTTTTCTAGTCACTGCAACCTGAAACCTTGCAGCCACCTGGTACCGACCCTGCCCTCATGCACTAATGCTCTGAGTGCCACAGAGAGACACCTAACTCTGCTGTCTGGTTTACCCACCATCCCTGGAAAGGTAACTATCTCAGAACGAACAGAAGAGGAAAAAAAGCTAACTCCAGAGCTTGGGTGACAGCAAGTAGGGATTTTCTTTTCTCCCTCACCATAACCCAGTTACTCACAGACACCCATCGTGCACCGGAGAAGAGGGATGAGAAAGAAGCTGGTCGTGTTCCTAGTTTGTAACTTTATGCGTAAAGGTCCTTCCCAGATGGGAGTAAAATGAACTATGGGCTTCGTTGTCACTGCCTCCATCCTTTTCCTCTTCAATTCTTTCTCCTTCCTTCCATTGTTCCTTTCTGTCTTCTGAAGTAATGGCTTAACATCCACATGTGTTCTATACCTTTCCTACTCCAAGTGCGACCCTCCATCAACAGTGGCCCGGAAGCCTGTTAGAAAAGCGGTCTTTGGGCCCTGCCCTAAACCTACTGAATAGGAATCTGCATTTTTGACAAGGTCTCCAGGGTGTGCACATTATAGTTTGAGAGGCACCAGTCCTTCCAATATCCTCAACCAGTCCTTCCAATATCCTCAACACCCCAGAGAAGAAAGAGCTCAGGTCAAACCTCAGGCTTAAATTCCGTACGGAAATGGAAAGCTGGCCGTCTTGAGATTATTCAAAACTGAAGAGGAAAACCAAGGCTGGTGGTCAAACTTTAAAATGGGCAAGTGATGGGGCACCTGGCTGCCTCAGTCTGTGGGGCATGTGGCTCTTGGTCTCGGGTGGTTAAGTTCAAGACCCACCCTGGGGGTAGAGCTTACTTTAAAAAACTGGGCAAGCGATATGGCCCTGTTTTGTTGAAGATCAAAGGCTTTCTCACACGGCCTTCAAAGTGGAAACAAGTTATCCAAGACCAGAGAATGATCATTATGGGCCAGCAGCACAGAGCCTCAGTGCAGAGCTCCAGGGTGAAGGGGGACAGAGAAATGATATCCACATACCTCCCGTGGCTGGGGCTGGGGGTGACCGAGGTCACTTCACTGCAGAAATCAGGGAAGGATAAGCAGAGCAGAGCTATTCCTTGGTGTTCTGGAATATAAGGGAAAAGGCAGTGGTGTGCTGATAGATGTTTAATAGCCAACTCCAGGGGCCGGAGGTGGGGAGGCAGAAAGCCCTGATTGGTAGCTTTTATCAGTTTTCACGGTGTCTGTATTCTCACCTTGACTGATTTCAAACTACGGAAGTGATGTCACCGGACGTGGAGTTGGAAAGAGACCCACAGTAGCACAGCACACAGATATGACAAATACATTCAGAAGCGTAAGAGTAAATTGGTTTTTTTTTAATTTTTTAATGTTTATTTATTTTTGAAGGAGAGAGACACAGAACATGAGTGAGGGGCAGAGAGAGAGGGAGACACAGAATCCAAAGCAGGCTCTAAGCTCTGAGCTGACAGCACAGAGCCTGACACGGGGCTCAAACTCACTAACAGTGAGATCATGACCTGAGCCGAAATCCGATGCTCAACCGACTGAGCCATCCAGGTGCCCCTGTTTTATTTTTTTAAGTCTATCTATTTTTTTGAGAGAGAGAGAGAGAGAGAGAGCAAGTGCACGCAAAGGGGAGGGGCAGAGAGAGAGGGAGAGAGAGAACTCCAAGCAGGCTCCCCACCATCAGCACAGAGCCCAACATCGGGCTTGAACTCACGAGCCGTGAAATCATGACCTGTGCCAAAGCCGGACGCTTAGCCAACTGAGCCAGCCAGGCGCCCGAGAGTAAACTGTAGTAAAATAATTAGGAACTGGTGAGTTGTGATCGTTACCTTCATTTTGAATGCAACTAATTTAATTGTATGCATTACATATTATTATTGTATTACATAACTTCATTTTTAAAAATGATCGTATTTTAACAGCCAGGCCCAAATATTCCTGACAATCAGCTCTCGTGAGGCAGCTCACGCGAGCTCTAGCACATTGCTAGAAAAAGAGAATTTTCACAACTGTGGACCGCAGTTAGAGGATGCTTCCAGACACACTTGTACAACACATGTGGGTTCCACCCCACTTATTCACACCCATGTCCTATCAAGTCTCTGTTCACAGGTTGCCTTAAAAGAAAAAAAAACTCACACAGCTCATCCTGTAAACTTTCACTAAACTTTCTCGAGAACATTTCTTTGGTGTCTTGTGTTGGCTTATTCTAGTTGAGAGTTTTTCAGTTTCCAGCTGGAACGTTTCATGTGACTTGTTACACCCATGAGTTCATTCTTTCAGAGAAAGAACCCCAAATGCCATCTGAGCCTTGTTTCAACTCTTCATTCACAAATCTGTAATGCTCCTTGCTCGATAATCCTAAGGCTTTGACTTGATTTTCATCCCATGTTTCCTCTTTTTTCTCAATTTTAGCAAAAGGAAAATTGATGGGCAACATCGTCCAACCAGTAAAGAGAGGCAGCGAAACGAGTTTAAACGCTATAACCCAAAGAATCAGGGCCTGTAACAGAACGGACCAGTAATTTCCCTGGAAGGATCCAGGATTTTTACATTTCCAAAAATTCTTACTAGGATTTTCCTGGTGTTGCTGATTCATGGGACTGAGTCACGCTGTTGTAGGGAACCCTCCCCAAGGAAAGAAAAAAAAAAAAAAAAGACCTCAAGGCAACCTGGTTATATGCATATGTGACAACATCCATCACGACCCTGTAACATGAGACCACTTAATCAGACTACATATTTGTGTGTCACCATATGTGGGAGACAAAGAAGTAAAAAATGTATTTAAAAAACTAGGCCACCTGGCTCTTGGGGGCTCAGTTCTTAGGGTAGGAACCCAACGGAGCGGTGCTGGCTCAAATAAAGTTGCTTCCTGGAAAGAAAGGCCTCCGTGTCCCAACTCCCTGTGTCAGAATCCTGCCACCAGGCCACCTGGTTCCTGGTTCCAGATCCCTCGTTGACTAGCCTCCCCACCCCGATCTGAACCACTCAGCCTCTCTGAGCCTAGGTTTACAGCCTGTAAAATAGGGAGTTGGTAGATGATGTCTAAGATCCCTCTCACTTTTTTTTTAATTATTGAAAATTGAAAAAAATAATCAAAAATAGGACAAAGGGGGGGGGGGTGGAATCCAGGAAAGGACCTGTTGCTCAGTGCGGCAGTCTTCCTGGTCCGCCTTGCCTGGTGGGTTAGGCATTTTTTATTTAGTTCTCTGAGAACGCACTTCCTTACCATGTAGCATCTCACAAAATGTGGCTTCCATAAAAACGATTTGCATGACCCATTTCGGGGCCGCTGAGCTGTGAGGGTCCTAATGCCCGCTCTTCTTCACTGTGCGGGTTTCTGTTTGTGTGACCGTCCTCCCCGAGGTGGGCCCGTGACACTGTCGTCTGGGGCTGTCCGGCCAGCTCCGCGGCCCCCCTTCGCTCAGCAGCGGCTGGCCACACAGTCCCCCGCCTCCGCAGCACAGAAGCAGGAGGGTCCCACGGTGCCTTAGAAAGGGACAAATAACAGGTCCCGCAGGATGCTTAAGACTACGGTTCTCTAAAGACTAATCGCCCGGCAGTGAGCGCCCCTCACCCTTCGCTTTTCAACGGAGACGGCTGCAAGTTGCGTCCTAGGTGTGATTTAGGCGCCTCCGGCCTTCCAGTTTCCAGTTACAAAAGTCCCAGGTCCGCTGATGCGGTTTATTGTGGCAACAGTTCCCGGCAACTGCCCAGACGCCGAGCGCCTCCACCCCAGGCTTTCAGTGCGGCAGGTGGGAGAGGCGGAGAGTGCTGGGGCGCAGGGGCATGGGCGCAGGGTGCAGGGGCACGGTGCAGGACGCGGGGCGCAGGGGAGGGGGCGGAGGGGTGAGGTTCAGGGGCGCGGCAGGGAGCGACCCCCGGGGGCGCACCTGGAGGCCCGGCCGGAGGTGGAGCGCGCGGCATGGGTTGCGGACCTTCCCAGGCTGCTGAGGACCAGACACGCGTCCCCGCGCCCAAGAAGGGCTGGGATGAGGGATTTAAGGTAAAACCAATAAAACAGACAAGCAGGCACAAGGCCTTTTGCCACGCTTGGCGGGGGGGCGACTGGAGTGGGCTGGAGCTGGGTCCGCAGGGGCCTCGCAGCCCTCCCGGTGGGTGGTCACAGGGTGGGCGGGATGGGAGCAGCTGTGCCGGTCTGTGTTTCACTGCTGTCGTGTCCAGGGCCCCGCTGCTGTAGGACTAGCTTTGAGAGCCTTCTGTGTGTCAAGAACTTGCGAAGTTGGTCACACCCTAAAAAGTAGAGCCATGCGATCCGCACAGAGCTGGGGCCGGCGGGGATTCTCAGGGGGAGGGTGGGAGATCCTGGGAGGTGCCTTATATTATCCGCTTCCAGAAAGTGGGCCCTTTGAGAATTACTTAAGGGCTCAAAGACACGGTAGAGGCCTTCCATCTGGCTGAGCCCTCTTGCTTCCCACCTGAGGACTCTGGGGCCCAGAGACGAGGACGCCTTGCCTGAGGCTGCACGGCTTGTTTGGGGGCAGAGCTAGAGATAGAATCTAATTTTCAGAGTCTCATTCCAGTACTCTTTCTGCTCCCTCTCTCAAGGTTGCCATCCCGGTAATTCTTCTGCCGGCATGAAAGGGAATTTTTTCCAGGGTGGGGCATGGAGGGATGGGTTGGTCCAGACAGAAATGAGGTCCAGGATTTCGTCCCATGCTCACCTCGGTCAGTATTCCACAAACCGAGCTGGGAAGGCACAACGGTACCCCTTGGAGAGGGGTCACCCAAAGGTAGTAATACCATATAACTGGTCTCCAAAAGCAGAATACTTTTAGGAGCGAAAAGGAATGCTATTAATAAATTTTCCTGGTCTGATTTAAGCCCATATTGTTGGCAGAAAACCAGGATTTACTGTCACCCTTCCTAAAGGGCATTTTTGGAGCTACTGTCTCAAGAGCACACCTTTTTTTTTTTTTAGCAGACAACGTGCAAGGTGCCATTTGGTGCCACTTACAGCACCTACTGTGTGTGTGTGCGCGTGTGTGTGTGCACACGTGCACACACACCCACAGCACACCTGCTGGGCTCTTGGAGTACATCAAAAAGCAAACTGGAAGCTGGTAAAGGCTGAAACTCAGGCTTAGGACCTGGCGCCCTTGTGGATGCCTGTGCCCAGGTGCCTACCCATCTTGACACTGTTTTCTGCTTTTGTTGTTGTTGTTTGCTTACTTATTTTGAGAGAGAGAGAGCACAAGCAGGGGAGGAACAGAGAGAGAGGGGGAGAGAGAGAATCCCAAGCAGGCTCAGCACCGCCAGCGCAGAGCCCGAAGAGGGGCTCACACTCACAAACAGTGAGATCGTGACCTGAGCAGGTGCTTAACCCACTGAGCCACCTGGCGCCCCTGTTTCCTGCTTTCTGTTGCAGCCACCTCCGTCTGAGTTCAGGGCCCTATTCCCTCTTACTGGGTCTTCCTGCCTCCCCCGTGAGCACAGGGTATTCTCTGCCTCCCACACTGCCATCTGTCTTCCTGAGAAAAAATTCTCCGGAGCACGCAAAACCCTCTACCTGCGGTCCCACCAGGCTTTGTAACGTCGTCCTGTCCAGCCCTGCACGCTAGAGGACTCTCGGGTCTGCCAACCCGAGAATCTGCAGGGTTCGGTCCCACCAGTCACGGACACAGTCCATGCTGTTCCCCATGCCATTCCATCCTCCTGGAATGGCCTCCTCGGGCCCCATTCCCAGGTCCCCTGATGCAATTCCTGCTTGTCCTTCAGCACTGAGCCCAAACACCACCACTGTACCACTCACTCGCTTCTCACACGGCAAATGTGTGTTTAAAGCTCCTCCTCCCTCATAGATTTACGGGCTTCTGGGAAACAACTTGGTCCTCTTACTTGCTCATTACTTCTGCTTTGATTAATATGCAGGAATACATTTTTCTCCCTTTCTCCAAAAACTGTATGAATATGATTTAAAATGTTAACCCATTGCGCTTTTCTCTTTTTTGCGCGAAAACATCTTTTTTATTTACTTGACTGGCGTGATTACACATGAGACTTCCAGAGAAGGACATTTTCACCCTTTGTGTTTCTTATCTGGCCATTATCATTTGTTTCATTTCGAGGTTATTACTGAAAATGCCTGTTGCACAGAGCAGGAGAGTGATGAAAAGCAATCCTCTCTGAGTGTCAGATATGCTGGGTCCCTGGAAGCCAAGCTTCCCTGGGTTTGGGAGGGTTTCTGGGTCTCTTCCTGAATTCCCTGGGCATGAAAGTCATTGCCTGTCTCCTGGGGTTTTGACAAGTCTCCTAACTGGTCTCCCTGGATCCTTCCTCCTCTGCCCACCCCCACCTGTGCTCCAGCTCCCGGCTTCGCATGACCTCCAGAGCCATTGTTCTAAAATCTGGTAATGTCATCCTCTGCTAAAAAAAACAGTTCCCAAATCATTAGGTAGGCACACACACCAGGGGTCAAAGAATGTGACTACCTCAGTTATGATTTCTGGGTTCACTGTTTGTTTCAGCTGTGTGACTTTGGTCAAGTTATTTAACATCTCTGCGCTTTGATTTCCTTATCTGTAAAATGAGGGCAATAATAAGAATAATAGTTATGTTACAGAGTTGTCACAAAGATTGATGAATTCAATTCATGTAAAATGATCGGATCAATGCCTGGCACAGAGTAAGTGCTCAATATGAGTCAGTACAATTGTTATTGCAGTGATTTATTTAAGATAAAGTCCTGACTCCTTAGCACATCTTACCAGCCATCTTTTTAAAAAAAATTTTTTTTTAAACGTTTATTTATTTTTGAGACAGAGAGAGACAGAGCATGGATGGGGGAGGGGCAGAGAGAGAGGGAGACACAGAATCGGAAGCAGGCTCCAGGCTCTGAGCCATCAGCCCAGAGCCCGACGTGGGGCTCGAACTCACGGACCGCGAGATCGTGACCTGAGCTGAAGTGGGACGCTTAACCGACTGAGCCACCCAGGTGCCCCTTACCAGCCATCTTTGAGCTGCCTCCTGGCAAATTCTCTGGCTTCATCTCTTCCCACACTCATTGCTGGTCAAACCTCACTACTCGTGGCTCCCCAAATCCATTCCGTTTCTATCTCCATGCTTTTGCACCTGCTGTTTTCCCTCCTTTCAGACCTTTCCCCATCCTCCGTGCTGGGCCACATGCAGATACGTACCCATCTTTCAAGACAACTCAAGACCACTTTCCTGACCCTGCTCCCCACCCCGCTAGGCTACCACACTGGCAGAACTTATACCTTCTCCTACCATATTTCAAAACATCTTATTGTATTTATTCATGTCTGTGTTTGCTTCCCATCCTGAGTTGTTATTATCTTCTTGAGGACAGAAACTGTTCTTTGTCTCTGCAATCCCCCCTGTTTACTACAGCGCCTGATAAAGACCAGGCACTAATGACCATTTCTTGAGGGACCCGGTGTCCCTCCCACTCCCTCCGATCCTTGGTATCTTCTTGTCTCCTAGTTGCATAACTAGACCAACAACAGTCAGCAAGGAGTAAATTCAGTATTAAAATCACCTGAAAATAGGGGAGTCTGGGTGGTTCAGCATCTGACTCTTGACTTTGGCTCAGGTGGTGATCTCAGCTCAAGCCCCATACCTGGCTCTGGGCTGACTGTACAGAACCTGCTTGGGTTTCTCTCTCTCTCCTTCTCTCTCTGCTCCTCCCCTGCTCGCGCTCTCTCTCTCCCTCCCTCTCTCTCTCTCTCTGTCTCTCTGTCTCTCAGAAATAAATTTAAAAAAATAAAACTTAAAAAAATTATTAAAATAAATAGCCTGAAAATAGACTCAGAGTCGATTCACGCATATACCTCCTTCCCCACCCCAAGTGGTAGACTTTGGAAATCTGATCCAGCCAAGGCGTAATCACTAATGAAACGCTCTCTAGCTACCAGACAGTGCTATTTTTGCTAACTTCCTAAATGTACAGGCTGAATGTTCAGTGGTTCACCAGTGTCTTTAAAATGAGATGTACAGGTTTGCTTGCATGAAATATTTATGTTTCTTAGTGGCACAACTTTTAAAATATTCCGAATCAAACTTGTCAAGACTACTGACTTTGTCTTCACTTTTACCTTAGTCTAACATGGCAGATAGACATGGTAATAAAATAATGCATAATAAGAAAAGCATGGGGAACTTTTCTCAATGAGGGAAATGTTCTGTATGATGAACTCCGAGTTTCTGTCTTATTATGAAAGGGAACAGACTAGATTGGAATAGACAATCCCTAAGGACCCCTCACAGTTTCCCCCTAACCTTTGACAAGAAAGTTCTGGCTTATCATCAGTAAAAGGGACTAAATGACTTCTTCAAGTCCTGATTTTTAAAACAGGGTATTTTTGAGTGTTTTTGGAGGGTCACTATTTGTTACAATATTCGTTAGACATAAACTAGAAAATCAAATGCTGAAGAATGCATTTTTTTCCTATATGTCTACAGACAAATATATTTATAAAATACACCTGCCAATAATGTGATTAAGGTTTCAGTCCAAGGGAGACATGACAGATGACTCCCTCCAAACTATTTGGCAAATGTGTTTCCCAAAAGCTTTAGAACAGAACCTATAACACTTCCAGACCGAAAACAAATATATGAAACACAAACAAAAAACAGCCCTGTCTGTAATTAAAAATAATACCTTTTTTGGAATGCTGATGATTCCCATGCATAACTGTTAGCTTAGAATTCACAGCTTTTCAATTCTAAAACTAATAAGATTGTATCCCCAAGACAATGAAGCATAAAATAGAATTGACACAAAATATAAACATATCGAATCTCTACTTCTTTTTTTTAGTGCTTATTTATTTTTGAGAGAGGGAGACACAGCATGAGCAGGGGAGGGGCAGAGAGAGAGGGAGACACAGAATCCGAAGCAGGCTCCAGGCTCTGAGCTGTCAGCACAGAGCCCGACGTGGGGCTCGAACTCACGAACTGCGAGATCATGACCTGAGCTGAAGCTGGATGTTTAATCGAGTGAGCCACCCAGACGCCCTTCGAATCTGTACATTTGCACAACTTCATCTCCAGGAAACAAAGTCAAACCTCCCACCCACCTCCTGATCCCCTCCACGGCAGATAGACTTCTCATTGGTGTGAAAATATAAACCCTGCATGCATAGAAAGAATAAGAAAACTGTTTTTGCGATGCCCCCGAGAGGCATAGGTATAATTAATTTGTCAATATTTCTGGCCTTTGAACTGTGTCTGTTCTCAAGTCTAGATTATGAAATTGGGTTAAAATTTCCAGAATGTGTTGCACATAGATAAGATATTTGAAAGACATGCTTAGTTTTTCAGAGAGAAAAACCTTAAATTTCTGCTCTGGAAACTGAAGGCTGGTATATGTTATCTTATGCCCAAAGATTGTGCTTCATTTGCTGCCATTTAAGCTTTGGTCACTAAACAGAGCTTGAAGGCAGACGGGATCTAAGTTAGAATAAAGGGGTTAAGATTCTTGGTAAGGCCTGGATTCCTCACTTTGATGAAACCAATGAGGGTCACATAATTAAATGTGGAATTTAAATATATTCTTACTTGTGGGGTGCCTGGGTAGCTTAGTCATTTGAGTGTCTGACTTCAGCTCAGGTCATGATCTCAGGGCTCGTGAGTTCAAGCCCCACTTTGGGCTGCTATCAGCGAAGAGCCTGCTTTGGGTCCTCTGTCCCCCTCTCTCGCTGCCCCTCCCCCCTAGCGCGTGTGCTCATGCTCTCTCTCTCTCTCTCTCTCTCAAAAATAAATAAAAATTAAAAAAATTAAATCTATTTTTCTGGTTTGTAGATGACAGAATATCTTTGTGAAAAGCCGCCTTTTAGATTGAGAATATTCGTGTGTGTTCTCAGCTCCAATACGGATGTGTTTTTGTTTGTTGTTGCTAAATTTTCCAAGGTCTCTGGTGGGAAATGTTAGATGGCAAAACTCGTCCCTATGTGTAACTCAGTGCCCTGCTATGTTCAAAAAACGAAGGCCTGCAAGACACAATGAGCTTGTGAAATTGCCTGCTTCACCGCCATTGCAAATATCGGTTTTCTTTTTTTTTTTTTTAATTTTTTTTTAACATTTATTTATTTTTGAGACAGAGAGAGACAGAGCATGAGCAGGGGAGGGTCAGAGAGAGAGGGAGACACAGAATCCAAAACAGGCTCCAGGCTCTGAGCTGTCAGCCCAGAGCCTGATGCGGGGCTTGAACTCACAGACCGCGAGATCATGACCTGAGCCGAAGTCGGACGCTTAACCGACTGAGCCACCCAGGCACCCCGCAGATATCGGTTTTCAATAGTTTATCTGGAAAGGAGGTCAAGAATACCTAACGTGATCTTTGCTCTTAAAAAAAAAAAAAAAAAGTTTCTTTATTTTTGAGAGTGAGAGAGAGCGTGAGTGGTGGAGGGGCAGAGAGAGAAGGGGACAGACAATCTGAAGGCGGCTCTGCACTGACTGACAGCAGTGAACCAGATGCGGGGCTCGGGCTCATGAACTGCGAGATCATGACCTGAGCCACAGTCGGACCCTTAACCAGCTAAGCCACCCGGGGCCCCGTGATCTTTGCTCTTTCCCGTCAGCATAGACTATGAGCACCTGAAAAAAAACCATCAGTCTCCTTGTCCTTTGTTATATGTAACAACATATATTTTTATATATTATATATTTATATATATAATAACAATATATATTTTATATATCTGTAAATGTGTGTGTGCACATGAGAGAGACCCCGTCTGATATAGTAAGAGTATTATTATATAATAAAATAATAGCACGTAATATACATAAAGACTTTTCCTGGGTCGGCTTACCGTACAGGGACTACACGGCAGTAACTGTGTCTATGAAGAAAGGCAAATGGAGAGAGATAGAAAGAGCACATAATAGCTCTGATACTTTCTCCGTAGGCCATTGATATTTCGGATCTGTCGACTTTTTGTTGGCCGACTTGTTTGTTCAGTTGGTCGCGTTTTCATACTTTCCCATGTAGCCCTGAAGCACAGAACTAATTAACCCCCAGCACAATGAACTGATGTTGATTAGCTGCAGCCAGCATGTTATGTAAACACAGTGATAAGGAGCTACGTGAGTCTCCCCATGAACATTCGAACACTCGAGAAACCGTCATTGAATGACAGGAACCTGAGGGTGGGTGTTGGAGCCGCCAGGACCTGGCTACTGTGGTTTCTACTGAGCCTCTGAGGGATTTCACAGCTCTTTGGAGAGCTTTCAGAAAGTGGACAAATGTGCCTAGGTGTTTAAAAATCTGTGTGATTTTTATTGTGAGATTACCAAGGGTTTAATGCTGATGTCCTATTTGTCCCTCCTTTAAATGGAAGAGCTGGGGGGGAGAGGGTGTCTGCTGTCTTCCTTTCTAATGTTTCTTCCATCTCTTTCCCCCAGTTTCACTGCCACTGTCCTAGGTCACGTTCAATCAGAGCTCACCTGGACAATTGCAATCATTGTAATTGGCCGCCCTGCTCTGTCCCTTGCTTGTTTCCTTCAGCCCCCCTCATTTAAATGAACCCCAGTGATCTTTCTAAAACACATGACTGATCATTTTATTTTACTTCCATACACAAAAACCCTACAAAGGATTCCTGTTGCATTCAAAACAAAATCAAGCCCCTTTACTCATCACAAAAGACTTCCCTTTCCCACTCAGCATCTACCCCGTTCTACCTCCATCTCTCTGCTCCCCTGGAATAATTCAAGTTCATATGCTCACAATATTGTTTCGTACCCGTCTTTGTGTGTGCTTAACCTCTCTGTCTACAATGACAATTTCTCCTTGCCCACTGGAAACTCATTCATCAAGAGCCAATTCAAGCATCTTCTTGAACACCTCCTGCTGCCCCAAGAAGCTACAACCTGGTACAAGTGTACCAGGGAATTACT
Source organism: Panthera pardus (assembly GCF_024362965.1). Classification (NCBI taxonomy): domain Eukaryota; kingdom Metazoa; phylum Chordata; class Mammalia; order Carnivora; family Felidae; genus Panthera; species Panthera pardus. Next base: position 118,169,112 of record NW_026526732.1, on the reverse strand, counting down.
GGGAACCGTGGGGCCTTGGAGGTACAGTCCTGGGGACCTTCCAATACTCAGGGGAGAAGAAAAGCACCCCTTGGACCAACAAACATGAAATCAATAGACATGAGAAGAATAACCGGAAGGCGAAACTCTGTAGAAGTTGCTTATGTGCCTAGGTCTCCTGGGGACACTGAGGGGGCTTCACTGGTATGTGTGATGGAGAAGAGGTTGGCTGATCAACCCAAGCAAAGAAGGAAAGGCCAGCACTAGGAGAAAGGGGGCAGGGGAGTTAGCGAGGATTGGAGAAAACTTTTCCTGAACATACCAATATTTAGAACACGCTGCCTCTCCAATAAATGCCAACTCTTTAAATTGAATTAATTTAACTTTTTGGAACACTCACTACATTTTTCTTATTTTTCTTCTTTTGCTGGGGGACTATGAAAAATTTGACATGGGTCAGCATTTTGGAGTCAGTGGTTTCCTAAATCACATATGGACCCTTTTTACAGTGTATTGACGTATTTACAATCAGTGGAATTGGTATGGAAGAATAGAGATTCATAAAAGGAAGGGGTGGGATTGTAAGCCAGTGCAAGATTTATGGAGGACCCTCTGGAAACACATATGAATAGAAAATGTGTACATCTTTAGATGTAGGGATTTATTCTCATGGAATGATGGGGTGAATTCACACTGATATATATATGCACATATATTATGCCAGCATAGTTCATTATATTGCAGACATATACAGAAACACATATAGAAGCATATATAGAAACAACCAAGATGGCCGTCAGTAGGAATTGGTTGAATAAATTATAGTATGTTGTATAATAGACTACACTACAGTCATCAAATAAATGACTACTCCCCACCGTTAACTAGAATGAGGTAGACCTATATAAGCAAATATCCCTGACATATCCTTAATGGAAAAAACAGGTTATGGAAATATTAAATACCATTTAATATAGAACTTGATGTATATTATTTATATATAGCTTTCTTAAAATATAATCCACATATTATACAATTCACAGTTGTCACCACAATCTAATCTAATAGAACATTTTTATCCCGCCCACAAAAGAAACCACTACCCATTAGCGGCCAACCCCTACTTCCTAAGCAACCACTAAGTCTACACTCCGTTTCTATTAATTTGCCTATTCTGAGTGTTTGGTAACTGGAACAGTCTCCGGGCCTGGCTTCTTTGACTCAGCAGAATGTTGTTAAACGTCATCTCTGAGCAGCATGCAATAGTACTTTCTTTCTTCTTATTGCCAGATAAAATTTCCTGGTCTGGACACATCACATTTTATTTATCCATTCATCAGTTGATGGGTGTCTGGGTTGTTTCTACTTTTTAGATATTTTGAATGTTAATTCTGAACATTTGCGTGCAAGCTTTTGTGTGGATGTATGCTTTCATTTTGTGTGGGCATATATACCTAGAAGTGGAATTTGGGGGTCATATGCTATCGCTCTGTTTGATTTTTTTTAGAAATTCTCAAACTGTTTTCCAAAGTGGCTGTACCATTTTACATTCCCACTCCACTGTACGAGGGCTCCGATGTCTCCACACCCCCGCTCACACTTCCTGTGTGTGTGTGTTTTTTTTCATTACAGTCATCCTGATGAATGCGAGGTCGTATCTCATTCTGGTTTTGATTTGCATTTTCTTAATGTCTAATGATATTGAGCATCTTTTCATGTGCTAATTAGCCAATTCCAATTTGTTTTTAAAGATTATATTTCTTTGAGCAAACACATCCAAGAAGTAATATACTAAGATGTTATTAGCGTAGACTATGGTACTTATTGTTTACCGTGTTCCTGTATTATTCAGGGTTCCACCAAAAGAATAGAACCAGTATAATGGTTGACTGGATGGATGGACAGATGGACAGATGGATGGAGAGATAGATAGATAGATAGATAGATGTATTACAAGGAATTGGCTTATGCAGTTATGGGAGCTGGCTAGCCAAGTCCACAATTCACACGCTAGCACAGGTGGTCAGAAAGGACCCTACTGGAGCTAAAGGTACAGTCCACAGAAAAAACTTCTTCCTCAGGGAAATATCAATTGTACTCTTAAGGCCTTCAATTGATTGGATGAGGCCCATCCAGATTATCGAGCATAATCTCTTTTACTTAAAGTCAACAGATTGTAAACCTGAACCACATCTACCAAATACCTTCACGGCAATGATTAGATTCACGTTTGATTGGATAACAATACCATAGCTTAGTTGACACAAAACTGATCAACAGTTTCCTTTTACGTTATTTATTTCTTCAATGAGTCTCTATTGCTTCTTTAATCAGCATAAGCAATAAAGACAGTTTCATTTAAAGAAAACTTTTTTAGGGGAGCCTGGGTGGCTCCGTTGGTTAAGCGACTGACTCTTTGTTTTGGCTCAGGTCGTGATCTCATAGTTCGTGGGTTCGAGCCCCACGTCAGGCTCTGTGCCGACAGCGCGGAGCCTGCTTGGGATTCTCTCTCTGCCCCTCCCCCACTGTCTCTCTCTCACACACAAAAGACAAAAAAAAATTTTACACAGCTGTATCTTGTATCTTTACTCTTCACACTTGATGAACATGTTCAGCTTGGCGTCCTCCGGGGTGCTCAGCATAGTAGCTCGTACCTGATAGATTCCTAGTAGATAATATATTAACTTCTATTGCTGCTATAACAAATGATCACAAATTTGGTGGCTCACTACCACACAATTTTATTCTCCTCCAGTTCTGGGGGTCTGAAGTCCAGAATCAGTTCCACTGGGCTACAGTCAGCTGCGCTGGGGATAAAGTTGGTGGGTTGCCTTCAGGAATGAGCTTTGGGGAAAGAATCCCTTTCCTTGCCCATCCCGACTTCTAGAGCTACATTCTTTCATTCCTTGGCGGGTGACCCTCCCTCATCCGCTGCTGGTAATATCCTCGAATGTGTCTCTGCTTCCCTGGCACATCACCTTCTCCACGTCTGTAGCCACATCTCCCTCCGCCTCCATCTTTTAAGGACAATCATGGTTACACATAGGTCACCTGGATCATCCAGAATAATCATGCCATCTCAAGGGCCTTAAATTAATCATATCTGGGGGCAGCTGGGCAATTCGTTTAAGCATCGGACTTTGGCTCAAGTCATGATCTCACGGCTCCTGGGTTTGAGCCCCGCGCGGGGCTCTGTGCTGATGGCTCAGAGCCTGGAGCCTGCTTCAGATTCTGTCTCCTCCTCTCTCTGCCCCTCCCCCACTCACCCTCTGTCTCTCTGTCTGTCTCTCTCTCTCTCAAAAATAAACACACACTGGGGCACCTGGGTGGCTCAGTCAGTTGAGCGTCCGACTTCGGCTCAGGTCATGATCTCGCAGTTTGTGGGTTCGGGCCCTGCGTCGGGCTCTGTGCTGACAGCTCAGAGCCTGGAGCCTGCTTCAGATTCTGTGTCTCCCTCTCTCTCTGCCCCTCCCCTGCTTATGCTCTGTCTCTATCTCAAAAATAAACACACATTTAAAAAATTAATGATATCTGCATGCATGGTAACATGTACAGGTGGCTGGGGCTAATCAGCCTACTGCAGATACTCGTAGGCTAAATAATTGCCAAGCAGACCTTGTGACATTGTTTTCATTTTCCAAGAAACTGTTTTCTAAGAAATCTTGACTCTCAATGAGCCGTTCCCTCTTCACAGGCTGATGTCGGTGTGACTTATTCCGGGGAGAACCGCGGACCCCAGATTGGAGCTGAATTACCCAAGGACCCTTTGAGCAGCCCCGAGGGCCTGGAAATACAGGCTCGGTTGGGAAGTTTACCTGGAACCACAACAGAAAGTCCCCCATTTCTTAGTGAAAGAAACAGAGGAATAAATTCAGGTAACAGCCCCCATGTATATTAATCTCTACAAAACACTATCTGTCTACATATATTCTAAAATGTAGGGGCGCCTGGGGGGCTCAGTAAATTAAGCGTCTGACTCTTGATTTACACGCAGGTCATGATCTCACGGTTCATGAGTTCGAGCCCCACATTAGGCTTTGCACTGACAGTGGGGAGCCTGCTTGGGATTCTCGGTCTCCTTATCCATCTGCCCCTCCCCCACGTGTGCTCGTTCTCTCTCAAAATAAATAAATATTTTTTAAAAACACATTATACGTTATATAAAGTATGATGTATGCTAGCAACCCCTTTATCACAGTTTTGTGGGCGAGGCAGTGCTCCAAATAGCAAAATCCCTATTTCTGAGACATTAGGATGTAGCCTTAAGCCTTCATTGTGTGCGTACATAATGCTAACCATTACTCTTCTTGTAGATCAAGTAATTAAAACTATCTTACTTTTTTTTTCTCTCCCTCCCACCCCCCCTTTTTTTAACTAAGAGCCCTTACTGGTGGTTGGGAACAGGCCTTAGGAGGAGTCACACAGGCTTTGGTTAAATTCCTGTAAACTTCCACTGTTGTTAACATCTTTCCAAGAGAACGTTCTACATTTGAAAAAATAAATAAAACCTATGTCAAACTGTTTCCCCTGTGTCTCCCATCCAAAGCATCAGCGAATATACAAAACAAACAGCTTTCAAAATCATAAAAGAAGTAATCATGACCTGATGTGCTCCTTGGAAACTATTTTGATTTTTCCTACGGTTGTTTCTGCTTTACTTGAGTTACCCCCCCTGGTGTTGATTTGAGAGCTCCCGTTTATATTTCATCAGCCTATGAAACCAATTGAGTTCAACAGAACTCGAGCAAAAGTGTTCTGTTTTATTTGGGAGGAAGCCTCGTGTGTCATTCCTCGCGGCCGTCATTTCTTCCCTAGCTACAAGTTAGAGCTGGAAAAGAGATGGGTTAGTAAGTGAGATTCTTTTCCTTGGACTTGGACGGCACAGTCTAGCTATGATAGTTTTTCTATTAGCCTTCGTCTTGTGCTTCTGATGTGAGGTCTTCGTGAGGTCAGAGAACGAGGTAAGAGGCTGGGGATAGAGCGGGGCGCCTCTCCTCCCTCCGTGTGTCTCTCTCTGATGATTCTGTGGACGGGAGCGCCGTGAATGCTCAATGTCTGTGGCCCTAGCAGACCGCAGACTGTCGGGCGGGAGGGGACACCTGGGTGCACCCTCCGTCAGTCCAGCCAGCAGGGTGGAGCCAAGAGACACGAGCCTGGGGAGGGAGTGAACCAGCAAAGCAGTGTTCCCCAAATGTGTTGTCGATTAGTTTCCAGAAAAGACCTTGCCCCAGAGTGCAGAACCAATGCCCCGAGGCTTACATTTGTCCTCTGTCCTGTTCCTCCTGTGTCCTTTCTGCATCCTTGCCCTGCCCAGCTACAGAACGCAGTCGTTTAAAACTTCAGGTTTCGGGGCGCCTAGGTGGCTCAGTCGGTTAAGCGGCCGACTTCGGCTCAGGTCATGATCTTGCGGTCAGTGAGTTCAAGCCCCGTGTTGGGCTCTGTGCTGACAGCTCAGAGCCTGGAGCCTGTTTCAGATTCTGTGTCTCCCTCTCTTTGACCCTCCCCCGTTCATGCTCTCTCTCTGTCTCAAAAATAAATAAAACATTAAAAACAATTGTTTAAAAAAAAAAAAGATAAAACTTCAGGTTTCACTCTAACACTTCTCAAGTTACTTTCTTCTTAAAAAAAAAACTTATTTTAAATAACTTCAGATATAAGTAAAGTTGCAAAAACAAAGAACGCCTATATTCTTTCCCCTGGATTTCCCAGATGCTAACGTTATACCACATTTGTATGTGATACAATTGCACATATCATGGTCCCCCCCCCACACACACACACACACACTCACATACTCTCACATACACACTCTCACACATGCTCTCTGTTTCTGTCTCTCACACACACTCTTTCTCTCACACACACTCACACACCCTCTCTGGCACACTCTCTCTCACACACACTCTTTCTCTCACGTAAACACACATACACACTCTCTCTCTTACACACACACACACACACACACCCCTAGATTGTTTCTAAGAGCAAATCGCAGACATAATGACACTTTACTCCTAAGCACAATATGTTTCCTAAAACAAGGATATTCTCTGCATAATCACGGTACAGGGATCACAATCAGCAAATTACCCCTTACGCAGTACATTGTCTCATCTGCATATTCAAATTTTATCAATTGTCTCACAAATGTCCTTTGTAAATAAATTTCTGGTTCAAGATCTAATCCAGAATCACACGTTTAATTTAGACATAATGTGTTTTTCTCCTTTAATCCAGAGCCAGTCCCACAGGTTTTCTTTGTCTTTTATCGGATTGATATTTTGGAGATATAAGCCATTGATTTTGTAGAAAGTTCCTCAGTTTGTGTTTGAGAATTCCCCATGATTAACTTCAGGTTATGCATTTTTAGCAAAAATACCAAAAATGACATTGTACCCCATTTGTACATCAAATCACAAGCTACATGGTATCTATATTTGACATTTATTGCTTTTTTTTTCCTTGCAAACACTTTTTAATGTAGTTAAAATCAAAGATTTCTCAATCTTTTCTTTTATTGAATCTGGATTTTGAGTCATGTTTAGAAAGTTTTTTCCTACACCAGAGTTTAAGATGAATTCACCTACATTTTCTCGTATGACTTCGCTTTTGACACGCTTATGAAGAGTTTCCGATCTCGTGAAAAAAATGCTAGTGTATATGTTGACTGCATAGGAAACATAACTATGTTCAGTATCGTGTCTGATTTTTAAAAGTAAAATTTGATATATTAACAGTGGTAATCTCTGAATGCTAAGAGTATGGGCATTTTTCTTTTCTTTTTTCATTCTTTTCTATCCAAGTTTACTATGTAACCATGTATCACTTTCATGATCAGAAAAAAGCATAATGTCATTTTCACACATTTCCCCAATCGTCTTCAGCATCCCAAGAAATCATGAGAACTAGTTGAAATGACCATGATAGCTCAGGGTTCTCTTTGTAGGCTAGCGACTATCAGTGTCAAGCCAAATACTTTGGTGGGTTCAGAAAAATAATGGATCATGCAGTGGACCTCCTTCCATGACCTTGGGAAAGGAGTGGGGGGGGGGGGAGGGTGGCAGAGAACACAGATGTGGAAGTCGGATATTCTTGAGTTCAAACCCTAGTTGATTCTCTTCCTACCCATGTCACCTTAAGCAAGTTAATTCGCCTCTCTCATATAGTTTATTTGTACAATAAGGATAACAGTACCTCTCTCGCAGAATTCACAGTGTTATAAAGTATATAAAGTACCTAATATGGTGCCAGGCACATAAATGCTCAGTAAATAGTAATTGTTATTATTTTGGCCCTTCCAGGTAAATCCACCTTCTAAAAAAAAAAATCCATCTAATTCTTTACCTCTAGCTTTAACTTTTCTCTGTGGTTTCAAGCTTCTAGATTACATACTTCAAAGACATGCTTTACGACTCTGTACCAAAATCTGTATATAGCTCTTTACAGTGGGAATCAAGTCTATTCTAGTCACATGCGAAGGTAGAAGGAAGACACAACACTGGACAAGAAATGACACTGTAGGCAATTTGTTGAAGTTACCCGCAGTGGTCAATTAGAGAAGTCTTGCGTAACAAGAAGGCAAATATTCTGAAGTAAGAGACATCTGGCTCGTGTGTATGTGTGCGTTTTTTCCTCTCTTCCCACTGCAAATTCACAAAAACTGTCTTTGTTAACCAGTGAGGTTAGAAATTTTCATTGCAAGACTCCGTCCACTAGACGGAATCAACGGGGTTACAGTGAGCACTTCATGATGATTACAAAATAGAAAATAGCTCATTTCTGAAGACTCATTGCACCTTTATTTCATGAGGTGAGTCCGGAAAACAGATGCTCGCTTATTTGGAGCACTGGGCGACTTGTAATGGGGGGATGGGATCTCTCTCATTAGTGCAGTTTATAAAGGCTCCCGGAGACACCGTTTCGGTGCCATTTTTAGAATCATTAATAAAAATTTAGCTGACATCACTTCACTTCAGTTCTGATTTGGTTCAAAGACTCTTTTCAGAAAGGCATTACTTTTACTTACATAGATTTAGCAGATGGCGTAATTGTAAGCTCAAGGTTGCGGAACTAGAAGTCTCTTGGCAACATCGCACTGTTTATCCTTTGTATACAAAGCATAGAAACCAAACTGCAACTCACAAGAGTCACTGAAAGAAGATCTCCTTCCTTGCTGTGCTCTAGCTTGGTAATTAGTGTCAAGAACCCATGTAGTCCTACCCCAGTGTATAAGTGTTGTTACAACAAAAAAAGTAGTACATAGCAGCACATGAAAGACTTTTTGTTATGTTAATATGGGGCTTGCTAAGCAAACCGTATATTATGGTGATGTGTATCCTCTAAAAGAACGTGAAGACTTTCAACTTCAAAGGATTCAAAGATTTATAATAGAAACAGATATGTAGGTAAGAGTGTTCACCCAAGATTTAATGAAGCGGCATGATTTATAAGGCATCCATTTAGCATCCGATTGATAAAATGTTCATGCTTAAATTCCTATTTCTTTTTTCTTTTCCTTTGGAAGACCTAGTGACCGGTGGATTAATCCATAACCCCCAAGCCCCCGAGACCCGAGAGCGACAAAAGTCATCAGACATCCTGGAGGAATTAATTGGTCAAGGAATAATACAAAGCCACAGCAAAGTACTTAGAAATGGAGAATCTTATGATGTCATGGCAAGTATTCCTTAATTAAACATTAGCTATAAACTAATAGTTATAGTTTAGTTCAAAAGTAATAGTAATAGTCTAAAATAGTAATAGAATATGATTGATCATGAGTTACGATTTCCAAAGTCACAATGCAGATTATAGCATTTATCTAAGCCAGGTGTCTCTCCCATCAATTCTTTCACCCATCTCCACATCATCCTTTTCCACGGACTCGGGGATGGCCCTAATCATTTTTTTTAAGCTTATTTATTTGCTAACTAACTTGGATGTAAATTAAAACAATAAATAAATAAATTCATAGAAAATTTTACAAAAGAGAAGTTTATTTATTTAAGCAATCTCTACTCCTAACGTGCGGCTCAAGCCCACGACCCTGAGAGTAAGGGCCGCACAGTCTATGGACTGAGCCAGCCAGGCACCCAGCAACTGCCCTAATCACTGATGATAAAGGAATCCAGTAAAACCTATCTTCGGTCTTACTGAAATTGAGGGACAGCAAGCCCATTGAATAACACGCCTTCGTTCTTTGAAGAATTTTTATTAAGCATTGCCTGTGGACTAGGTATTGTAAATATAAAACTGAACTCTGATTTATCTAATAAAAAATAGGCCTAAATGCCAAAGCTAAAACAGATATGCTTACACATTTATATATGCACCTATATGTACACCTTTCGATATTGACCCTAAGGTCAAACAGGAAGAAATGAATACGGTCATAAAACTCCTCACACTCTTCTTTTTCTTTGTTGATTCATCTTGACTAATCGGTTGTAGTGTTTCCCTAGCGTGAGCAGAATTTTCACTCTGATTTTAACTGGTTGTGGCTGAAGTCTTGAGTCCTTAATTTTTTTTTTTAATTTTTTTTTTAACGTTTATTTATTTTTTGAGACAGAGAGAGACACAGCATGAACGAGGGAGGGGCAGAGAGAGAGGGAGACACAGAATCGGAAGTAGGCTCCAGGCTCCGAGCCATCAGCCCAGAGCCCGACGCGGGGCTCGAACTCGCGGACCGCAAGATCGTGACCTGAGCTGAAGTCGGACGCTTAACCGACTGAGCCACCCAGGGGCCCCAAGTCCTTAATTTTTTAATAAGTTCTGTCTAAACCTGTAAAGACGATGGCAGGTGTTGTTTGTTCTGCTTTCTCGAGTGTTCATTTGTTAACAAAGCTCCCAAGCAACCCCATCGCCTAACGAAGGTGGAAAGAAGAATTAACAGAGAAAAGAAGCCTAGGGAGAGATGAGTGGGAAAGACAAGAAAGACACAGAAAGGATGGAAATGGGGACCAGAAATAACATTGAAGGCTCCTCAATGGTCGCCCATCCTTGTCTTGTAGGGAAAACAATCAACTGCGGACAAATAGACACATTATTTAAATCAAGTATGCCACCTAGACCAAGTCACTTAAGTGTTTGAACAAAGGTAATTTCCTTCTCTGCGTGTAGGAATTGCTTAAGACTCATGAATAAAAACCAAAGTGGCATTTTCTCTTGAAGAAGAAAATACATCCTGCAGAAGGTATTTGGGGAAAAGAGAGGAAATCGCTAAACCTCACGAATGATGTTATCAGGCTGCGAATAATCAGAGGGTGTCGGGGACAGGGGAAGGTAAAAATAGATTATATAGTGGAAAAGATAATACCAATATAATGACAGTTCACATCTGTGAGATGCATGGCACTTTAGAGTACAGATCTTATTTGAAAGTACTAGAAGATGGGTCTTTAACATGGAAAAGGAGGGGGAGAGATTCTTTTCCAGCTATAGGTGAGTCTCTGGGGGTCAGAAAAAAGGAAGGTGTGTCAAAAGAAAAAAGACAAGAGAACAATTTGGAGGAGGATAAATTGTGGAAACTTTCAGTCGCTAAGCGATGCCTTCTTCAGGGAAATGCTATAGAAAATTGATGCTAACCTCAATGGGAATAGCATTAAAATATTTTCCAGTGATTCAGACGCCAGAGATGGAGTCCAGACTGAGACCTTACAAGGGCACGACAAGGTGAATTAACATAAGCCACCTCGTGAAAGAAATGTATCTATGTAAAAAACGAAACTACAGGCTTGACTTTCAATACCATCATTAAGTGAGCCAAAGATGATGAGTGTGTTCATATTCTGTAGAAATGGAACAGTTGTCAGGAGCCTAGTTGGACTGTTCTCAAAAGGATTTCAATGTGACAGGACCACAGAGGTAGGTAAGAATAACACAGCTCTTTGCTTTTGTTTTTTGCTTTTTGCTCCGCGCTTGGGCCACGATGTCCCAGCATAATCTAGATTTGCAAAAAGCCAACGCAGTAACACACGGCTGTATGTTTTATCACCTAGAGCAGTGGTCCTTAACCTGGCTGCACATTCGAATCACCCAGGAAGCTTTCGAAAACCCCAGGGGCGCCTTGGTGGCTCAGTCGGTCAAGCATCCGACTCTTGGTTTTGGCTCAGGTCATGATCTCACAGTTTGTGAGTTTGAGACCCACATGGGGCTCTGTGCTGACAGTGAGGAGCCTCCTTGGGATTCGCAGGGTGCCTAGGTGGCTCAGTTGGTTGAGCGTCCCACCTCAGCTCAAGGTAATGATCTCACGGTTCGTGGGTTCAAGCCCCACATTGGGTTCTGTGTTGACAGCTCAGAGCCTGGAGCCTGCTTTGGATTCTGTGTCTCCCTCTCTCTACCCCTCCCTCCCTCGAGCTCTGTCTCTCTCCCTCTCTCAAAATTAAATAAACATTTTAAAAATATGTTTAAAAAAAAGAAAAGAAAGAAAATCCCGGTGCCTGGGCCCCCCTGGGACCAGTGGCTGGGGATGGGCTCTGGCCGCAGTGCTTTCGAAAGCTCCCAGGTTATTCTAGTGGGCAGCCTAGGCCAAGAATCACTGCCCTGACTTTTCTACCAATATACACAAAGCCCTCAAATTCATTATAAAGCTGGAAAGTGTTAAATCTTTTGAAATGAAATCCCCCATGTGTAAGAATTCTAAAAGATTCCTGAAAATGTAACATACTTCCAGGAAGAGGACAAAGAGTATCCCCAGGAACACAGGGAAATGAGGGAGAGGTATAATTGCTTAGCGTCACAGGTAAAGTCTCTTACGGTTCAGCTGTAGCTGAGAACATGCATATATCAGACACCAGGTGCCTTCATATTTTGGCAAAAGTTTTGAGCCAATGTGAAAAGATGAGTAGTGAATACTGAAAAGGGAACATACTAAGAACGGAAGTATTATTGGATAGTTCATGCTTTTCCTATCCAATATTTAATAATATTTTTAGAAAAAAACAACAGATGATAAAATTGGCTAAAAATGCAAACCAAAGGGATGTTAGTAATGGCAGCAGTTATACAATGTGATGAAGCCATGTAACACGGTTTCTTCATTGGTCCCCCCAAATCTTTTAAATCAAATATTATGGGGGAAAAATAGAACAATAAATGTGAGAATACTTTAAAAACAAGACTTCTAACATATACCATTAGTATAAATACCAGGGAATGTTAGATCTGTCCCCTTCTTTTTTTTTTTTTTTTTTAAGTTTATTTGTTTTGAGAGAGAGAGAGGAGGGGAGGGGCAGAGAGAGAGGAAGAGAGAGAGAATCCCAAGCAGGCTCCGCCTTCGCAGCCTCTGCAGTGCTAAGCCCGATGCGGGGCTCAAACTCACAAATGGTGAGATCATGACCTGAGCGAAAATCAGACAATTAACCGACAGAGCCACCCAGGCGCCCCAGATCTGTCCCCTTCTTTAATTTAGTTCTCATGTAGAGTGAAAAATAAGATAGGATGCTGAAAAGTGAGGTCCTCCATTCATCTGCTGAATTGGGGGACCCCCCTGTGGGTCAGCCTCTCCCTGGAGGTCCAGGGAAGTATCTATCCACAGGCCCCCATTCGTCTTTTTTCTTAATTGTTATCATTTGCTTCTTGGCAAGTACTACAACAATTTCACAGTGCCCCTGGGGTAACATGATTTCAAACAGAGTCATACTAATAGAATTTACTCTGAGTAACTCAGAAAGAATTAGATTGATATAATTAATTATAATATATAATGATATAATATTAACCTAAGTATCAGACTAAATGAAATTTTTAGTATATTTTTAAATATTCTAAAGAGACTTAAGTGGCTGTATCATAAATGTGTATGGACTTTATATGCACATGTCGCTGTGTGTCTGGATTGGTACAGATCTCTACAAGAAGTGTAATTGGCTCTCATTTATCCACATTGGTATTATCCACTTGAGGTGTCTTTTATCCCAGACTCGTTTTTTCCTTGCCCCTTAGCCTCCATACACAAGACTCCGATTTCTCTGTTGACTCATTCTGTCTCTGGCCAAAGTGTATCCCCTTCTCTGGGCAACTTTTGCCCTTGGTAACCTTCAGTGCAATTAGGGAGTTCGTCTCTCTTGCATCAGAGTCCCTACCATTACTCGTTGAACCTCACGGGGAGTTTTTTAGGGAGGAGGAAGTGGGCCGGGTAAGACTAATGTCAGCTGACGCTGTGACCTTGCTGGGAGGTCTCACGGGGCTAGAGCAAGAATGGCAGGTCTCCTGGAAGCTTTGACCCGTTCTATGCACAAGACTTTGGGGAGGGAACATAGCGACAGTAGGTTTACCTGTGGATCAACAGCTAATTAGGGAAACTCCAAGGGCTACATGGTGGCCACAGGAAGTAATGTATACAAGCCACGTTAGCTAGAAACAAGATCCAAACTTCATCACAGCATCTTTGGGTGGGACAGTCTTCGGATGGTATTCTTAAAGGAAATAATTGAACTAGTAACTTCCACAGGTTTAGGGTTTTTATAGGGAGCACCCTCTCTAAGCATCATGCAATTATTGTTATTTTTAAGTGCCAACAGTTGGTAACGCCTGACTTTATAAAATCCAGTGGGAAAGAGTACGGATGTTTTCCCTCGGGGCTTCCAAGGCTTTTACTTCAAATGTCAAACTCGGGAAAGGATGAGGGTTGCCCAGGTTGGATTAACTTCCGGAAGCGGGAGGAAGTACTTGATTTCCTAGGCATCATTTTGAGCTAAAGCCACAGGAAGAGTCCACCCAGACCAGAAATCCCAAGTCTCTCAGAACCACTCACCTACTCCTTTCGTTAAGATTCAGACTCCTGTGTCAAGCCTCATGGAGTCTTTCTTCACTGAATCTGGGATTACCATTTCACGTTTTTAGCCTTCTGTGAGTGAACTTCCCTAAAAAACTGTTTTCATACTAATTTCACAGTATCTTTAGTTGAGCCACTCTAGCAAGTACGTCCCTCTTTGCAGCAAATGGCTTTTGCCAGGAGGGAGCCTAACAGCCAATTGTCATATAAATAATACAGTGATGGGGGAAGGGGAACTTGCTTTGACAGACATTCCACAGTTTTCGTGTAGTGAAAAACTTCTCACCACATAAAACTGTCTGATGGCTGTAAGTGAGCCAAAGCTTCAACAAATGGTTCCCTCTGAACGGCTTTCTGAGAAGCATGGTTCTTAAACCTGGAGGGAACCTTAGCGGTCCTCAGCCCCCTCACTATTTTTACATGTAAGAACATGAAGTCCGAAGAGTAGAGCTGTCTTGCCTCAGGGGACACCATGGGTATTAGAAGTCGACCCGGATTAAAGCCCAGGCCGCCTGCTGGCCCATTCCTGCCCTTCAGGACAAATACTCTATCTTGGTGATGATTCTGTGTGCTGTCATTGAAAAAAGTCACTGCTTGGGGACACCTGCGTGGCTCAGTTGGTTAAGTGTCTGACTTCAGCTCAGGCCACGATCTCGTGGTTCATGAGTTCAAGCCCCACATTGGGCTCTGTGCTGACAGCTCAGAGCCTGGAGACTGCTTCGGATTCTGTGTCTCCCTGTCTCTCTCTCTGCCCCTCCCCAGCTCGTGCTCTGTCTCTCTCTCAAAAATAAATAAACATTAAAAAAGAAAAGAAAAAAAAAATCACTGCTTGAAGACATTCACAGACATTTCTCCAAAAAAAGACATCCAGATGGCCAACAGACACATGATAAGATGCTCAACATAACTGATCATCAGAGAAATACAGATCAAAACCACAATGAACTATCACCTCAAACCTGTCAGAATGGCTACAATAAAAAACACAAGGAACCACAAGTGTTGGTGAGGATGTGGAGAAAAAGGAACCCTCCTGCACCATTGGTGGGAATGCAAACTGGTGCAGCCACTGGGGAAAGCTGTATGGAGATTCCTCCAAAAGTTAAAAATAGAACTACCCTATGATCCAGTAATCACACTGCTGGGTATTTACTCAAAGAATGCTAAAACACTAATTCAAAGAGATCCATGCACCCCTATGTTTATAGCAGCTTTATCTACAATAGCCAAACTATGGAAGCAGCCCAAGTGTCCATTGATGGATGAACGGATAAAAAAGTGGTAGGGTAGGGGCGCCTGGGTGGCTCAGTCGGTCAAGCGTCCGACTTCAGCTCAGGTCACGATCTCGAGGTCCGTGAGTTCGAGCCCCGCGTCGGGCTCTGGGCTGATGGCTCAGAGCCCGGAGCCTGCTTCCGATTCTGTGTCTCCTTCTCTCTCTGCCCCTCCCCCGTTCATGCTCTGTCTCTCTCTGTCTCAAAAATAAATAAATGTTAAAAAAATTTAAAAAAAAAATTCCCTTTAAAAAAAAAGTGGTAGGGTATATAATATTATATATATATAGATGGATTGTTACATATGGAATATTATACAGCCATAAAAAAGAATGAAATCTTGCCATTTACAATGACATGGTTGGAACTAGAGAGTATAATACTACGCAAAATAAGTCAGTCAGAGGAAGACAAATACCGTACGATTTTACTCATGTGTGGAATTTAAGAAACGAAACAGACGTGCAAGGGGAAAGAGAGAGAGAAGCCGAGAAACACTCTTAACTATAGAGAACAAACTGATGGTTACCAGAAGGGAGGGGAGGGCATGGGAAAAACAGGTGATGGGGATTAAGGAGGGCACTTGTGATGAGCACCAGGTGATGTAAGGAATGGTTGAATCACTATATTGTACACCTGGAAAGAATATTACACTGTATGTTAACTCTACTGCAATTAAAATTTAAAACTTCATTAAAACAGTCACTCCTTTCATTGAATGAAATGTAATTACCATTTCCCGAGTTATTACTGTACAGTCCCTTAAAAAAGAAAATCCTGGGGCGCCTGGGTGGCTCAGTCGGTTGAGCGTCCGACTTCAGCTCAGGTCAGGATCTCGCGGTCCGTGAGCTCGAGCCCCGCGTCGGGCTCTGGGCTGATGGCTCGGAGCCTGGAGCCTGCTTCCGATCCTGTGTCTCCCTCTCTCTCTGCCCCTCCCCCATTCATGCTCTGTCTCTCTCTGTCTCAAAAATAAATAAACATTAAAAAAAAAAAAAAAGAAAGAAAATCCTGTGAAATAAGTATCATTAAACCCACCGTTTAAGTGACAAAAGCGAGTTCACAGAGCTTAAGAACTCACGCAAAGCACACCTTGGCCAAGTCAGGACTCAGACCGAGGTCTGTCTGAGTCGTGACCTGGCATCTTTTTCTAACATGCCAGACTGCCTCTCTGGTGTGTTTTCTCGGGACCAGCAGGCTTGTAGCGTAGAGACTCTTTCAGATATTACAATGGATATCAGTGGCTCCTTTGCCTTTAAAAGTCTTTGGAGAAATTACCCACAACAATCAGTTTACTTTATCATGAACTGGAAAGATGTCATAGAACTAGAAAGATGTCCGTAGCAAATTAAGTAAAGAAGGCAAGTTGCACAGCCTGTAGAGGGTATCATTTCATTTACGTCTGGTTTAGCGTTACAGTTGTACTGCACATACATATGTCCATAAATATATGTGTGTAGAGAATGCCTGGAAACACACATACCGAATTCTTTCACATAGTTCATGCTGATGAGTAGGACTGGGGGCCAGGGGGTTCAACAGAAGACTATGCAGTTATTTACGTGTCACGTTACTTTTTCCTAACTGATGTACGTTATAGAAAACTAATTTTTAAAAAGAAAAAATGTACATTAAAACTTTCTTTATAAACCCTTCACAACAATTTTCTTTTTTTATAACTAGAAGTTGTCATCAGAAAGTCATTATCGCTGCTTTGAACTTTGGAAAGGGTAGTCAGTCACATGAAATAGTTGGGGATTTTTCCTCCCGTCCTGAAGACATTCAGAGTCCTGACGGCAAAGGCCAGCCCGAGGTTGCTGCTCGGGTTAATTTTCTCCTGCATGAGACCCAAAGTACTCAAAACCGATCTCGATCCCAAGGGAAAGGCGTTTTTAGCTGTGGCATATTACAAAATTATCAGGTTTCACTTTTGACCTTGAACTAAGCATTCACTCATCACTCGTCTGCCACCTTTTCCCACCTGTGTTCATTCTCCAGAACGTTTTCTTCTCGTGAGCCTTCTTCCAGCTCCAGAACGTTGTTGCGTTCTTTAATGCGTTTTAGAAAGAGCCTGTCTTTCCTTCTAGGCATCTAATAGACCTTTTTTTCTCTTTTCGAAGAATTAGTTCTGTGGTGACCAGCGTTCACATCGTGATCTTTAAATCTGCCAACGTATCTGTTCAGATTTTTAGGATCGACAATGTACACTGTGTTGATTCTACCTCTCCCATCTCCTCCACCAGTGAATATGTCTGTTTCTCCCTTTTGTTGTTTTTTCCCTTTTCTTCCTCCAGGCAAACATGACCGAGAGGCCTCTGAGAAAGCCTCCAGCCAGGCTGAAAAAACTTCAGCTCAAAAAGGAAGCAAAGGCTTTCACAACGAACGATCTAGAAGAGAAGGTGCGAGCGGTGGAGACGCACAAGAAGGTACCTGAGCTCTTGTGTCAGTGTGTCCTACCTGCTGAAATGAGCCCACGTAGGCCTTTCCTATCTGCAGCTTGAAGATTCAGATCCAGTGTCTTAGTGATCTGTGCTTCCGAGGCAGGATGCTTAATTTTCCTTTAATTTTCTTTGTGTGGTGAAGGAGGGAGGCAACATCTTGAAGCTGGCTGAAGTATTGTCTCATCTGAATAGCCTAAGGAAGCATTGTTCAATTCTCAGAATGAAGTATGGAGCTTTCTTCTTTGGAAGAAGAAAAGCTTCATGTGGGGTGGGGATGGGAGGGGGGCGTGGGGTGGAGGATAGAGGCCGAGAGGAGGCCGTGCAGACCATTAGACCAACACCTGCTCCATCACCGCCCCGGGTCCCCATCACCCTCTGTCCCCCATCCTGCCGGGAAGCAGCTTTCACAGCTGTGGTCTGACAGTCTTTGTCTCCATCCCTTTACCTGGCCTCTCGGGGAGCAGGGACTCCCCATTCAGCTCCACTAGGGTAGGGAGTGTGCGCGTGTCTTTAATAGTGCAGTCAAACCTCGGATTGCGAGTAACTTGTTCTGCCAGCGTTCCGCAAGACGAGCAAACGTCTCTAATGAACTTTAACTTGATAAACAAGCCATGCCTTGCAATATGAGTCGTACCTGAACGTCACACGATCACAACTGAGCCAGTGGTTCTGAAATTCGCTTTGACGTACAAGTGGATTACCAGCCTGTTTCCGGAACGAATTATGCTCGCAAACCAAGATTTTATGTAGTTCCTCAACACATGTTTGTGAAGTGACTGAATAATGAAATGGAAAATCATACAGGTTAATTTCAGGCATATTAATGAGAACTCGGAGGAAGTTATTGGGGCTCATTTTCATTCTTTTTTTCAGACTAAAGAAGAAGAAATGAGAAAAAGGCTAAGGAGTGACCGACTTTTGTCCCCAGCCAATCATTCAGATGCAGCTGAGCCGGACGGGGCTGAGGTTCTGTTTGCCAAAGGACCTCACGCTGTGAGTTCTGCTGTGTTTGAGTCTGAGCCGTCTGACCCGCAGGGAGGAAAGCCTTTGAAAGGGAAGAAGAGTCCTACAGCATTGAGTGATAGAAACTTCAATTATGAAGGATTTGGGGTGGTGGAGTCAGATGTGTCTTACAACCAAGCAGATGATGTATTTGAATAAGCCATCTTATGTGGATTTCATGAAGAGACATCCATTCTCCCTGACTGTGACAATTTTAGTCTGTCTCGTGTTTTTCTGGAGGCCTGATCTCACCCCACTGGGATTTGCCATGGGTTTAGGAACGATTGTATAATCTGCATGGGCTGAACTTGGCTGAGTCAATTCAATATCTATGCTAGCTAGCAAAAGGGGGGGGGGGAACCCAGGAAGATCTGACTGGCTTCCACATTATAAAGTTGGCATTCTCTTCCAGTGAGGCTTCAGACGCTATGAAGACATCTTCATGAATACTTTCCAGCTTACGTTAATGTGTTTGTGCCAGATGAAACCCTCCTTTTTTGCTCCTGCCCCTTGGCCATGTCCACCCTCTGAGGGTCCCTTCAGACAAACCGCACAGATTTGTATCACGTGTTTGAATGCTTATCTGTGTGTTTCGTTATTTCTTCTCATTCTGTGTTGTGAAGGATGGAAAGCAGTATCTTGAAGCTGTTTGAATTACACTTTCATCCATACAGCTTAAGGAAGCAATATCCAATTCAGAGAATTAAGTATGAAAAAAGACAAACTTCACTAGGCTCTAGGGGTGGGGGATGTCCCGGAGGGGGGTACAGTGACAGGAGGCCCTGTGCCTAATTCCCCCATGGGAGTCTGACAGGTTTACATTCTTTTTTTTAATTTATTTATTTGTTTATTTATTTTGAGAGAGAAAGCGTGTGTGCAAGCAGGGGCGTTGCAGAGAGAGAGAGAGGGCGAGAGAGAATCCCAGGCAGGATTCCCAGGCCCCATGTGGGGCTCAATCCCATGAACCGTGAGATCATGACCTGAGCTGAAATCAAGAGCCTGGCACTTAACCGACTGAGTCATTCAACTGGATCTCTACAAAGGTTTCCTTGGTCCCTCTACCACAGTCCTCTGATCAAAACCCTTTCCTGGGTGCCTTTCATGGTCAAAGCGGAGTCCAGAACCCTTTCTGTGACCGGTAAGGATCTCTGCTTTCACAATTCACTTGTGCTGAACTTGAGCCCCTCAGACTCATCACACAGCTTCCCCTCCGCTTCAGGGTCTTTGCACGTGCAGCTCCCCTCTTCCCCTCTCTCCCTCTCGCTGCTGGAGCCGACTAATGCCTTCTTGTTGTTTGTGTCTCCACTCAGACCTCTTAGTCCAAAGCTCCCGGTCTGGGTTGGTGCCGCTCTCTTCCAGTTGACTTTCGGCACCCTGGCCCACTCACCTCTGCACTTGCCACCCACTTGAAATCGCCTGATAGGTTTTCAGCTCTACCACGAGATATTTCGGTTTTAGCAGAACAGGAGATGAGTGTCTTGTTCACAGTTGCATTTTTTTGTCCCTCCGAAGGTGAATGGCACATCATAAGTGCCGTGTAAATATTTTGTTAGTGGATGCGTCGGTGTCCCCACACATCTCCCAGAAGCAGGACAGCCCCCAAAGATGGGAACCGGTGGCTGGGGACAGTGCAATTTGACTGGAGGGCCACGAGGCACCTGCTGCTTATGCATTCCCTTTGGGATATTGTAGGATTCGGGATCCGGTAGCCAGGTATGATGGTGGTATGATGGAGGGACTTCTTTCAAAACCCATTCCGGAACCCAAACCTTTAAGAACCACGATCTCCTTCTTACAATGGGACCTGCAGAGCCCTGGTCCAGGGCAGTCTGTGTCTCCATTACCTTATATGTTAATTTGGGATAACCGCTTCCATCAACCCAAATGAAATAATGGGTCTAAAAGTACTGTGTAAACTAGAATATGCCATAATATTATAGAATGCTATTTATGTAAAACCCCAGGTGGCCAACATGATGTTTTCCATATTGTCCTGAGATTTTTTTCTGGCAGCTATCTTGTGGTGACATGTGATAATCTTACAAAATATTACAGTAGCTGAAATGATTGCAGTAGGCCACTTCGAAAGGATTTAGGTGTCATTCAGATCTCTGTAAATAAAAAAATTTAAATGGCCCAAATATACACGGAGTGCAAATGTGTAGTAATTGATTTGTTTTGTTTTTAAAGTTTTTTGTCTTTAATTTTGAGAGAGCACACGTGCGGGTTGGGGAGGGGCAGAGAGAGAGGAAGAGAAAGAGAATCCCAAGCAGGCTCCCCACTGTCAGTTTGGATCCCAAACCCTGAGATGATGACCGGAGCCGAAATCAAGAGTCGGATGCTTAACCAACTGAGCCACCCAGGTGCCTCTATAGTAACTGTTGTATATTAAATCCCCCAATTTGATAAATATCCCACTAATACTTTCTCTTGAACTTCTATGCTCTTACTTACAGTGGCTTGGGTGACACATTTGTTGAGTTCAGATATATGCACTACAGATGTGAACATCATCGCTGATAACCTGGCTTGGAAAGCTTTCTACACAGAGAGAGTTAAATACAGCGGAGTAACACATCCAGAATGACTAGCCATGTATTTTCTTAGCAAGAAACACTTTAACAGGGTGGGAAGAGAGGTGATGAAAATAGACACCTGGATACAAGGAACGGCTCTTAAGCTCTAAGTATGTTACTACTCACCAAACAGACCGAGGCTTTACGGACGAAGAAACAGGCTCAGAGGCTCTAAGGACTTTTCACCTTCACGAACCTGGCATCAAGGGGGTCCGGCTCGGGTTTGAATCCTCCCACTGCCTCCAGAGGGGTCAGCCCATCCCGGCAACGTACTATTTTTTAACTTCAAATGTAAATGTGACTTTTTCCCATGATCCTCTTTTTGTTTTCATTTTTTTTTTTTTAATTTAAAAGGATGATTTATACTGAAGAGTAAGAGAAAAGAAAGAGATTTCTAAAATATAGCCTCTGGGATCACGTTAATTTTATGTGTTGAGAATAACCTAATTGGTTTTCTCATTGCTGAAGCAGAAGGTTTTGAACAGCCGCCAGGGTATTTCAACTCAAATCCAGCTACAACCTTCAGGAAGTTATGAGTCAGGAAGACAAACTTAGGTAAATGTCCCTATAACCATTTTAATTGGGTGCAACAGAAAAACGCCTATATCGAGTTCCTTGTGAAAGATGGTCTGGTCCAGTCTCAGAGGAGGTAAACTTGATGTTTAGTAAACCCTCCAATTTAGGGGGGTGAACAAAAAAACCCTTATGGATAATTTATACCTAAACTAATATTTAAAAGGTATATTTAAGGGGCGTGTGGGTGGCTCAGTCAGTTAAGCAACCGACTCCGGCTCAGGTCATGATCTCATGGTTCATGAGTTCGAGCCCCACATTGGGTCTGTGCTGACAGCTCAGATCCCGCAGCCCACTTTGGATTCTGTGTCTCCCTCTCTCTCTCTCTCTCTCTCTGCCCCCTCCCCAGCTCGTGCTCTGCCTCTCTCTCTCAAAAATGAATAAACATTAAAAAAAAGTTAAAAAAAATAAAAGGTGTGTTTAAAATATTTCACATATGTTGAAAGTAATACACGTTGTAAGATTCTTATTTATGTTAGATCAATTATTTTAAAATAAACTGCGGGAGATGACCGTTATGGTCTCTCTGTGTCACTTGTATTTGCTGCCTCCCCCCCCCCCCCTTCTTTTAAATTACCGAAGCAATATGGCCTTACAAACACTGAAAAAGCTAAGACGCAAAAACACCGACAAAAAACAAAAAAAAAAACCAAAAAAAAAACACCAGGAAACCAACGTGCTTCCCTCCAGCTAAGAAACTGCTGGGAGCATTTTGCTGTATGTATTTCAACACGTTTTTCCTGGCAAAAGTGGACTCATGCTACATAAACTTTTGCAACTTGCTTTTTTTCACTCAACAACTTCTCATTCTCATTCGTAAACACATCTACTTCCGCGCTGTCGTTCTTAATGATGCAACACTGTATAGTTTTCCTCTTAGGTTTCTAAGGGTTCCCATAGCTAAAGACGGGAAGAACGCATGCTCAGTCTCTGTTTTTAAAAGGTGGAGAAGTCAAACATCTTGAACATTTTCCCTGTGAAGACAACACAGTTTGAACACCTTGCAGGGCAGAAACTGCCCTGCTGGTTTCCCTGGCTCGCGCTCTGTTCCACGCCCTTCCCCGCAGGATGGTCAGTGCAAAAGAACACAAGATCAGATGCAACCAGTGTTACAGACCCACCTTCAGACTCCACTCCCGACTTCGCCTCATCACCGATGCTGTTCAGCACACGGAGACCTCAAGTCTGCTTCAAAAGCCCGTGTGCTAAAGAGAAAACAAGACTGACAATTACATCTTATATCCGAGTTGGCTTTTCGTGGATCAGGAATAAAGATGAGCTGCATTTGCAAAGTGTGGACAGAAGAGTGTTTGCAGCTAAGGGTCTGAAACTTTTTCTCTCATCATTCAGAACCAAGAAATTAGTCTTAAAAATAAAGCGACTGGCTATTTTAAGCACAGAATGCATTCATTCCAAACAGTAAGGTCATGAAAGCTGTGCTTCAATTCCTAGGAATTTCTAGTAATTGACACATAAATTTTCTCTCTGTGTCACACAACTCAATCCCTAAAGCAAACACAGTGTATCGTCTAAAATGCATATGAAAACAATTCATGCTTTTTCCTTGCTTAAAACAAACAGCAATGCTCACATGCTAAGTGGGAGAAAGATGCTAGGGAGATTTGTTCACCAACCCTCCAGACAGGTTTATGCCAGTGATTTTCAGGGTGTGCCCCTTCCCCACCTTGTAATAAAGGCAAATTCTCAGGTCCCACCCCAGCCCTTCTGTATCAGATGGTGGGGCCCAACGTTCTGGGTTTGCTCAAGCCTTCCAGGTAGTTCTGATTCTCACCGAAGTCTGCCCTGTTCTTTCACTCCCTTGTAGGCACTCAGTTCAGGCCACTTTCCAGCAGGCTAAAGGACCCCTACCCTCTAGCATCGAGTTAAATACTTAACAAGTCAGGGGCGCCTGGCTGGCTCAGTCGGTGAAGCGTCTGGCTCTTGGTTTCCGCTCAGGTCATGATCTCACGGTTTGTGAGTTTGAGCCCCACGTGGGGTTGCGCGCTGTCAGTGTGGGGCTTGCTTGGGATTCTCTTTCTCCCTCTTTCTCTGGCCCTCTCCCATTTGTACTCTCTCTCTCAAAATAAATAAATAAACTTGAAAACAATACTTACCAAGTCAGTGATATTTCTTCTAAAACCTACTAATGCCATTTGTACTGGTTATTATATTTAATTTTTAATAGCTTCTCTATTTTAAATAAAAATAGTCTGAAATAAATAAATAAAAATAAAAATGGTCTGTAAAGGAATAGATAAGATTGTAAAAAAAAAACTTCAAAGGTTCTATGCTCACATCATTTCATAAAATGTACAAATTTCACCCTCCAATTAAAACACCTAAAACTTTGGCTCTAGACAATGCATGACAGGTGTGGTTCATGTTAAGAATTCCAATCATGCTTTGTTGGTGTTATGCCAAAATATTTTCAATGAAAATTTATGTAACTGTTTTAAGTTAAAATAAACTGCTTACCGTATATATGCATTGTTTCTTAAGACTTTCTGTCAAATTGACTATTTTTTATTAACTAATAATCTTCCAGACCTGACTGCATCTATTATATTTCATTTTTTTAAGTTTTTTAATTTGTTCTGAGAGAGAGAGAGAGAGGGAGGGGGAGCAGGGGAGGGGCAGAGAGAGAGGGAGAGAGAGAATCCCAAACAGGCTCCACACTGTCAGTGCAGAGCCCGATGCCATGCTTAGACTCACGAACCAAGAGATAATGACCTGAGCTGAGATCAAGAGTCAGACGCTCAACCAACTGAGCCACCCAGGCACCCCTACATCTATTACATTTTGAAGGAATTTTATAACACAGCCTTTAATATATGGATCAAAACTTTTTTTAATATTTTTTTAATTTAAAATCAGTTCATTCTCACATGCCATTCAAAATTGCTGAAAATATTTTTGCTGAAAATATTTAAGGGGATTTGCGTTTCCAAAAAAGCTGGAAGATACTGCTATTAATTAATTAATTCATCCCTGTTATAGGAGGTTTGGGTTAGTTTCAATTTCTCGCTTTTATAGGTTATTATAAATGATTCTGCAGTCAACATACAAATGCTGGTTTATGAAACTAGTCTTGAATATGCCTTCAGTTTTATCTCCCAAGCTCTATAACATGGGAATGTTTGTTTTGCATCTTGTGTCTCCCATTGCAGAAAACTTGGCGATGCAAGAAATTGCCATTTGGACAGAAACACCGTGGCACTGACTGAGTGCTTGATTAGTTCAGATGGCTTGGAACCATTTGGGTAACTCTCCTAGGAGGGACACTTATTCCTTTATCCCTCCACATTGCTGTGACCTGTGCGGTTTACATGCTGGAAATCCGGACCAGAAAAAACAATTGAGTGATCGCCAGCTGCAGCAGCCGAGGTAGAGAAGTTCGTGTGGACTTGAGTCCTCGGCCCATGGGGAACAATTGCTGGCCTGCGAATCGGTTGCTAGAAAGACTAACATCTCCAGTGTGATGTGCTGTAGGGCGAAAAGGAAGAAAGTGAAGCCCTGGGCAGATGGCCTTGGAGTATTGGCTTGGCTGAAACATTACATTCCACTGTCTGTAATAGAAAACTCAGAGGTTAAATATGGTCCATTCATTGGCAATTTCATGCTGCTCAGCCTGATAAAAGTCTGCTATTTCATATGCTCAAGGGGCATAGCAGGGTGTGCACAATGTTCCCAGCTCAGTGGGGGACACCAGGACCTTCATGGTGCCCCCTGGAACCTCCCAACAACCAGCCAGCTTGAGCCCTCCCACATCTCCAGTATAGCCCCACATCACCTCAACAAGATCATTGAATACTTTTCAATATGCTTTTCCTCCTTCTTCATCTGTTCTTTTTTTTATTATTATTTTTTAAAATTTACATCCAAATCAGTTAGCATATGGTGCAACAATGATTTCAGGAGTAGATTCCTTAATGCCCCTTACCCATTTAGCCCATCCCCCCCTCCCACAACTCCCATAACCCTCAGTTTGCTCTCCATATTTATGAGTCTCTTCTGTTTTGTCCCCCTCCCTGTTTTTACATTTTTGTTTCCTTTCCCTTATGTTCATCTGTTTTGTCTCTTAAAGTCCTCATATGAGTGAAGCCATATGATTTTTGTCTTTCTCTGACTGACTAATTTCACTTAGCAGAATACCCTCCAGTTCCATCCACGTAGTTGCAAATGGCAAGATTTCATTCTTTTTGATTGCCAAGTAATACTCCATTGTGTATATATACCACATCTTCTTTATCCATTCATCCATCGATGGACATTTGGGCTCTTTGCATACTTTGGCTATTGTTGATAGTGCTGCTATAGACATGGGGGTGCCCGTGTCCCTTCGAAACACCACACCTGTATCCCTTGGATAAATGCCTAGTAGTGCAATTGCTGGGTCATAGGGTAGGTCTATTTTTAGTTTTTTGAGGAACCTCCACACTGTTTCCCAGAGTGGCTGCACCAGTTTGCATTTCCACCAACAGTGCAAGAGGGTTCCCATTTCTCCACATCCTCACCAGCATCTGCTGTTTCCTGAGTTGTTAATGTTAGCCACTCTGACCACGGTGAGGTGGTATCTCATTGTGGTTTTGATTTGTATTTCCCTGATGATGAGTGATGTTGAGCATTTTTTCATCTGGTTGGCCATCTGGATGTCTTCTTTGGAGAAGTGTCTATTCATGTCTTTTGCCCATTTCTTCACTGGATTGTTTGTTTTTTGGGTGTCGAGTTTGAGAAGTTCTTTATAGATTTTAGATCCTAACCCTTTATCTGATATGTCATTTTCGAATATCTCCTCCCATTCTGTCAGTTGCCTTTTAGTTTTGCTGATTGTTTCCTTTTCTGTGCAGAAGATTTTTATTTTGATGAGGTCCCAGTAGTTCATTTTTGCATTTGTTTCCCTTGCCTCCAGAGACGTGTTGAGTAAGAAGTTGCTGCGGCCAAGATCAAAGAAGTTTTTGCCTGCTTTCTCCTCGAGGATTTTGATGGCTTCCTGTCTTACATTGAGGTCTTTCATCCATTTTGAGTTTATTTTTGTGTCTGGTGTAAGAAAGTGGTCTAGGTTCATTCTTCTGCATATCGCTGTCATTTTCCCAGCACCACTTGCTAAAGAGACTGTATTTATTCCATTGAATATTCTTTCCTGCTTTGTCAAAGATTAGTTGGCTATATGTCTGTGGGTCGATTTCTGGTTTCTCTATTCTGTTCCATTGATCTGAATGTCTGTTTTTGTGCCAGGACCATACTGTCTTGATGATTACAGCTTTGTAGTATAGCTTGAAGTCTGGAATTGTGATGCCTCCTGCTTTGGTTTTCTTTTTCAAGATTGCTTTGGCTATTCGGGGTCTTTTTGGTTCCATACAAATTTTAGGATTGTTTGTTCTAGCTCTGTGAAGAATGCTGGTGTTATTTTGATAGGGATTGCATTGAATATGTAGATTGCTTTGGATAGTATCGACATTTTAACAATATTTGTTCTTCTTATCCAGGAGCATGGAATCTTTTTCCATCATTTTGGGTCTTCTTCAATTTCTTTCATAAGCTTTCTATAGTTTTCAGTGTATAGATTTGTCACCTCTTTGGTTAGATTTATTCCTAGGTATTTTATGGGTTTTGGTGCAACTGTAAATGGGATCGATTCCTTGATTTCTTTTTCTGTCGCTTCATTGTTGGTGTATAGGAATGCAACCAATTTCTGTGCGTTGATTTTATATCCTGCAACTTTGCTGAATTCATGAATCAATTCCAGCAGTTTGGTGGTGGAATCTTTTGGGTTTTCCATATAGAGTATCATGTCATTTGCGAGGAGTGAAGGTTTGACCTCCTCCTGGCCAATTTGGATGGCTTTTATTTCTTTGTATTGTCTGATTGCAGAGACTAAGACTCCCAATACTAGGTTGAATAACAGTGGCGAGAGTGGACATCCCTGTTTTGTTCCTGACCTTAGGGGGAAAGCTCTCAGTTTTTCCCCATTGAGGATGATATTAGCATTGGGTCATTCACATATGGCTTTTATGATCTCGAGGTATGATCCTTCTATCCCTACTTTCTTGAGGGTTTTTATCAAGAAAGGATGCTGTATTTTGTCAAATGCTTTCTCTGCATCTATTGAGAGAATCATATGGTTCTTGTCCTTTCTTTTATTGATGTGATGAATCATGTTAATTGTTTTGCAGATATTGAACCAGCCATGCATCCCAGATATAAATCCCACTTGGTCGTGGTGAATAATTTTTTTAATGTATTGTTGGATCCGGTTGGCTGATATCTTGTTGAGGATTTTTGCATCCATGTTCATCAGGGAAATTGGTCTATAGTTCTCCTTTTTAGTGGGGTCTCTGTCTGGTTTTGGAATCAAGGTAATGCTGGCTTCATAGAAAGAGTTTGGAAGTTTTCCTTCCACTTCTATATTTTAGAACATCTTCAAGAGAATAGGTGTTAACTCTTCCTTAAATGTTTGGTAGAATTCCCCTGGAAAGCCATCTGGCTCTGGACTCTTGTTTTTTGGCAGATTTTTGATTACTAATTCAATTTCCTTACTGTTATGGGTCTGTTCAAATTTTCTATTTCTTCCTGTTTCAGTTTTGGTAGTGTATATGTTTCTAGGAATTTGTCCATTTCTTCCAGATTGCCCATTTTATTGGCATGTCATAATATTCTCTTATTATTGTTTTTATTTCTGCTGTGTTGGTTGTGATCTCTCCTCTTTCATTCTAGATTTTACGTCTTTGCGCCCTTTCCTTTTCCTTTTTGATCAAACTGGCTAGTGGTTTATCCATTTTGTTAATTCTTTCAAAGAACCAGCTTCTGGTTTCATTAATCTGTTCTACAGTTTTTTTGGTTTTGATAGCATTTAATTTCTGCTCTAATCTTTAATATTTCCTGTCTTCTGCTGGTTTTGGGTTTTATTTGCTGTTCTTCTTCCAGCTCCTTAAGGCATAAGGGTAAGTTGTGTATCTGAGATCTTTCTTCCTTTTTTAGGAAGGCCTGGATCGCTATATACTTTCCTCTTATGACCGCCTTTGCTGTGTCCCAGAGGTTTTGGGTTGTGGTGTTATCACTTTCATTGACTTCCATATACTTTTTAATTTCCTCTTTAACTTCTTAGTTAGCCCATTCATTCTTTAGTAGAATGTTCTTCAGTCTCCAAGTATTTGTTACCTTTCCAAATTTTTTCTTGTGGTTGATTTTGAGTTTCACAGCGTTGTGGTCTGAAAATATGCATGGTGTGATCTCGATCTCTTTGTACTTACTTTGGGCTGATTTGTGTCCCAGTATATGGTCTATCCAGGAGAACATTCCATGTGCACTGGAGAAGAATGTATATTCTACTGCTTTAGGATGAAATGTTCTGAATATATCTGTTAAGTCTATCTGGTCCAGTGTGTCATTCAAAGCCATTGTTTCCTTTTGATTTTTTGATTAGATGATCTGTCCATCGTTGTGAGTGGGGTGTTGAAGTCTCCTATTATGGTATTACTATTGATGAGTTTCTTTATGTTTGTGATTAATTCATTTATATATTTGGGTGCTCTCACATATGGCACATAAGTGTTTATAATTGTTACATCTTCTTGGTGGATAGACCCCTTGAGTATGATATAATGCCCTTCTGCATCTCTTGATACAGTCTTTATTTTAAAGTCTAGATTGTCTGATATAAGTATGGCTACTCCAGCTTTCTTTTGTTGACCATTAGCATGATAGATGGTTCTCCATCCCCTTATTTTCATTCTGAAGGTGTCTAGGTCTAAAGTGATCTCTTGTAAACAGCATATAGATGGATCTTGTTTTCTTATCCATTCTGTTACCTTATGTCTTTTGATTGGAGAATTGAGTCCATTGATGTTTAGAGTGAGTACTGAAAGATATGAGTTTATTGCCATTATGATGCTTGTAGAGTTGGAGTTTCTGGTGGTGTTCTCTGGTCCTTTCTAATTGTTGTTGCTTTTGGTATATATATATATGTATGTATATATATTTTTTAGTCTTTTCTCCCCTCAGAGAGTCCCCTTAAAATTTCTTACAGGGCTGGTTTAGTGGTCACAAACTCCTTTAATTTTTGTTTGTCTGGGAAACTTTATCTCTCCTTCTATTTTGAATGACAGCCTTTCTTGATAAAGAATTCTTGGCTGCATATTTTTCTGATTCAGCACACTGAATATATCCTGCCACTCCTTTCTGGCCTGCCAAGTTTCTGTGGATAGGTCTGCTGCAAACCTCATCTGTATTCCCTTGTATGTTAGGGACTTTTTTTCCCTTGCTGCTTTCATGATTCTCTCCTTGCCTGAGTATTTTGTGAATTTGACTATGATATGCCTTGTTGATGGTCGGTTTTTGTTGAATCTATGGGGGTCCTCTGTGCTTCCTGGATTTTGATGTCTCTGTCTTTCCCCAGGTTAGGAAAGTTTTCCACATAACCCTTTTACCCCTTTTTCTCTCTCTTTATCTTCTGGGTCCCCTATGATTCTGATGTTGTTCCTTTTTAATGAGTCACTGATTTCTCTAATCCTTAAAATTTTTTCAATGTTTATTTATTTTTGACAGAGAGACAGAGCGTGAGTGGAGGAGGGGCAGAGAGAGAGGGAGACACAGAATCCAAAGCAGGCTCCAGGCTCTGAGCTGTCAGCACAGAGCCTGACGCGGGGCTCAAACTCACAAACCATGAGATCGTGGGGACCTGGGCTGAAGTCGGACGCTTAACCGGCTGAGCCATTCAGGCGCCCCTGATTTCTCTAATTCTTAAATTTTGCTCTTGTGCCTTAATCTCCCTCTTTTTTTCCGCTTCATGATTCTCTATAAGTTTGTCCTCTATATCGCTGATTCTCTGTTCTGCCTCATCCATCCTTGCCGCCACTGCATCCATCCATGATTGCAGCTTAGTTATAGCATTTTTTATTTCACCCTGATGAGTTTTTACTTCTTTTATCTCTGCAGAAAAGGATTCTAATCTATTTTCTACTTGAGCTAGTATTCTTATTATTGTGATTCTAAATTGTGGTTCAGACATCTTGCTTGTATCTGTGTTGCTTAAATCCCTGGCTGTCGTTTCTTTGTGCTCTTTCTTTTGGGCTGAATGCCTTCGTTTTGTTATTTTGAAGGGAGAAAAGGAATTAATGAGGTAGAATAATTAAAATTAAAAACGAATTAAAAGTTTAAAAAATTAAAATTAAAAAATTAAACACACAAATCTAATAAATGATGTTAGATCTTAGGTGTGTTTTTGGTCTGGGTGTTGAAAATGGCTTGACAGATTAGAGAAAAAAAGGGGGGGAAGGAAATTGAGAATTTGAAAAAATGAATACACTGAAGTAGACTAAAATGAGATGATGGGAGTAAAATAGAATTTGAGAAAATTTACAGAAAAGTAAAGAATATAGTAGAAAAAAATTAAAGAAAAATATTTTTAATAAAAATTAAATATAAAAATGATGTTTTCTCTTTCTGTATTCAAGAAAAAGAAAAGAAATGAAAAAGAAAAAAGAGAAAAAAAAGAAATCGCTTGAAAATTTGAAAAAGTGAGTACAATGTAGAAGACTAAAATAAAATGATGGAAGTAAAATAGAATTTCAAAAAAATTACATAAAAGCAGAAAATATAGAAAAAAATAAATAAAAATATTTTTAATAGAAATTGAAAGTAAAAATGAAGTTTTTCTCTTTCTGCATTCAAGCAAAAGAAAAGAAATGAAAAAGAGAAAAAAGAAAAAGAAATCATTTGAAAATTTGAAAAGGAGAATACACTGAAGTAGACTAAAATAAAATGATGGAAGTAAGAATTTGAAAAAAAATTACACAAAAGTAAAAAATATAGTAAAAAAATTAAATAAAAATATTTTTAATAAAAATTGAAAATAAAAATGAATTTTTTCTCTTTCTGTATTCAAAAAAAAGAAAAGTAATGTAAAAGAAAAGAAAAAAAGAAAGAAAATTGAATAGATGGACCTGCTAACAGATTGAAATAGGGCTGAAATTACTTCGTTTTCCCCTAGAAGTCAGATTATGTAGCATTTTATAGTCCATAAACTAAGCTGGCGGTGAGACTTGTGTTCTTGAAGAGCAAGGTTGGCCCAGTTGGGCGGGGTTCAGTGTAATGGCTCCATTCTCCACTAGATGGCACCACTAGCCTACTGGGGCGGATTGTTGCGGTGCTCATAGGTGGGTATGTGCATGGCAGGAGCGGTGAAAATGGGTTCAACCAGCTACCCAGTCTCTAGTATTGGAACTCTGTTCTCCCCGATCAGCAATCGCGCACCCATCCTCTGTCTTCAGCTCGCATCCACTCCCCGCTTTCTCACTCCCCGTGACCAGGCCCCAGGCACCTCTCTCCCGAGTTTTGTCTCAGATGGGGCTGTTTTCTCGGCCCCTTACTTCTGAAGGCCTGCGGCTTTGACCTGTTCCGCCCCTCTGTGGGAGGGTCTCACATGTGGGAGGGCCAAATGCTGGCTGCATGCAGGAACGCTTGTTGGACCCTGCTGCAGCCGGTGCCCTGAGACTGTGGCCAGGTGCCAGCCTGCCCCAGCAAAAGTTTGCAAGTTAGTGTAGCTGCAGCTTTTCAGGGATTATGGAAAATCACAACACACATCTGGCACCAGCCTTCACCCTTAAGGACCTTGTTCCAGCACCAGCAAATGTGGCCGTTTTCTGGGGTCTGCTGGGACCAGGTGGCCTCAACAGTCTCTACCAAATGTCCTTCCAGCAGTGGAACTGCTTTTCCCCGTGTGGCCTGAGAACCTCCTGGAACCCACTCTGTTCCTGGGGATTCGCTCTTCCCACCAGAGCACCGCCAGGTATCGAGCTGCGGAGTTGCAGCCTTTGCGCTCCCCTTGTTTACAGTCTTAATGGAATTTAGACCCTCTCCTTTCTCTTTTCTCCCTTTTTAGTTTAGTCCCTGTGGCTATTTCCAATTTTCCACTTTCTCTCCAGTTGCTTTTGGGGAGGGGTGCTTTTCCCGTATTCTACCCCCCCCCCAGGCTCCATCTTCTCTCTGCCTGCAAAAGCAGCTCCCTCCCCTCCGTGGCTTCTCGCTCCCCAAGTTCACCTCTCTGCGCCACGTACCTGCTGAATTCTGTGGTTCAGGTGGTACAGATTGTTGTGTTAATCCTCCAATCAGCTTTCTAGGTGTATAGGATGGTTTAGTGTTGGTCTGGCTGTATTTCATGGATGCGAGACACACAAAAAACTTCCATGCTGTTTCGCCATCTTGGCTCCTCCCCCCGTTCTTCATCTGTTCTTAAGCTGAATGTCTAAGAATGGTTTTAGTTACTACTCCTTCTAACTCCCAGGGTTGTTTTGTTGTTGTTGTTTTTTTTTTTTTTGAGATAATTTAGTACTTTTGATTTAATATACAGAATCTGTATACTTATATACAGATTCTCAGATATAGATATATCACAGATGTAAATATCTCAAGTTTCATTGCCCATGATGGTTTCCTGTCATCTTCTTGCCTTATCTTCATGTCTCTTTAGGTTTGTGATCTGATGAGAACATTTGCTTGAGAAAATTCCTCCTTTGGGGCCACTTAAGTGATACAGTCTCTGAATTCATGCATACCTTCAAGTTTCTTTGACGTGTGAAATGGGATATCTTGGCTGGGTATAGGATTGTGGCTTGTAGTTCTTTTCTCTGAGAAGTCTGTAGATCTGAACCTACCGTCTTTCATTTTCTAGCATGACATATGAGAAGTCCATGGCCAGTATGATTCTTTTCCTTTGGGAAGTGATTTTGTCTTTTTGTCTGAAGATTTTATGATTTTCTTTCTTTTTTGAATTCAGGAATTTTATTGGCATTTTCCTAGGTGTGTGTCTTTTTTCATACACACAGTCTAGAAATCAGTATTCTCTTTCAAGTCTATAGGTCACCAATATTTGTTTAACTTACAGAAATGTTCTTTTATTATTTTTTAAAGTATTGCCTCTTTTTCTAGAGCTCCATTATAGAATTAGGTGTTTAGGCCTGTCATCCAAGTCTCTTATCTATCTATCTATCTATCTATCTATCTATCCCCCTCCCCCTTGTCATTGAGATATTTCTTGGACTTGCCTTCATAAGTACACTAATTTGGGTCTTAACAGAAAATTTGTATTTGTCTTTAGAATTGTTTAATTGATAAATTATGTTTTGTTTTGTTGTTTTTTTTTTTTTTAGCTTCAGCATTTCTTGTCTCTGTTGCCAATGATTCCCTCAATGTGATGTTATTTTCCCCCTACTAAATTGTTGTCTGTCTTCTCCAGCAGCTTCATTTCCTTGGGCATGTATTCTATTTGTTACAACTTGTCATTCTGTCTTTGACTGCAGACCGTCCTTAGGTGGGATTTGTTGTTGCCATCACTCTTGTTGGATGTCCAATGGGAGCATCCAGGTAAGATTGTTTAAATACCCTGGGAGGCAGCAGTGACAGAAGAGGGAAGAAAACCAGTTTCCATTCTAAGGAGTTCACGGGTAGAAGTCAGGCCACAACCCCCAATGTTGTATGTACATGGGGGAGAGTTCCCTGACGCTGGTCTCTGTGTACCTTACCAATCTCATGGGCAAAGAGGGATTAGTTAATCCTATTAACTTTTTAACGTCATAGAACCCCAGTACCCATGCATGCTTTTTATCTCAGATGGTGATCATCACAACTGGCTCCCTTTATCTCCAAAAGCTTCATCCTTCCCAGTATCTACCACTGTCAAATGCCTGGTCTCCAGGCAATCGTCCTGCCCTTGGGACAGACAGTCTTATTCTAGTTCTCTCTGCCAGAGTCCAACAAAACCTAAGACCTTGCCTTCCTCCAGCTTGCTAAGGACTCCAATAGCTGTTTGGCTTAGAAAACCCATAGACATGAGGGTAGGAGTAAAGGGAGAGAAATGAACACAGTTAGGTGGCTCTGTTCCCCAAATGTTTCTGCATCCTCTGACAGAGCTTGTATTTTTGTATTCGTTTTTTCTTATTCTTTGATGATAGAGAATCTCTCACTCACAAATGTAGTTTGAATTTTCCCAAATGCCTCTTTAATATATGCCAAAATGGATCTGGTGTTTCTCTCCTCTGCCCTGCTAATGGAACGAACTATACCAGCATCGTTGCCAATACCGACCAATACTCCCACTCCTGGAGTAAACCCCTAGCCAAGTCATTTCATAGGATGCTTTCAACTAAAAATTATAAAAATCCAAGCTAGCACCATTTTAAACACTAAAGAAATGTATCGATGTATCTTGCAAAACTGTTATACGCTAGCACAACACAATATTGACATTGATACAGGCAAGATATAGGATATTTCCATCAGCACAAGCATCCTTTGTACTGCTCTTAATTTTTTTAATTTTTAATTGTGGTAAACACACACACATAATATAAACCTCACTATCTCAACATTTTTGAGTGTACAGCTTAATATGTTAAGCATGTTCACATGGCTGGGCAACTAGCTTCACTCTTGAGTTCTACTTACTCCAATCTTTGGCAAATATTAAACATTTACTTTTCACCTGGACCTGTACTAGACTCAATGGCAGGGTGGGTATGTCATCAGTAATGTTTAAAATGGGGTTGCTGGTTACAGAAAATGTTAACAAACTAGGGTGGGGTGGGGTAGGGGGAAATACATGTACACGTGAAAAAATAAAATGGCGACTGCATGTCCCAAAGGCCAAATTGTAGAATAGACAACTTCTGTCTCATCCTTGCCTCCTTTTCTTTTATCCCTTTGTGTGCCTGGGCTTCCCTTTTATGACCTTCCTCTTTCTTTTATCTCTTCTCTAGATATTTCAGAAACCAAACTCTGTGAAATTTATTACCTCTGGTGAAATGCCAAAGTGATTACCTAATTAATCAGAGTGCCCTAAGGACTTTTCCGTTTTTCTGCACCTGTCATGAAACTTACTGAAATCAGGTGGAAGGCTTTCCTTAGAGGCTTCATCCGTATAGCCATCTGCTTTGGTCTGTGTCCAGCAGGTGGCGCTGAAGGATAGTTAATTGAAGCCATTATGCCTCTCAATAGTACCCTAAATATCTACTGGGTTTTAGAGCATTTTGGCTTATTCTACTTGATTGCATAATAATCAAAATCTTGGATAGTCTATCCCTTGACTCTTTCGCTCCTGGATTTCCAACATTCTTTTTGCCCCAATTCTTGACAATTTCAGTATCTGCGTGGATACCCTTCCCACATCTTGACTTCTCAGTTCCTTGACTTCCTTGTATCCTTGATCCCTTCCCATTAAACAACCTAGGACATTTTCCTTTGGGCTTCTTTTCTTTCTTACCTACATCATGGTTGGTGATATCCAGTCCAGTGGCTTCAAATACCACTTACATGCAGATGACTGTTGACCTTCTATCCAACACCAATGTCTTCTCTAAGACCAGGCTCCACCTGAGTGTCTCATCAGCATCTCAACCTAACATGTTCCAAATAAGAGATTCTCTCTGCTTCCCTCACAGCCCTTCACCTCTCAATGAATGGCATCTCCACCTCCATGGCTTGGGCCCCAAACCTTGACGTCACGCTTGACTTCTCTCTGTCTCTCCCATTTTCTGTCCCATCCTTTTGAGGATCCTGTTGGCTCTTCTTTCAGAATATATCCAGAGTATGACCACTTTTTACCATCTGTGTACCACGTCCCTCTCCAAGCCAGAGCCACCTCTCACGGGGACGGCTGTCATGACCTTACAATTCATCCCCCAGCCCCTGCCTTGTCTCCTTCCCATCTATTCTGAAGATAGCAGCCAGCGTGACTCTGTTAAAACATAAAAGAGATCCTACCCTTTTTCTTTTTTTTTTTTAATAAAGTGTATTTATTTTGGAGAGAGAGAACACGCAAGTAGGACAGAGAGAGGGTGACAGAGAATTCCAAGCAGGCTCTACGCTGCCGGCACAGAGCCCCAGGTGGGCTCGAACCCATGAACTGTGAGATCATGACCCAAGTGGAAATCACGAGTTGGGCGCTTAACAGACCGGACCACCCAGGCACATCCCCCCCCCCATCCTTTTCCTAATTGACACTGCCAAGAATTCCCATCTCACACCCAATAAAAGCCCAAGTCATTACAATGGCCTGCAAAGCCATATACAAGGATGCCCCACCCTACACCAAGCTCTCTGGACCTCATCTTCTAGTACGTTCCCCACTCACTCTGCTCCATTCTCACTAGCACCTCTCAGTTCCTCAGCACCCCAGGCCTGGTCCCATCTCAGACCAGTTGTGTCTCTTTCCTCTGCCCAGAAGGATCCTTCCCCAGCAGTGGCAGGGCCCCTCGGCCACCCTCTCCCCACCAATGAGGTCTTCCCTGAACCCGTGGTGGAAAATCACAGGCTGGCTACCCTCATAATTCTCTAGCCTGCTTCTAGCTTTCTTCTTCTCCATAATGATTTAAGCACACACACACACACACACACACACACCATACACATACAGATACCCATCTGGTTTCTTGCCTGTCTCTCCCCAAATAGAGTCTAAGGTCCATGCGGGCTGAGACTTGTGTCTGCTTTGTTCACTGTTGTCTCCCCAGGGCCGACAGGACCACCTGGCATGGGACCAGCCCTCCATACAAGCTTGCTGAATGATGAGTGAACAGATAATTATTCTGGACCACATTAGTGGTCGAATCCCAGAATGTGTCTGGACACACAAATAAATACCACCTACCACTCGTGACAGACAGTACTTTGCCCTTCCGAACTACAAGCTCAGGCAGACCTGCAAGTCCTTTCAAGGTCAAGGCTTTCCTGAGAGGAAACATTAAAACTCAGAACAAACCAACTCACATGTCTTTGTAAATCATTTCCCAACAAATGCTCTGCCCACAGTTCCCTTTCCTGGGGCCAGCTATCATCTGAAGGTATAACTCCTAACGGCATAAATTCTGCAAAGCTGAACACAGTGGCATGTTTTATAAAATACCAGCCAGCGACAGAAAAATATCCTCATCCTTACAATCATCTATAAATGCAGGGTTCCCACCCCCCCCCCCAGCCCAGCCAGTATTTTAGAAACCTGAGAATAGATGACTGTAATTCATTTTGTTTGAATGACACTAAATTTCTTCTGTGGCCACTTAAGTGTCTTTAAGCCCTAAGATACTGGCATTAATCTCAATAAAAGGAAGAACCTTGGATCTCTATCCTCCAAATGGCAGTGT
Source organism: Panthera pardus (assembly GCF_024362965.1). Taxonomy (NCBI): domain Eukaryota; kingdom Metazoa; phylum Chordata; class Mammalia; order Carnivora; family Felidae; genus Panthera; species Panthera pardus. Next base: position 118,131,366 of record NW_026526732.1, on the reverse strand, counting down.
GTCCTACATTTCAAATGTGAAGGGTGTTACCAAGTCGTTTCTCTGACTTTTTGTCACTGAGATAATTGCAGTTATATTTGCTCAGAAGAGTGAGACCACACCCAAACTCTCTTTAGTACTGATGAGACTTGAAATGCTAACACGTTTCTGGAAGTGCGGAGTAAGGATTAAGGAAAGTGGCATTAATTCCCGGGTAGAGAAGACAATGGTCTCAGGAAATTCTTTCAGGAACTCTACATGTTTTCCATAACGTCCAGCCTTGAAAACATTTTCCGGGTCCTTCTGATATGCCCACCCCCCCATCTCATGAGTGAATCTATCTTTTCATTTTTAGTATTTTCAGGCCTTAAGGGAAAAGTCACCCGCCTCTTTGCTATATAGTTTGTCCTTGACTAGCCAGCGTTTCCTGTAGCAAATGTTCACTTAGCATATATTTTGTGCTGGCCACTGTGCTAGGTCTTAAGATGAAGATAAAGAGAATAAATTGAGCTTTATTCCTAGGGGCTCACAAGGCATCAGAGAGATGTGCAAATAGATCATCAAAATGCGAGGTGATGATTCCAAATCAGAGCACAGACGAGAGAGGAGAGGCAGTGTATTCCTGACGGGCTCTGCGATGGTTTCGTGGAGAAAGTGACATTTAGGCAGAATCTTGACTGATGAGTGGGAGTCCACCGAATATAGAAGCAGGAGGGAAAGACTTCAGGCAGAGGATAGGATATGCAAAGCCTGAACGTGTGAAAGTACCAGGCAGGGCGGCGGAACACGGAAATGTTTGCTGTGCCTGAGCCTGCGATGCCGAGGGGAGAGAGACGTCCCGAAACACTGAAGAGTCTGTGTGCCCTGCTCCACGGTTGGGCTCGATCCCGTAAACACGAAAGGGTTTTAGGCGATGGGTGAACGCACCCAGGGTTGTAGGGTGATGGCTCCAGTCCTGGGCTCCCCGAGGTGTAGGCCAGACCAGCGGCCGCGGCCTCACCTGGGAACCTGGTAAAAACCCAAGTTCTGGCCCCCAGTTCAGATTTCAGGGTCAGAAATTCAGAATTTCTGGTCATGGAGCTTGGAAATCTGTATGGTATTAAGGCGTCCAGCTGCTTCTGATCCACATTCAAATGTGAGACACACTGTCCTAGTAACAGTTTGGGAGAGACAGATTGAATCTGCACAGATTGTTCCAAATAGCTCAGGCCCGAAAAAAGAAAAAGCCAGGGGCGTGAGTTTAAGCGGGACAGGATGCATTAGAAAGACCTTTCTGAAGGTTTGGCAGGAGGTAGGCAAAGGATATCTCCAGATACCCAGTTCTCAAATCTCACCAACTACCCAAATTGGGTGGCTTTTTAAAATTGTAACTTCCGGATCCTCTCCTGATTTACCAAACAGAATCAGTATCCTGTTTTGGGCTCTTCTTCCTCCTCTGTGCTTAGGTCTTCTCTGTACTTTGTGTTTTCCGTTCATGGAATCTTCCCTCTTGCTAACGTTGTTCAACCTCTTGCACTTTGGGGGGATTTCTGGCAAGTGCCACTTGCCTTCTTTATAGGGGAAGACAGCCTTACAGCATCAGAGCTGGGGGTTGGGGGGGCTGTTGGTATGCAGAGACCCGTCCGTGGCTCTCAATTCTGGCCACTCACTGAATCCCCTGAAGAGAGTTATTTTTTAATGTTCATGTTCGAGGGGTGCCTGGGTGGCTCAGTCGGCTGAGCCTCCAACTTTGGCTCAGGTCATGACCTCGCGGTCCATGAGTTGGAGCCCCGCATCCGGCTCTGTGCTGACAGCTCCGAGCCTGGAGCCTGCTTCGGATTCTGTGTCTAACCTCTCTCTCTGCCCCTCCCCCTCTCGTGCTCTCTCTTTCTCTCTCTCAAAAATAAATAAACATTAAAAAAAATTTTTTTGAATGTTCATGCTCAGGTTCAACCTCAAGGAAAATAAATTAGATTTCCTGGGACTGAAGTATTTCTCAAATGCCCCCTCGGTGATTCTAATGTGCAACTAGGACTAAAAACTGGCCTTGTTTTAGGGAGAAGGAATCCAAAAAAGAGAGATCCTAGGGCCACGTAGGAGCCTGTCACATAACCTGGGTCAGATAAGGGCATAGTCAGCTACATTAAAATGCTGAGGAGGTGGAGGGGGGGGTGGGGGTGAGTACCAAGAAAAGATCATTACATTTCATAATGAGGACACTGCTGTTGGACTTCAAGGCACAGATGGCCGCACAAAGCCAACCCATAGACTGTTGCTAAAGCAATGAGGGAAACATTGAAAACAACCGCAAAAGCTAAAAAGAAACAATAAAAACTTACCAGGAGTATTCAAAGGAAAAAAAAAGAAACCCCTTCATGTCCTACACTTAGAAAAAGAGACAGGGGCAGAGGAACGCACGATTCTGGAGTGATACAATCCATGTGGCTCCTGACAGCTCTCTCCTCCCCCAAAAGTGTTACTGAGGAAAGAACACGAATGAGTCAGCAAAATCTCGAGCCTTCTCACTAATGCCTTCCAATCTGTGGAGAAGCAGACCAAGGGCACGGAAAGGCTTTCCCAGAAAAACTGTGGAAAAGTCTTCCAGATTAGATGCCTTTCTCTCTGGTGGGGTCCTGAGAGATGCTAGAAAGACACAGGAGGGCTTCCCACCCTCCAAGACGTTCTGTTGAGTTGGGGTGATGAGCTCAACCTTACTGAGGTTGGTTGTCCCCCTGAGTGGGTCGAGCGGACTCTGTTACAGAGGAAGGAATCTCGAAACACTTTCAGCACTCGTGCACCCTGGCTCCGATGTCAGCCCCAGTCTCCATGTCTCTTCCTGCCTCCAGCCTACAGAAAAACCGAGCTGAAAGCGACACCTACCTTAAAATTGGAAAGACATAATAACCTGGCCTCACGATCAGGCAAGGAACCTGTCAAGTAGAATCCATTACAGTACAGAACAGCAATGAGATGTCTGAGAAGAGTTGTCTGTTTAAAGCATGAGGAATTTCTGTCTGCTCTACAGATGATTCTGTGGCTAAAGACGAAGCTACACAAAACTAAACTAAAAGAGTAGGAAAGTGAAAGGAAAGGATCTGTAGGGAATGGACAAAGAACTTCATCTGGAAGAAAATATAAGCCGAGAAACAGAAGTAGGTTTCCCACGAGTGCATCATGATAGAGAAGAACTTCTTTTTTTTTCTTAATTATTTTAAAGTTTATTTATTTATTTTGAGAGAGACAGAGAGAGTGCCAATTGGGGAGGCACAGAGAGAGGGAGAGAGAGAAAATCCCAAGCAGGCTCTGCACTGTCAGCGCAGAGCCTGATACGGGACTTGATCCCACGGACCATGAGGTCATGACCTGAGCCGAAACCAAGAGTCAGATGCTTAACTGACTGAGCCACCCAGGCACCCCCTCTTAATTTTTTTAATGCCAGAAAGTTCTAACACTCTTCAAGGAAATAGTTTTAGAAGAGTGGTGAGCTTCAATCCAGAGGAAAGGACTGAATACAAGTCAGTTGGGGTTTTATGATGGCAATGAGTAAAAAGAGGAAAGACATAAGTTTGAGGGTTTATCTGAGAAAAGAGAGGAGAGTATTATTTTCATTATTTCCATTATGATGAGATGGAATCCTTGAGCATATTTGTAGGCTAAAGAAAGCAAGGCATCGAATGAGTCTCGTCAGTCTTAGGAAAGAAGGATATTCTGGCACATGCAACCCGTGAGTGAACCTTGAGGATGTTATCAAAGAGAAATGGGCCAGTCGTGAAAAGGCAAGGGCCATATGATTGCACTTACGTGAGGTATCTAGAGTAGCCAAACTCACAGAAGCAGAATGCAGAATGGTGGTGGCCAAGGGCCAAGGCGGGGGTGGGGGGCAGTAGGGAGATGATGTCCAAAGGGCATAGAGTTTCAGCTTTGCAAGATAAAAAGTTCCAGGGATCTGTTGCACAACAATGTGAACATAGCTGTCACTGATGCACACTTTAAAATGGATAAGATGGTGTATTTGATGGTCTGCAGGGCTTTTTTTTTTTTTAAGTTTATTTATTTATTTTGAGAGGGGTGGGGAGGGAGAGTCAGAGAGAGACAGAGAGAGAATCCCAAGGACGTGCTGCACTGTGAGCTCGCAGAGCCTGACCTGGGGCTCGAACCCACGGAACCAGAACTTTGAGATCATGACCTGAGTAGAAATCAAGTGATGGGCTCTTAACTGACTGAGCCACCCAGGCGCCCCTGTGACATATGGGTTTTTTTTTTTTTTTACCATAATTATAAACAAACAAATAGATAAAATAGACAGTCTTAAAGTCCAAATAGCCACCTTTCGTCACCTCATTCTCAGGGCTGCTACTCATTTGTTTAGAATGATCTCTATTCTCTCTGATGGGAAGCAATCTTGAGTCAACAAAAAGGAGATAAAAGCCAAAAGATGCAGAAAGAACAAATCACCCTTTGAGCCCCTGGGTTATACCTGAAACAATAAACCTTTGGAATTTTAGTTAGGAGGGATAATAAAGGCCTTTTTTTTCCTTAAAGAAAGGAGGAGGAGGAGGAAGAGGAGGAGGGGGAAGAGGAAGAGACAGGCAGAATAAGAACTAGGAAGAGGAAGAGGAAGGGGAAGGGGAGGGAAGTGGAAGGGGAAGGGGAGGGAAGAGGAAGGGGAAGGGGAGGGAAGAGGAAGGGGAAGGGGAGGGAAGGGGAAGGGGGGGAGGGGGGAAGGGGAAGGAGAAGGAAAAAGGCATTCTACTGGATCCAGCCTGGCTTTTATAATCCTTCAGGCCACAATGTAGGAAATGAATTGGACTAAGTCATTTTTTAGACAATAGGTTAATAAGCTTAATAATAAGTTAATAATCATAAGTTAATAATAGATCACAAGTACTCTACCCTAACTTAATATGCATGTAGCTCGGTAAGTGTTCACTGACTGGCGTGGCCTGGTGGGGGCGCGGTTTGCTGTGCTATCCGGACAGGCCGGCTGGGTTCATCAGCAGTGGTCTCCGAGTGGAGCAAAGGCTTTGCTTTCCCGTTGGTAACTGGTCCGATCCGACTCCAAAGCTCCAGTATCCATGTCAGTTCTGGAATTCTCACAGATGGATTTGCGAGTTAATCCTTACTCGTTTTGTAGCAATTCCCTTTCTGTGCACCCACTTTCCTACTTGGTGGTTTTTATCATTACTGGAGCTGGAGGTTCTGGTCTGCCTTTCGTAAGTCATGGCCCCAACCGGGTGGTCAGCAAGGCTCTTTAATTTAAGAACATGTGGAAATTTCAACCTGAAGGGGGAAAGACCTCAGGAACAGGCTCTAAAAGGTGAACGGAACAGGCTTGTGATTTCTCCTCCGTGCAATACCAGGAGAGAACTTTCATAGGACTTAATAGCTTCCCCTTTTAGTGATCTCTGGCTGTCCTAAGAAAGTGCAAGATAGTAAGAAAATTAAAAAGTGTCTGTAGTACTTTTTCGTCATAGTAACTTCTGATGAAAAAGACCAACAGCCATTTCAAAGGAGAAACGGTTTAGATCAAAGATCTGAATCCAAAATGGAGCCATCATGAGAAAATCTACACAGAAAGCAAATGTTTGGTGTGTCAGAATAACTCCCAGGAGAGAAATGCTTTGGAATTGAATATGTCCCAGGTGACTTTCTTAAAAAAAAAAAAAAAAAAAAAAAAACAACTATGGAAATCATAGTTTGCAAATAGTGTAATATCATGATTTACTTAGCATCAGAGCTAAATTTTTATGTGCCACATTTTCTTTTCTATCAATATTGATAATGGCTGTATAATATTCCACCCAGTGAATAGATCCTTCCATGTCTTTTTTAACCTGTCTCCTGTTTGATACTTTGGCTATTTCTGATATTGCACCATTAGAGATAACCATGATGAATATTTTGTCCATGTAGATTTTCCAGAATGGTGAATGGTTTCCTTATAATAGACTCTCAGAAGGGGAATCATGGGGTCAAAGGGTATCCATTTTTATTATCCTTGATCCATGCTGTCGAGCAAAGCTGTTTTACACTCTCCCTGTTAACACTGAGAATTGTCAAAATAACTTTATTGTAATTAAAAGGAAGGAGTGTTCATTTGCCCTCATACTGTTGCTGCTGAAATTGGACATTTTTAATATTTTATTATTTCCTTTTCTGTGAATTGCTTGTTTATGGGATAGTCTGTAAACCTGGGGCAGAGGTGAAGTTTATTTCTGGAACCTTCAGATGCCCTCAAACTCTTCCATTCTTTGGAACTCATCCCAACTACTCATGACGATCAGGCCAGAAAAATTCCCACAGTGCTCTACTGTCACGCCAGGCAACTCTACAGGGACACACACATTGTCGTGTGTTTACGAGCAAATCCAGGGGACCTCTGTGTCACCCACGTCCTCCTTGCTTCCTTCCACCACCTATGAACAGTGGCACTGCCGTTTCCGCATTTGGAGAATTTACTCCTCTAATCAGTGGTTCTCAACACTGACTTGCACGTTAGAATCATCTGGGGAACTTTGAAAATTCCCAATACCAAGCACATTCTCCACACCAATTAAATTAGAGTCTCTGGGGTGGCACCTGGCATCAATGTTTTTGAAAGCTCTCCTGAGGATCCCAAAGTACAGGCAAAGTTGAGAACCACTGCTTGAAATCCTCCCAGCACCATGCGAGGGGCTCAAGGTGCCAGCACCCATAAGCAACGGCTCCTGTCCTCAGGGGCCTCACAGCTAGGAGGTTTGGGAGGGAAGCACACTCTGAATGCTTCGATATATATACAGAGAGCATTAGATAGAGGTATAGATACATAGATACATATATATACATACGTGTGTGTACACACACATACGTAGATGCACCCACACACACACACACACACATATATATGGGCCACTTTATTAACTATAACCAATAAATTCATTAACCAGTGCCATCAACTCCGTAAAATTGTATGCACTAAGTTATTGTCATTAAGAGGTAAACTGTATGAAAACAAAGAGACTTACTCAAAACACATGTGACAAAGGCTGAGAGAGTTTGTGACGATCTCTCACTGTCTGCATTACCAACCTACACTACTGATTCTCTGCATAGGAAACTGATTTTTCTAAAGGGTGCTTTTGAAGTACAATCACTCCGGTTTGCCTAAGAAATGGGTGGTTATGCTATGTTATGTTTACCGAGGCAAAATATATATGGACATATTAGAAAAATCGTTTTAAAATGAGGCAACAAAGGGTTTTCGCTTCCTCTTAAGAAATTTAAACTCATTATTACATGATCCCTCCCTGCCGTTCTGCAGCCGCACCGATCTGTCCACGAGGTGGCGCTCTGGACAAATTCATGAGCTGTGCGCTTTAGAGACGCTCATATCTTATTCCGTGGCCATTCATCTATGGTCTGCGTCTAAAACAATCAGAAGTGGTTTTCTTATCTTTTGCTAATTGGGAAATAAAGTTAGGCCCATTTGAACAGTATTTATAACTATCAATCCAAATATTGTCTTTAGAATGCTTTAAATATACCTTATTTTATTGAATTCTAGTGCATTCTCCCCCCCCCCCCCCCCGTTATCAAGACAATTATAGGCTTTAAAATGGTTTCACAGGCTTCATCTTACAGACATTTAGTCCCTGCTTTTTCTATTAAAGCCAATAATGAAATATAGCTCCCATTGTCTCTGTATAAAGATCCAAACACACATCGGACTTCAAAGAATTGGATTTATTTTTATGAGTTAAGGCATCTGAATGTTATCTGAGACAGAATTAAATGGCCAAGTGTTTCTGATTCTTCTCAACAGATATAGGACCGTCTTTGGCCCTGTGCCCCGCGGTTGAGTCCTCAAGCTAGAATAACATACAGGATTCAGCAAAAGCCAGGTTGGCCCCAAAACACCCCTGGAGGCGGGGTCACTGCCCAAAAGTGGTTGCGCGGCTTCTCGGGAAGTTTGATCAGAATTTCCAGGGGCAGCTGCTACCGCCATTCCTGTCAGCTCTCCTGGAAAGGGCAGGACTTTGGAGTGTCCAGGAGGCCCCAATGCCAAATTGTATGCTGTGCCTGTTGGGATCTCTCCAGAGGTGCTGCTTCACGGGTTCTTCTTTCTGACATGTATATTGACACAGATAGACCATCAGAATGAATTTGGGCTCTTCTGTTGGAGAACTAAGCCTGATATCCAGAGCCAGAGAAAGCCAAAGACGTATTTGCTTCCTTCTAGCACTGGGAGAAATGTCACCTCGGGAAAACCGGGTATTAATGAGCACAGAAAACAACGGTCGTATATCATCCTTGCGTTGGCAATGGCCACGACTTTGGCTGTCCTCTGATCCTGCCTCAGCAAATGTGATGCACTTGACATTCATAACAGTTTCTTGGATGAGGCTGTTGGTGCCTGAGGGTTTACATGGCACTATTTCTGATCACCAGTTGACTCTCCTTCCCGTCACTCTCCCTCCAGGGACTGGGCCAGCCGTGGAAAGGATTAGCAGGCCCCCTTGCTTCAAAGTGCCCCTCAATCTGTTGTTGGTGCATTTACACAAACACTTCTTCCTCTTTCTAAGAAATGTTCTCCAAAAAACATGGGGTACTTGGGGGGTGCCTGAGTGGCTCAGTCGGTTAAGCGTCCGACTTCGGCTCAGGTCATGATCTTCTCTCTGCCTGTGAGTTTGAGCCCCGCATCGGGCTCTGTGTTGACAGCTCAGAGCCTGGAGCCTGATTCCAATTCAGTGTCTCCCTCTCTCTCTGCCCCTCCCCTGCTCGTGCTCTGTCTCTCTCACTCTCTCTCTCAAAAAAATAAATAAATAAACATTAAAAAAAATTTTAAATAAAAAGAAAGAACATGGGGTACTCGGAATTAGCACACAAGTAAATATGGATGGTGACAAGACAGAACTGGAACACCCACCAAGTCATAACTTTTGAAAGACCGTAATACTCTGCTCAAGACAAACTTCTCACCCCGATGGGGCATCTGGACACATAGGACAGAGGACACTCCTTATCAGATGAGTGTTCTCCCTGCGTGAGGCCAGCTGACCAGAAATGACCCAGCGCTCATGTAAAAACAGTAAAGAGGGAAGACAGAAGGGAAGCTGTTGGTTAAGTGACACCCCTGGAAGGAAAGTTCACATGAGTGGGGCTGTGGCCCCTCCTACCCACCTGGTGCTGGGGACACGCAGGGGACCAAGGAGAGAGACTGGGACAACCCAGAAAAGGAGGTGAGGTCAGAGTATGGTTAGAAGCAAATGGAACTCTTGCCAGCTAATAATGTGCCAAACTCATTACACAGATAATCTCCTTTAATACTCAGGACAACCCCAGCTAAAATCATCTCAACTTTACAAATGAGAAACTCAAAACCCTCAAGTGTTAAATACGATGTTCGGCACGATGAAGTGACCAAGTCTAAATCTGGAGGCAGGACGGTTTGTCTCAAATCTCCGCTTCTGCACTGTATCCCCGTGAGAGATGGGGGTCTCTGCTTAGTCTTTCGGCCTCACCCTTCGAAGTGGGCAAAGAAGGACTCCTGAATGACGTGTGAGCTACTCCGAAGAACCAGGAATGTGGAATGCACGGGACCAGGGAAGAGCCTTGCTCCATTAAATGACGACTGAGTGCAAGACAGCTGAGCCTCGTGGTAGAATCTGGTCTGCTTTTCTGATGGAACCAGCACCTGTCTTTTCAAAGGACGGTGACACGTATTGCCCATACTCTTATTTTTAACATATCGGGACATAGCCTAGAGTTGCTTTTATCAACTGCCCCCCACTTTTTTTTACATTTATTTATTTTTGAGAGACAGAGCACAAGTGGCAGAGGGGCAGAGAGAGAAGGAGACACAGAATCCGAAGCAGGCTCCAGGCTCCGAGTTGTCAGCACAGAGCCCGACACGGGGCTCGAACTGTTCAATTTACTGTGATCAGTCAAATCACAGTAACTGTGAGATCATGACCCGAATCGAAGTCAGACACTCAACCGATTGAGCCACCCAAGCGCCCCTAAACTGCCCCTTTTAAATCTCAGCTTTAGTTCCTCAACAAATGAAATGTATATTTAAAGCAGAAAAGAGGGTTTTTTTGCTAGACACAATATTATAGTGTTTGTTAAATCTATATCTGTAACACTAATTTTTTTTTAATGTTTATTTATTTTTGAGAGAGAGAGAGAGAGACAAAGCACAAGTGCGGGGAGGAGCAGAGAGACCGACAGAGATACAGGATCTGAAGCAGGTTCCAGGCACCGAGCAGTCAGCACAGAGCCCTACGTGAGGCTCACACCCGTGAACTATAAGATCATGACCTGAGCCGAAGTCAGACACTTAACCGACTGAACCACCCAGGCACCCCAACACTAAATATTCTTTATATGATAGCACTTAACACAGAATTTTAAATAAAATATCTGACCCATTTTAATAAACTTGGAGTAGTAGACTTTTTTTTACTGGGATGGATATTTCTGCTCATTCCAGAAAGGTTCTGTCGAAGGAAAAAACCATCATACTACTCAAAGCATCAGTTTCTTCAAAAAGAGAAGGTACACAGCAAAATCACCCAGATTTGCATTGCAGAAAAGAAGACAGGACTTAGAGAGTCATTGACCTCAATACAAGTTCAGAAACTGTCCAAAGGAGGGAACTTTTCCAGATATGTGTGGCTCTTGGATCCGGGAGTGATAGTCTTGCCTCAGCTGGACCAATCACAGCCTTTCCCTGACACTGTATTTTACCGTGGGACCAAAAGAGAGTGAGTCAGTGCTGTTGTAGTTGTGGCCTCAGCAAGATGAAAATGTGGGCTGGTCTGGGGTGATCATGAGGTCAACACATAGAGAGAAGCGTAGACAAAGCACAAAACCTTGGGATATTTCAAGGCTCTCCGGATCTTGAGTTGAGCCACATCCTTGCCCTCTCGCTGTTTGGCTGTTGGTTTCCTTTGGTTATGTAAGAAACCCCAGTATTCTATTAAATCCCTCTTCGTGCCGCAGCTAGTTTGAGTTGATCTTTTATCACACTCAGGAAAAAAACAACAACAACTCTCGACTAATGTACCCTCAAACTGAAAATACATGAACTATTTGTCTCAAGAAATTTTAGGGCTATGTCGGAACTTTAACTTCTTGATATAAGGAGGCCAGCTTCTTTGATTAGACCTGCCAAATTGTTGCTACCTTAAAAGGGCCCTGGAAGATCTGAGCAGATGAAAGCCGTCAGAGGACAACTCTGTTGTGGATCAGACACTTACATAAAAGGAAAGCATGCATTCGGCACATCTGCATAAGAGCACGGAGCCTGGCTGTTGGAAAATGCTAATAAGAATCCAATGCTCCACCCTTGGGCTCGTGCATTGCCTAAAAAAGCTGCACTGATGGGGCTGTGAGACCAAGCTCTTGTAGGTAGAGATGAAATTTTCAAAATAGTACTCAGTAGCGAGGGTGAGGGGATCCAATCACGTTCAAGTCATAGCAGTAACTAACAAAAATGCTTAGACAATTAGAGACTGCCATTTACATGAGTGAATGCCACCAGTAATTTCTTTCCTGGACAAAACCCTCAAACACCAGTCTATCACATTCAAAACACTCTAAGCCTGAAGCCGTCCCAGGTGGAATCAGGTCCCTGGGTAGGGAGGAGCAAGCAGGCAGGGGAGAAGGAGCAGGGCAAGAGAGGAGGCAAGCTGAGGAGAGAGTGTTTTCCAGCTGGACAGCAGCTATAAAGGATGGCAGGGAGCTCAACACCCTACGTTGGTATCTACGGGTGCAGTTCCTGTCCCCTTGGGCCGCATTTTCTGAAAGGAGAGGCCAAGCCTCACCTGAGAAGAGGGGAGAGGAAAGGCCAGCTCTAGAGAAAAGACAATTTCCCAGCTTATTCTGGCTCCTATCCAGCACCACCAAAGGGCCCCTCCCCTTTCTCCCACTAGCAACGTCTGCCCAGTCCTTGAATGGTATCCCACACCAAACTCATGGCCAACCACGACCTCAGCATGTGACTTTGTTTGGAAATAGGGTCTTTGCAGATGTAATTAGTTAAGAACCTTGAGATGAAACCATCCTGGATCTAGGGTCACCCTAAATACAGTGACCGGTTCCTCATAGGAAGAGAGGACACAGAGAGACGCACAGGGAAGGAGGCCACGTGAACAGGGAGGCAGACACGGGAACGATGTGCCCACAAGGCCCAAGCTGAAAGAAGCAAGGAAGGATTCTTCCCTAAAGCCTCCAGGAGAAGCATGGCCATGCTGACACCCTGATGTCTATTGGTTTAAGCCACCAAGTTTGTGGTAATTTGTTACAGCAGCCACAGGACACTAATGCAATCTGGAAGCTCTTTAGGCATCTCCCGCCCTTAGCCAAGTACAGCAACACACACACGCATTGACCTCACCTCCCTACACACCTTCTTCCGTCACCCCACCACATCTCATCTCTGCCCTCCACTTTCTCATCCTAATATCAAAGTCCTCGTTTCCTAAACGTGGCTCATGTCAGTTAAAGGTTCAAAGAAAACCAGTTTGATTGAATCAATTCTCATTAGAATAGATGATGCCACCATTTGTCCAAAAACATTTCCCCTTTTACAGAGAACTCTTTAGTTGGTCAGATTTCCTATATGAGAAGAATAATTGAAGAGTGGACACATTCCGTTCTGAAGAGAGGTCCACCCCTGGGGATATCTTGGTTCCATATTCAGATGGCTTTAGGGGGGCCCTGAGAGCAGGAACCCAGCCCTTCTTCTCCCCACCCAGTTGATTCCCATCAGCCAAGATCACGTCAAAAATTCTTTCCTAACCTTGGCTGTATGTATTCCACCACCCTCTTTCTAGCCCCAACGTCAGCTCTAGAAAGACAGGAGAGCTAAAACAGTACTTAGAGGTTATCTTGTTCAAAGCCAAGAAACACAGCTCACTAGTGGCGTTTTATCGACCAAGAAACACAGCTCACTAGTGGCGGGACTAAGACAAGTACCAAGGTCTCTTTTAGCCTAAAGACAGTCACTGGGATTCTTGGAGTGGTTACCATGTGCCAGACACTGTGCTCAGTACCTTGTATACATTGGAGCATTTTATTGCCTCTAAGATTCGCAGGTAAAGTCGCAACACATGTAAGGATGTGCAGGAACAGTCCATTATCAAACAAGGAAAAAGACAACAAGAAGACCGTGTATATTTCTTTTTTCATTGAGAATCTTTCAGCCCATTGGTTCAGAAGGTATCTAAGTGACCCTTCTCTGTCTTGTCTCTCTTCCTCTGCCCCCTTCACTCAGGATCTTTTTGGCCTTTGCTACCCTTGTTCTCTCCCACGGGTTGGTTGCCCTTGGCAGCAGGAAGCACCAAGGGATCCCAAGGGTTCTGAGTATCCCGCGAAGGGCTCGCAAGCCCTCAAGTGAGTCCGGAGAAGAGCGCCATCTTGTGGAACATCAACAGGAGGGCCCTTCCTCTTGCCCACATGACCACTGTTCACCTCAAAGCTTCAGGACTGTGCACTTGTCCACACAAAGCCTTGGCCCTTCTCCTTGACTCACTCCACAGCCTTTCGGCACCTAGACTGATGGTCAATGAGAGGGAGGAAAGGAGAGGAAGAGCAAGAAGAAAAACTCCACTTACTGTGGTTACTATTGTTACATCCTGTCTCATAGGCAAGGAATCTAATGCTTAGGGAGGCTAAGTAACTTCACTGAGAGCTAGGGAAGCCCGGGGCCAGTGTCAAACCCACGTCTGTTTTTATCTGCCTCATTTGTATTCCGGGGAGTGGAAGCATGACTCCCCAGGGAGCTTGGCCCCAGACCTCTGTGCCCTTAGTGTCTCCTATCGACCCCAGGAGCCACCTCAGCCTCACTCATGCCCATTGTCAGGACCCACCAAGAGACAGGGGTTAATTTTGGAAGTGTGGGGAGCTCTGAGGAGCTGCCTCTGGTCAACACCCTCTAAAAGCACCTTACCGTGGGGGCCTCGGAAATAGGAAGAACCTCCTTCGGTTCATTACACAGATTCCTTTACACAGATCAGTTGTTCAGGGTTATTACCTGAGATCCTGTATTTCCTGAGGACTGGGACGAAAGTCACATGTGGGTGCCCCTTCCTTTTTTTTATTCCTTCTGCTGGTTGAAAAATGGACATGCTGGCTGAAACTGCAGCAACCAACCTAGAGCACGAGGGGACCTTTGAAACCAAGGCCATGGATTACTGATCATTAAGCCAGGATGACCGACTTCTGAGTTTCTGATGCCATAGGATGCTATACCAACGGGACTGCTTATTTCCAGAGTCTTAAGTGAAAGAGAAAGAAATTTCCATCTCATTTGAACCACTGCTATGCTGGGGTTTGTACCTCATAGCTGAACCAATTCCTGCTAATATGCTTTGGCTTCGTGTATACGTGATGCTCTCAGTGAAGTGTGTCTGGTCACAAGTGACAGAATAGCCAGTTAGTGGGAATTCAAGCAACGAAACACTTCATTGTGTCCTGTGAAGAAGTCTTGAGGTAGGGAGCGTCAGAATCTTTTCTGCGGCTCAACAACACCAGGACCTGAACATGGTATTTCTGTGGTTCTGTTGGCCTGCTACCTCTGCTCACAATCTGGCTGCAGCAGCTCCTTCTCACACAACAGCATCCAAAACAGGAAGGCAACCTCTCCTTTATCAGCTAAGAAAATCTTTCCCATAAACCCACAAGCCAATTTCCCCTTATACCTCACCGTGTGTCCCTAGTTTGGTTATTATCAAGGGGGAGTGGGATTTCCAAAACCGGTCTAGCTTATGCTTATTATTCCCCAGGATGGGGGCACATTGCCATTCAAGCACAACCATGGGTTCCATTAGCAAAGAAGGGAGAATAGATGTTGGGGAGGCAACCAATTATATCTGCCCTATGAATTAAAAAAAAAAAAAAGCCCTGAAGGATAAAGACATTTGGGTCCTTGATTTGGGGTGACTCTGCAGTTGTACTGACATTATTCTGAAGTGTCAACGCTAATTTTATTCACTCGGGGCTTGTAGCTTCTCCGTTTACAATACACTGTCCCATGATTTAAGGCTAAAGAAGACCTAAGTGTGGACAATATTTCACCAAACCTACAATCAGGCGAGATGATGATTTCATCTTTTATGCTTTCAGCCCAAATCAAGCTGAAGCTCAGAGAGAGCTATTTATTTTAAGAAATACCAGCGTCAAGGGCTCCTGAGCCCTTCCCTGTCATTTCAGGTTATTGGTTCTCTTCCACAGCGCTGTGTCTGCCCTTTCCTCCTTGGCGGTCTCCAGCTCTCCCCCCACCCCCGCCCCCACCGCGCACCGCCTCCGTCTTCCTCCAGACTTGCCCCTTCCTCCCCTTTTGTGGCTGCTCTTTTTCTCTTTATTTCTTTTGTCTTTCTGGTTCCTTCCTTCTCCCCGCACCACCCCCCACCTGCCTTTCCACTGCTCCCAATTGTGAAGCGCTCCTGGTTAGGAGCTGTGGTTTCATTAGGTTTGTTTCATGCTCATTATCCTTCCTCCAAAAAGCAGGGGGGGTTCGGTGCTTGTGCGTGGCCCTTGCAGAGAAAGCTTTCATAAAATGAAACCCAACTGAATGGAAACAAGACCAAAAAAACCTGAACCGTCTCCATTTCGGTCGTGTGACTGATTAATTCCATTCAGTATTTGGTCTTAGGAGGGAAAGAACTAGCAAAAAGCAATATCCTATTAAGCTCTCTTCAGTTTGATTTGATCTAATGAATTCAGTCAAGCCTGGCATCTGTGCAAAGCCATATGGGCCATCATGAAGCCCAGCAAATATTCATGTAGCTGGATCCTCTCAGGTACTTGGCTACCAACACAGAGAACTGGCTCAGACCCAGCACCGAGCAGGAAAGTCCTACAAGGGGAGGTGGTAGAATGGAATTGTGTCTCCCTAGAGTTGAAGCCCAAACCTCCATGTGACTGAATTTGGAGACGGGACTTTTAGGAGGCAATTAAGGTTAAATGAGGTCATAAGGGTTGGGCTCTAATCCAGCAGAACTGTGGCCCTATAAGAAGAGAAAGATCTCTCTCTCTCTCTCTCTCTCTCTCTCTCTCTCTCTTTCCCTCTCCCTCTCTCTCTCTCTCTCTCTCTCTCCCTCTCCCTCTCTCTCTCTCTCTCTCTCTCTTTCTCTCTCTCTCTCTTCCCCTCTCCATCCCCCCCCCTCTTTTTTTTTTCTCTCTCTCTCCCTCCCTCCTCTTACCATTACCATATGAGGACATATCAAGGAGGTGGCCATCTGCTAGCCAGGTAAAAGTTTCTCATCAGAAACCAAATCAGCTGGTACCTTGATCTTGGACCTCCTAACCTCTAGAACCGTGAGAAAATACATTTCTGTTGTTTAAGCCCCCAAGTCTATGGTATTTGTTACAGCAGCCTGAGCTGACTAATACGGGGGCACAGTCTCAGAGCAAAGTGTTGAGGGATGAGACTGGAACACTGTGAAGCTGTTGCCTCATCCAGGCTCCTCCCAGCCTAGAAGCAAAAGCCCTGCCTCCCCAAGTAGGCTCTGTTTGTGCATCCATGACTCAGTAGAATAAACTCTGACTTCTAGGAGTGGGTTGGGGGAGGAAATGAAATTTTCCTGAAATCAATTATATCTCTTTCCTATCTCTGGTGATTCCTCTATTATTTCCAGGGTGATTTCTTTCTTTTTAAATTTCATCCATAAAATTTTTAGCATGTATCTCTAAAAGATAAGGATTCTTCAGAAATAGCCATAATGATTATATCCCAAGAAATTAAGTCATTCCTCAATATCATCAACTATTTAGTATACAATGTTCACGTTAATAATCATTTCATAACTGCATTAATGGCTGTGCTTTCATTCTTACAAATTGTTTACTTGAATCAAGATCCAAAAAGCCCATCGCTGGACGTACTGATTATGTTGCTTAAGTCTCTTGTAATCTACAGCATCCTCTTGAAATCATTGTTGATTCAACAACCTTGAAGTTTGTTGATGTTGCAGAAAAGCCAGCTGATTCGTCCTGTAGAGTTTCCCAGTTTGGATTTGCTCCTTACATCTCCATGGTGTTTTAACATATCAGTCTCTCCTTGGTAATTTCCTGTACGTGACTGATTGGATCAGGTCTAGGATGAAATTTTTTTTTTTTAATTTTAACATTTTTTTTTTTCTTGAGAGACAGAACGTGAGCAGGGGAGGGGCAGAGAGAGAGGGCGACACAGAATCTGAAGCAGGCTCCAGGCTCCAAACTCAACACAGAGCTCCACACGGGGCTCGAACCCGTGAACCGTGAGATTATGACCTGAGCTGAAGGCGGATGCTTAACCCACTGAGCCCCCCAGGCGCCCCTGAATTCTTTTAAGGCTGCTTTATAAGTGGTGGTGCAGTCTTCCAAGTGGAAGATCTAGTTGTTTCTCTTTGGTGACGTCGCCAGATGCTAATGGCTATACATTAGTGTAATATGTAGATGCATTAATTCATTAAGGGGAATATGTAGTGGTATGTAATATGTAGAGTAATAGAGACATTAATTCATTCAGGGGTAAAATGAGAATATGCTATCAATCGTTGTTCATTCTTAGTGGGAATAATTTCCCACTAAGTGGGAATAATTCTACAGAGGAACTCCCCCTCATCTACTATTTAACCAGTGACACCACTCATAGAGAAACATCAGATAAATGCTTGATTATTTCCCTTTGTGTATTAGTTTTATATGAACGTGCTGGTTCACCAGCATTCTCCAAAGGTGACCACTTGGCAGTTAGTCTGAGTTGATTTTGTGGGGTGTTTTTGTTTGTTTTGGTTTTGGTTTTTGCTCCATCATGAACGTGTGGACTTTAACCTGTTTTTGTGTTTCACCCCACTGCACTTGCTCTCTTGATGATGTTTAAATTGCTCAGTCTTTAGCCAGGGACCTCTTCAGGTTGGTGCCTAAGTCCTTCTGACACATTTTATTTATTTATTTTTTTTTATTTTTTTTTTTTTAATTTTTTTTTTTTTCAACGTTTTTTATTTATTTTTGGGACAGAGAGAGACAGAGCATGAACGGGGGAGGGGCAGAGAGAGAGGGAGACACAGAATCGGAAACAGGCTCCAGGCTCCGAGCCATCAGCCCAGAGCCTGACGCGGGGCTCGAACTCACGGGCCGCGAGATCGTGACCTGGCTGAAGTCGGACGCTTAACCGACTGCGCCACCCAGGCGCCCCCTTCTGACACATTTTAGTGAGTAAGTGGTCTTCACCATCTTCCTTTCTTCCTTGATTTCTGATCCGAGAAGATATTCCAGGTTTCTTCTGTACATGTTCTGACCCAGACCTAGAACCATTCATTTCTCCAAGGAGCGCTTTCTTCTTAGTGGGAAATGGCAGGACAAGATCACCATCTCTCTGCTGAAGATATTCATTGCTGTGAGGCTCATCATTATTTTCTTGGCTATTTCTGTACACAGAACTAGAAGTTTGTTTTAGAAAAAGTTTAAAAAAATTTTTAAAGATAAAATACATTATGAGAATATATTGAACTTCCAATTCAAATTTAGAAGTAAAGGGTTTATTTGAACTTTTGTATCTCTAAAGATGTGCTTTTTCCTGCACCGATAAAGCTGGTTGTCAAGGACGCTGGAAATCATAGAATTAGAATATCACACCCTTATTCATTTGCTTTATCCCACAAGAGACCCAGAACAGTCTTAGAGAAACAATGCTACCACTCACCATTCCCAGACAATATGAATACAGTAACCAATGTTGAAATATTTTTCCCCATTATGTTTTGTCCTTATGGTATATCGCCCTGGGAGAGTAGAGTTAAATTATTGTATTTAAAGCCTCTTGGAATAGTTCTTCTATGTGTGTCCATATTTCAGAATGTCTGAGGAGGAACAAGCCAGAACAGAGGTAAAGGACCGCCTTGAAGGAGGACCATCATTCTTCCCAGGAGAACCCAGTGCTCTCACATCCAGCTTGATTAATACTCCTTCCTCCTTCATTTACATCCTCCAACTCCCCGCCATCCCCACCCCCCAGTACATCGCTTCACTTGGTTCCTCCAACACTCCCTTGTAACATCCCGATGATCAGGTCTCTGTGGCATAGTTATCCTTGCCACATAGAGGGAGGTGTGCATCAGGATTTTCAAAAAAATGTTCACACACCTTTAAAAAATAAGCTTTAAAAATAGACTTTATTTTTTAGAGCAGTTTTTAGGTTCACAGCAACGTTGAACTGAAGGTACAGAGATTTTCCATATACCTCCAACCCCCTTCATGCATGGCCTCCCCCATTGCAACACCCCCCACAGAATTGTACGTTTGTTACACCAGATGAACCTGCATTGACACATCATTGCTACCCAAAGACCACAGCGAGCATTGGGACTCTCTTTTGGTGTCGTACTTTCTGTAGATTTGGACAAATGTTATAACGACATGTGTCCATTATTCTAGTATCATAGACTATTTGCACTGCCTTAAAAATCTATGCTGCCCCTTAGTCTTCCCTTCCTCCCTCCCTGCTCACCCCAGGCATCCACTAACTTTTTTTTACTGTCTCCATAGTCTTGCCTTTTCCAAAATACAGTTGGAACCATACAGTATGTGGCCTTTTCAGATTGGTTTCTTCCATTTGGTCACATGCACTTAACTTTCCTTCATGTCTTTTCATGGCTTGATAGATCATTTCTTTTTAGTGCTGAATAATATTTCATTGTCACAATGTGCCACAGTTTATTTACCCATTCATCTATCGAAGGACATTTTGGTGGCTTGCAGAGTTTGGTAATTATGAATAAAGCTGCTGTAAACATCAGGCTACAGACTTTTGTGAGAACATAAGTTTTCAATTCTTTGAAGAAAATATCAAGGAGCATGATTGCTGGATTATGTGGTGAGAGTATGTTTAGTTGTTTTTTTTTTTAATTTCTGTAAAGCTTATTCATTTATTTTGACAGAGAGAGGGAGAGAGTAGGGTAGGGGCAGAAAGAGAGGGAGAGAGAAAGAATCCCAAGCAGGCTCCTTACTGTCAGTGCAAAGCCCGACGCGGGGGTCCAACTCACAAGCCACGAGATCATGACCTGAGCCGAAAGCAAGAGTTGGACACTTAGCTGACTGAGCCACCCACGTGCCCCAAAAGTAGGTTTAGTTTTAAAAGAAATTTCCAGGGGTGCCTGGGTGGCTCAAGCCCCGTGTCTGGCTCTGTGCTGACAGCTCAGAACCTGGAGCCTGCTTCGGATTCTGTATCCCTCTCTGTTCCTCTCTCTCTCTCTCTCTCTCTCTCTCTCTCTCAAAAATAAAAATAAATATGTAAAATTTTTTTAAGAAACTGCCAGATGTGTTCCAAAGTGTCTGCACCATTTTGCATTACCACCACCAATAAATGAGAGCTCCTGTTGTTCCATATCCTTGCCAGAATTTGATATCATCAGTGTTTTGGCTTTGGGCCATTCTAATAGATGTCTAGTGGTATCTCAGTGTTTGCATTTGCATTTCTCAGATGACATATGACGTGGAGCATCTTTTCACACGTTTATTTGCCATCTGCATATCTTTTTTTTTTTTTTTTTTTTTTTTTTTTTTTTTTTTTTTTTTTTTTGGTGAGGTGTCTGTTAAGGTCTTTGGCTCATTTTTTAATCAACTTGTTTCTTTTCTTATCATTGAGTGTTAAGCGTTCCTTGTACATTTTAGATGAGTCCTTTATCAGATACATCTTTTGCAAATATTTTCTCCCAGTCCGTGGTTTGTCTTTTCATTCTCTTGACAGTATCGTCTGGAGAGCAGAACATTTTGACTTTAATGAAGTCCAGCCTATCGGTTCGTTCTTTCTTTCGTGGATCATATGTTGATGTTGCATCCAAAAAGTTATCACCAAACGCCAGGTTTTCTAGATTTTGCTCCTTTGTACAGTTTTGTGTTTTACACTTAGGTTTGTGATCTATTTTGAGTTAATTATGAGGTAGAGTGTAATGACTGTGTCTAGATTCCTTTTTTTTTTTTCATGTGGATGTTCATTTGTTCTAGCACCATTTGTTGAAAATACTGTCTTTGCTCCATTGTATTGCCTTTGTTCCTATGTCCAAGATGAGTCAACCAAATTTATGGGAGTTATTTGGGGGCTCTCTATTCTGTTCCATTGATCTATTTTGTCTATGTTTTCTCCAAAACTACACTGTCTTGATTACTGCAGCTTTATAGTAAGCCTTGAAGCTGGGTAGCCTACAGCCCTCCAGCTCTGTTCTTCTTCAATATTGCATTGCCTATTCTAAGTCGTGTCCCTCGCCATATAAACTTTAGAATCAGTTGGTCTATCCATAAAAACTGGAATTTTAATTGAGGTTGCACTGAATTTATAGATCAAGTTGGGAAGCACTGATATTTTGCTAATACTGAGTCTTCCTATTCATGAGCATGAAATATCTTTCCATTTATTTAACCCTTTTTGCTTCATACACCTTTGATGGAGTAATTTCATTTCCAATAAGTAAATCGCCCAAAGAAGGTGAAAACATGTATGCAACACTGATTTTAGTAATTTGTTGACAAGATAGTTCTGAAACTTTAAAATGAATAAAAAATTTCCCAGGGAACATATTTAAAATGTAGATTTTTTTAATTAAAAAAGGAATCCTGGCATTTTCTCCTGCATTTTTCTTTTGATTAGGTAAAATGTACACTCTATTTGTGGTTTTCGAGTACATTTCCCTGACGACCAGTTAGGTTGGGCACCTTCTCATATGTCTGTTGGCTATTTTATTTCCTTCTTTGTGAAGTGTCCCTTTATGTGGGAACTTTTCTCATTACTTTCTGAGTTCTCAGTTTTTTCCTTGTTGATTTGTAGGAATTTATAATATATTCAAGATACTAGACTGGATTTCTGGTAATACATGTTGCAAATATTTTTTTCTATTCTGTGTTTTGTGTTTTCAGTCTCTTTATGATGTTTTTTGATTAATAGAATTCCTAATTTTATTAAAGTTAAGTTTATCAACTTTTTCCTTCATGATTAAGGAATTCTTCACTACTTTGAGTCATTGAAGCTTTCTTATCTTCTATATGCTTTATAATTTTGTCTCTCACGTTTATATCTCTTTTCTACGGGGAATCAATTTTTATGTATGGTATGAGGGAAGGGTCCACTTTTACTTTTTTCCATATGGAAACCTACTTGTCCCAGGAGTACCATTTGAAAAGTCAATTTTCCTCACTGATATACAAAGCTACCTTGTTCACATGTCAACTTTCTATATGAACATATATCTGTTTCTGGGTTCTCTACTCTAGTCCATCAGTCTATTCACTATCCTGGCATCAGTACCACACTAATTACTACAGTTTTATGCCATATGGAAGGACAAATTCACCCCTTGTATTTTCCTTCAAGAGTGTTTTGGCCATTTTTTTTATCATTTGCATTTCCATATACTTTAGAAGCAGTGAGTCAATCTCTACCGATAATTTGATTTGCTTTTTATTAGGAATGAAAGAACTATAATTCAGCTTAGGGAGAATTCTCATGTTTAATCAATACCAAATCTTCCAATCCATGAACATGGTATGGTACAGCTTTCCCTTTATATAGGTCTGCTTCAATGTCCAATCAAGTTTATTATTTTCTCCATAAAGATATTTTGCACATTTTTGTTAGATTTATTCCTAATAATGTTTACAGTTCATGTTAAAAATACTTCCCTTATTTCCTATGGGTTTGTAGCTAGCACATAAAATACAAGTAAATGATGCATGTTAATTATGTATCTAGCAACCTTGGCAATTCTTTTATTAATTCTATAACTGATCCGTATAGTCTTTTGCATTTCCTACATACATTACCATATAATTTACAAATAATAACAGTTTTGCTTCTTACTTTCCAATCTTAATACCTTTTATTTCTTTTTCTTGTCTTATTACTTCAGCCTGAATCTCTGATGGATAGAAGTGGTGATAATGGATGTCCTTGCCTGGTCCCAAACAGAGGGAAAGCTTTCATTTTTAAAGAATTTTTAGATATCCTGGCAAACATAAGAAAGTTTCTTTCTATTTTTTCTTTTTTTAATGTTTATTTATTTTTTGAGAAAGAGAGAGACAGAGTGTGAGTGGGGAACGGGCAGAGAGAGAGGGAGACAGAATCTGAAGCAGGCTCCAGGCTCTGAGCTGTCAGCACAGAGCCCGAAGTGGGGCTCGAACCCATGAGCTGTGAGATCATGACCTGAGCCGAAGTCCGACGCTCAACTGACTGAGTCACCCAGGCGCCCCCTAAAAGTATTTTCTAAATTATTATTATAAATGGATACAGAATTTTATCAATTTTTTAATCTATCAAGGAAATAATATGACGCATCTTCTGCAAGAATATAATGGTGAATTACATCAGTTGATTTTTCTAATGCTACATTACCTTGTATTCTTAGGACAAGCCTAACTTGGTCACGATGTGTTGTCCTTTTAAAAATAAATATTGATGGATTTGATTTTTGCAGGATTTTACATATTTACATATTAACTATCTTAGCAAATATTTATGGAGCACCTACAATAGGCCAGACACAGCTCCACATCAACAAAATAAACCAGAATCCTTGCTTTCATGAAGTGTAGATTTTAGGAGGGAGAGACATAAAAGAATAACTGAACATGATGCATAAGTCTTGTGCAGTGTGGTAGAACATGAAAAGTACTATGGAATAAAGAAAAATGGAACAAAGATCCAAAGACAAATTGGGAGGATGCAATGGAATAAGGTGGTAAGAACACGTCTTGTTGAAAAGACAACAGCTAAGAAAAGAGTTAAAAGAGAAAAGGGACATTAGCTATGTGGCTAACTGCTGAATACTGTTTATGAATAGGGAAGAACAAGAATAAGGGCAAAAGGTCAGTGTGGCTGGACTGGAGTGGACCAGGGCAAGGTGAGGTGGTCAGAAAGTTAAAGGGCTAGATTATGTGGGATTCTGCCAACTGTTGAAAGGTTTTGGATTCTCTGAGTGAAACGGGGAGCCATTGCAGAGTTTTAGGCAGAGACATTACAGTGGTTATATTCTGGGTATATTTTGAAGGTTGAGACTATAGAAATTCCTCTTGGATTACACGTTTCACTGGAAGGATCATTAACGCATGCCCGGCAGATAAAATCCCAAATTCGTTCTGGTACATATTGAATTGGAGGTTTCTATTAGACATTCAAATAGTATTGGCAACTAGGCAGTTAAATCTTGAAACTGAAAGAGAAGTTCGGGCAGGAAATATAAATTTGGGAGTCCTCAGCATGTAAATAATACTTAAAATTAATAATACTTAAAAATAATACTTAATAATTAAGAGGATGAGATTACCAAGGAAGTAAGTGTACATAAAAAATAGGAAGAGAGGGACCAAGGGTTCACTCTGAAGAACCCCAACATTAAGGGTTTGAGGAAAAGAGGAAGAATCTGCAAAAGAGGGAATGAGTAAACAGTGAGGCAGGTGGAGTGGACAGCATAGGTAACTATGCTGTCATGGAAATCGAAGGAAAAGATATTCCAAGAAGAAAGGAAAAATGCACGCTTACTCTGTCAAAGGCTATTGATAGGTTAGGTTAGATGATGGCAGAGGCTGGCCATTTGATTTAGCAAAGTCGTTTGATGACTTTGACAAGACTTTTTTTGCTAGAGTGGTAGGAGAAAAGTATGAGTGAGAGAGATGGGAGTCAAGGAATGGTTACACTTTGTGCTATAGAGAGAAGCAGACAAAGGAGTCGATGGAGATTTGGGGCAAAGAGAGGATTTTTCCCACTAGGATGGAGAAATAAGCATAGTTTGCATGCTCATGGAAATAATCTGGTAAAGAGTAAAAAATCAAATATATAACAATGAGAAGGGAGAGTTGCTAAAGCAATGCCCTTAAGTAGGAGAGAGGAATGGGATCTAGAGCACAAATGGAGGGATTGTGTTTAGACAGGAGCATGGATAAGTTTATTATATTATATTATATATATATAAAATATATATAATATATATATTATATATATTATATTATAAGTTTAGACAGGAGCATGGATAAGTTTATTATATTAACAGGCAGGAAGTTTATGGATGCAAATAAGGGTTTGTAGAGAGTGAGTTGGGTGGCAGAACTCTGTGGAAATTCTCTTGGGATTATTTCAAGTTTCTCAGTGAAGTAAGAAATGAGGACTTTCGCTTAGGTTCTAGAGTTTCAAAAATTTTAGAATAAAGTTGCTCGTATTCTCTTATTTGTAAAATAACTACAACAGTAGTAGTGAAAACTCGTTTTCATTCCTGTTATTGGTCCCTTTCTTTTTTGTTGTTGTTCTTAATGCATTTCACTGGACATTTGTCAGTACTGTAATTTTTTTCAAAGAATCAGCTCCCATTATTGGCTCTCTTTATTATGATTTCTTCATTTATTGTCTATTTTATTTATTTATGTACTTCCTTTCTTTCTTTTTCTGGAGGGGGGAGGGAAGGAGTTATTTTGCTGATTGTTTCCTAACTTCTTATGTCAAATGCTTAGCTCATTAATTTCAGGCACTCTTCTTCTTACCTAATATATATTTAAGATTTAAAATTTTCATTTATAAAATGTATTACATTTACTAGTATTACAATCACTCAGTTCAAAATATTATCTAATTTCTATTATATAGTTCCTTCCTTAACCCATTTATTATGTTGAGGAGTTTTTTCTAGTTTGTAAAAATATGAGATTTTCTACTCAGTATATTATTGATTTTTTGCTTAATTACATTGCAGTTGGAACCAAGCTCTGTAAGATTTCACTTCTTCAAAATTTTTGGAGGACTTACCATGTAAACTTGTATTTGGTCCTTTGCTATAAATGTTCTACATGTGCTAGGAAAAATTTGTATCCTGCAATTGGTGAGTACAGTTTTATGTCTCTGTTCATTAGGTTTGTTTATTAAGTTTGTTAATAATGCTATTAAAATCTTCTATAGTTTATCTAAATCTTATGTGCTAAATTTATCAATTACTGAGAGGTGTATGTTAAAAACCTTCTGCTCTGACTGGAATTGTCTGTTTTTTCCTGGAATTTCTGTCAGTGTTTTCCTATACTTTGAGATTAGGAGATTAAGTTATACTGCCAAAAGTTCATTGTCTTTTAATTTGAGCACTTAGTTCATTTACATTTAATGTAATTAGTAATATATTTTGACTTATATCAATCATATTATTTTTTGCTTTCTATATGTCCTACTCATTTCACATTTCTTTTTTTAAAAAATCCTCACATACCTGCTTAATAAAGCTTAAAATTAATCAGTAGACTTATCCTACTCTAGACAATATGAGAACCAAAAAACTTAAAACACCTAAGCCTACATTTACCTGGCTCAGCAAATGCTCTCAAGGCACCAGGGATTTAAGTACTCCAGGTTCCCAGTTAGTCCTCTCAGTTCTCATTTCTATTTAGGTTTTAACTTGTTAATTTCTTATTCTCTTGTCAACTTTTTCATGTTTCAATGACCTTGCATAATGTCAGTATCCCAAATCATATTCTACTGAATTTTCTGTAGTAAATACAAGAGCACTTTGCATATTTCATAACAGTATTTACCCACTATGGTTTTTTTTTATTTATTTTTCAACGTACAGAGATGTAATGATTAAGCATCACAGGGCCTTGAGGACTGAGCACAGAGCTGCTCGTAAAGTGGCGATGCATTAAGTATTTATTGAATAAACTAATGTTCTTCATTATTATGTGACTAAATATGCTGCTCTTCTATGTTGTGAATTTTCCTATTTGCAGGCTCCAAAGTTAAGAATGTTACTCCTATCATTCATACACTTAATGTAGGCTGTACTCTGGAGTATGAAAAGTCAGTCAACATATCTTAAATATATTGTAGCACAAATATGGTGAAATTAATACAGACGTTAACCTTATTAAGCCATACTGACTCCACGCCAAACCTTTGAAGACACTGTGTTGCTAAAGACCTCACAAGTGTGTTAACACCTTGGATTATGTTTTTCTGCACTCCTAAAGTCAGCTAATCATATTGGAAGATGTGCCTGCATACCACCAGGGCCATTACATCAATTTGCTTATTAAGAACTTTTTTCCAAGCCCTTTCCAAGGATCTGGACCTGAGAAACACCAAACCAGTCTTAGGACATAACTTGGCCAGGAATTGACTTCTCGGCGTCCTCTCTCAGCCTCCCCTCAGTTTCCATAATCCCTTTCACCCTTCCCATTTGCAATGCCCAAGCAGCATGGGGAACAGTAAATCTCCATTTTAGTGACGGTGACTGGTACTCACAGTATGAGCTCTCTCGCTTCCAAAAGTCCCAGGAGCACGTTCCCCATTTGGTGAGGTATCCTATTTATACCAGTGACCTTCCCCACATTCAGAACTTGAACAGCTGCATCATATATATAACGGAATGGAAAGTAACATGACACACATTTCAAAGAGAAAATTGGAAAGGGATATGTCTCCAAAGTTCCTTCCAGCTCTAAAAGGCTATGCTTCTTTGAGTCTATATAATAAAAATAACAAAGGGGCCAGCGTGGGGCATGACAGAGGAGGCTGTTATACGGAAAATTATTCTGACTTTCCAAAGTTAAAGCCTGAAATAAGCAAGGAAGTATTTAAAACAAAACTAAAAAAGGTTACTGATAAAGACTCTTAATGAGCTCTGTAATTATTCTCTTTCTGAATTTGAAACAGTACATTTAAAAAGGTACCAATCACTATACTTAACATATTTTAAAATAATTACAGGTTTATTTGTCAGTACCCTTGAGATCCAGGCTCGTGTGTGTGACTTTGTATCTGCAGGGCCTATTTAACACAGTGCCACACGTACAGTAATCACTCCATTCATGTATCGTAATTAATAAATTGGGACAATCTCAAGAGTGACAGGGGATATGTGTGTGTTGTATACACCTGTAATTGTAAGAAATTGTTGGCATCTATGGAGCGCTCGCTGTATACAGCACCCTGCTCAAGGGATCGAGATTTCTGCAGAGATAGCACAGGTCATAAGTAGGGTGAAGACACTGGGCTTTATGACAGGAAAAAGACATTCAGAGTGCAAAACTATTGTAAATCCTAATTTTACTTATTGATTTTTTAAATGTTTATTTTTGAGAGAGAGAGAGCGCTTGAGCAGGGGAAAGGGCAGAGAGAGAGAGGGGGTGACAGAGAATCCCAAGCAGGCTCCGTGCTGTCAGCACAGAGCCCCACGCAGGGCCCAATCCCACAAACCATGAGCTGAGTCAAAATTAAGAGTCAGACGCTTAGTTGACCGAGCCACCTCACCCCTCTGTAAATTTTAATTTTAAAGTCAAATTAAGCAACCTCTTCCCTGTCAACTCAAGACCTCCCCTGCAGTCCTCTCTGGCTGTTTCAGAGTCCAGAGTGCTAACCATTACACCATGGAACCGCCACTCTCTCCGGCTGTTTCAAAGGCTCTCCTAAGCAAAAACTTGGCACTTGAACCTCCCGATTTGGGGAGGTGTGGGGAGGTGTTAAGGAAGGCAGGCTACGGGAGGGCTGATAAATACAGCAGCGTGCCCAGGGCTTCAGGGAGTCGTGCGGGCAGACGAGTTGGGGCACAAGTTACTAATGAATAGGGAGTCATAGCTTTCCCCCTTCGCCACTGCTGGAGGTCATTCTGTGCTGTCCGTCTGACCTCCACCCCGCTCCCCTGTTGCAGGGCATCCACATGGAGGGACTGAGAAGAGGAGAGAGATGCCAGAAGACCACACACAGAGAACCGCACCGGCTCTTTGTGGAGAGGGTTTTACTCTGGACCAGCTTTGGGTGCGAGAGAATTGGATTGGAGAGAAAAGAGTAAGCCTAAGGGTTCCTGAGAGGACTCTCTTTGCACATTCCCTGAAAAAATCCAAATAAGAGGATGGGGTCGCTTTTAAACTATAGACGGCCTCCCCACTTACCATGGGTCAACTTTCCAATGGTGCACAAGCGATGAGTATTCAGTAGAACCGTACTTGAATTCTGATTGTTGACCCTTCTCCCCACTGGCGATTCGTGGTGTGATCCTCTTCCACGATGTGGGGCAGGACAGCAAGACAACACAATGACAACCACTCTGTCCCACACGACCACTCTGTTTTCACTTTTACTGCAGTGTTCAATACATCACATGAGATCTTCAACACTGTCTTCTCAAGAAGGCTTTGTGTTGGATGATCTGGCCCAGCGGTAGGCTCATGGAAGTGTTCCGAGCGTGTGGAAAGGAGGCCAGGTAGAGCTATGTTGTTCAGAGGTTGGGTTCACTAAGTACATTTTCGACCTAACAATATTTTCAACTCGCAATGGGTTTCTGGGAACGCAACCCCATGTTAAGTCAAGGACGATCTGAACTTTCACTTGTTCCTTGAATGCATCACCACTCTAAGACTGCTCCCAGATACGTAAGTATCGTATAAACGTGATCCTAGTTTTGGAAGCTGTCATGCTACCCCCAAGGACCTTCTGTGCTCCTTGTGAAGGAGATGCAAGGTCCCACATTCCACCTTGTCAGCATTTAGAGGCACTTTTATTAATAAGCTGCCAAGAGTTACCATATACATTTGCCTAGTTGATTTTTCAGCATCATGAGAGGAAAACAAAATATAACATATGTTCTTATTATTCTATTGCATATGGAATCTCAAATCTAAAATATTTTGTAGACAGTAGGGGCGCCTGGATGGCTTGGTATGTTGAGTGTCCAACTTCGGCTCAGGTCATGATCTCACAGTTTGTGGGTTCGGGCCCCGCGTCTGGTTCTGTGCTGACAGCTCAGAGCCTGGAGCCTGCTTCGGATTATGTGTCTCCCTCTCTCTCTGCCCCTCCCCTGCTCATGCTCTGTCTCTCCAAAATAAATAAATGTTAAAAAAAAATTAAATATTTTGTGGATAGCCATATGAGAGTGATAAGAAAAAAATGTCTTCCTAGAGTAACACAAACAGCTATCTATCTCATGCAGACCCAACCTCTTGTGATGAAGAACTCCTTTTCATTTGCTTCAAAATAACCAGGAAGGGTGTTCTTGGCAATGGGGCTGAATAGGTCCTTTGGGACAGAGAGAGTTTATATTCCCCAAATATTGGTGGGTTCCCCTACAAATCCCCACCTCCAGACATTGGGTTGGGAGCCATCACATGAGTACATCTGGACAATGAACTTAAAATAGAAGTGATGTACGTTGGGGCCCCTGGGTGGCTCCGTCAGTTGGGCGTCCGACTTCGGCTCAGGTCATGATCTCACAGCTTGTGGGTTCGAGCCCCTCGTCGGGCTCTGTGCTGACCGCTCGGAGCCTGGAGCCTGCTTCGGATTCTGTGTCTCCCTCCCTCTCTGCCCCTCCCCTGCTAGCATTCTGTCTCTCTCTCTCTCTCTCTCAAATATAAATAAACATTACAAAACAAAACTGACGTGTGTCATTCACTGTGCACTTCGAGGCCAATGAGTTTCCTTTGATTCTCATTGCCCCTTTCCGTGGTGACCTGGAAGCTACATGATACAGACGACAGAGCTATAGGATTGAGGCCACCCACGAGTCCGAAGGTACCATGTGAATGAGGGAACGAGTGCTCCCAAGGGAAGCCTGCGTCAGGCTGTGATGGGAGCAACAAGCACATTTTCCTGACGTCGAGCCGCTGAGAACTCGAGCTTCAACTGTTACTGAAGCATCCTCTAGCTCCACCCTGACTCCCATGGTCCCTGGGGGGAAATGGAGAAGAGCTTCTCTTATCCCTCTCCCTGGGAAGCTGGGTACAGGGAGGACAGCCCGTGGCCACTACTTTAGAAAGCACCTCAGGAAGGCTCCTTTCGCTTTTGGTGGCAGTTGCGAGGCCAGCTAAGGTAGAGACACGGTGAGGGGAAATAATTTTGTATCTACTCACCCAGCTCCTCTGAGGTCTCCACTGGTCTCCCGTCATCAAATGTCTTCTGTGACCAACTCTTCAATAAGCCTTCCTGCATTTACCCCAGGGGTCGAGCCCAGGCAGAATTCAGTGCTGCCTTCGAGCAAGATGGGACAATATCTCTGAGGAAGACGCTCATCTCGATCTGTTTCATGACTTCAGCACTGTCTTTACACTTATTCGGTCGAGGTGGGACAGGCACGTGGCCTCCTCCAGCCTTCCGGGATCTTTCGGTCGAGGTCAGCGGATCCAAAGAAAAAGTGCTTAAGATAAGATAGTGCTGCGGAACCCAGCGTTTATACAAAAGGACATTTCTTTTCATTTTTATGTAATCACTGGTAAATTAAAACAGATTGGGAATCTCGAAAACCATCCTTTTTACTTAAGACTAAGAACGTTCTTTCAAGATCCACCGAAGGAGTTTTTGAACTACTGGGTAATGTACTTGAAAGTGCTTTATAAGCCATCTGTTTTCGCTGCTGTGCACAGAGATGCACTCTTGCTTGTTTTTTTTTTGTTTTGTTTTGTTTTTTTTATTTATTTTTGGGACAGAGAGAGACAGAGCATGAACGGGGGAGGGGCAGAGAGAGAGGGAGACACAGAATCGGAAACAGGCTCCAGGCTCCGAGCCATCAGCCCAGAGCCGGACGCGGGGCTCGAACTCACAGACCGTGAGATCGTGACCTGGCTGAAGTCGGACGCTTAACCGACTGCGCCACCCAGGCGCCCCTCTTGCTTGGTTTTAAAGAGATGGAGAATACTCACCTTATTTTTCAAAGATGGTTCAAACCCCCAGAACGACTCAGAATTACTGTCCTGCAGCCAGCTGTCTCGCATTTGCCTCTGTCTTTATCTGATCGACCAGTGGATGCCTCTCACAGCCTTTCTCTGTTTCAGTAGTGTGCAATCTGGTTATTACGTGACTTAATTTTTTTAAGCACCAAAACCCAGTATTTAGCCCATGGGTCTCTGTATGACCATCTAAGGACTCCTGGCAGACTGGAGCCATTTTTCCCTCTGACAGACCTTTAAATGATTCTTCATGCTTTTGTCACATAATTAAAATTAGATTACTTCAACTCCCTGCTGGCTGGCCTGAGTGGGGTCCCTTGTAA
The DNA here is from genome assembly GCF_024362965.1 of Panthera pardus. Lineage (NCBI taxonomy): Eukaryota > Metazoa > Chordata > Mammalia > Carnivora > Felidae > Panthera > Panthera pardus. The sequence continues at coordinate 118,099,447 of NW_026526732.1, read as the reverse complement.
AGCCTCCAGCTGGCCCAGGGGCCCTTGAAAACAGGAACATGGTCCAAACACACTCAGCCGTTGCCTCACACCGTCCACCCCACCCCCCAGCCCCCGGCCTGGAACCCATTGTGTTCCTTGCCAATTAGACCAGATTTACTCTGAGTTTATCAATGGCTGTTTATTTTCCAAGGGCTGGATTTTCTGCTCAAAAGGCTTGGAGTCAGAGATTGGTATGTTCGTTCTTAAGGGTCCGAAGCTACTCTAACACCCACTTTCCAGCACCCAGTGAGCTCACCTGTTAGTGCCTGGCTTGGTGGGTCAGCTGAAATGGCCTAGATGGACCAGAGCAGTTCAAGCAGCTGAGAACATACATTGTGGGGCATGTTCCCTTCCAGAAACTTCCTTGGCTTTGCAGCCAAGGCTGAATTCAAAATCTCTTCTCTCTTCCCCCTTCTCCTTTAAAGCTCCCCACCCCTCTGCCTCCAGGACACTCTCTGGCTGCTGTTTCTAAGGGCAGGCTTGATTGGGTTTCAGCTCATCACGGCAGACGGCACAAAACGACTCTCCACCATACCCTACTCCTGCTGAATTTATGACACCTGTCTCTTCTCTCTCCTTCTTAGATGCCCTAAAAAAAAAAAGAGAGAGAGGCAGTGCTAGTCCAAGGTTACCGTCCATCAATCCATCGAGGAATCTCAGCTCTTTCCGCTCAAAGTGTTGGTCACTCTTGGCGTTTTCTCTAGCCAGATGCCTCCTCCGTAACCTTTCCCTGGTTCCTCTGCTCACTCCATCGGTCCATCTCTCTGCCTGTCACCCGTCCGCTTTCGATCACATAGCGCAGCCACGAAAGACAGGGTTTGAATTTGATCAGAGGTGGGGTAGGCTCCTCAGTTAGCAACTTATCAAGGCTGTGACTTCGACTATGTGACTTAGCCTCTCTGCATTTCATTTTCTTGTCCTAAAATTAGGGATAATGATACCCACATCAAATGTCTGTAGAGAGGATTAAGAATAAGGCAATGAATGCCTGGCGGGTGATAAATGCTTTCACCGGGCTTCACAATAGAGCAGAGAATTTGTAATCTTAGGCTTTGTTATGAAACACTGCCCCCTTCTCTCTGTAAAAGGCGGTTGATTTCCCTAGTTTATTTAATACTCTAGTCTTGACTGCCTCACAGGTAGGGTGAAGGTAGACATAAACATATTTTCTACCGTAAAGACTGACTCTGGGGTCTGTGAGAGTGTGTGTGTGTGTGTGTGTGTGTGTGTGTGTGTGTGTGAGCCTAACGTTTACGGAGCATTTGCAATGTGCCAGGCATTGTGATATGCGTTGTGCGTGGATTCTGTTATGTGAGGCAGCTTCTAGTATATTCCCATTTCGCAGGGGCGGAGACCAAGGCTTAAGGGTCATAAATTGCCTGAAGCCACACAGGACTGGCAACTGACAGAACTGGCATTTGAGCCAAAGCAGCCTGGCTCTGGGGCCTGTACTCTACGGCCTGTTTCTCAAGGATGCAGGGAAGTCTGTTCAGAAATAAGAACATAGATGGGCTCCCAGGTGGCTCAGTCGGTTAAGCGTGCGACTTTGGCTCAGGTCATGATCTCGCCCTCTGTGAGTTCGAGCCCTGTGTCGGGCTCTGTGCCGGCAGCTCGGAGCCTGGAACCTGCTTCGGATTCTGTGTCTCCCTCTCTCTCTGCCCCTCCCCCGCTCACGCTCTGTCTCTCTCTCTCTCTCTCTCAAAAATAAGTAAACATTAAAAGAACTTTTTTTAAAGAAATAAGGACATGGAGGATTTTCCAGGAAAAGAGGACAGAAAAGACCCTATGAACCACGAGGCACCCTTTATGGTCCTATTCCCACACCCCCGCTCTGGGTCCCTGGATCCTCTGAGGAAGAGGCTCTCAACCAGGAGCCACGTCGCCCCCCAGGAGACATTTGGTCATATCTGGAGCTATTTCTGGTTGTCACACTGGAAGGGTGGGAGGAGGGGGTGCGGTGGCATCTACAGGGCAGAGACCAGGGATGCTTCAAAGCATCCTACAATGCACAGGAGACTGCCCCTCCCCCACAAAGAATTATCCAGCCCCAAGTGTCAATAGTGCTGAGGTTGAGAAAACCTTCTCCCTGCCTAAGAACTAGCTTCATTTCCTCTTTCCTTCCCTAAAAGGAGGGAGGGGGTCGGAAATCCATGTGCCTGTTTTTCCTACGCTACTATGCGGCACAAAGCTTTAAGTTCAACGTCAAACCGACCCACCCTGTACAGTGTCATCTGTTGGAGGTTAGGATCATTCAAGAGCAATAAACGTTGCTATTTCCTTCAAAACATTTAGAGAAAGGTACTAAGGTGTTTAAAAACTAGAAAAGTAAGAGTGACCATAGATAGCGTTGAATTTATATTTAAGCACCATCTCAAACGTTTTAGGACTTTAAAAAATAACATTCGAGAACTAATGTCACTAGTGTCAAATGACAATCTGTTTAAATCCAAGTAAAAAGTGGCACTGGACACTTAGGATGGAGAATTGTGTTCTGATACAAAGCTTGGTGTCACGTGTCACCAGCAGGAAGTCTGCATGGTTTACAAAGGAAGGAAGATCGAGCGACACCCAGTGAAAGGTATCTTTACAACACAGAATCTCTCTGCGTTATTTCCTACAACTGCATGTGAATCTGTAATCATCTCACGTTTGTGACATTTAATTTTTAAAAACGGAAAAATGGGAGGGGTGAAGGAATAAGAAAAAAAGAAAAGAAAGAAAAAAACATACGTAAGTGAAACTTATCCTCTGCTTTTCGAAATTAATTTCCGTGTGTAGCAAATTACTGCCAGTCATATGTGTCTCTAGTGCTGACTCTCAAAATAAAGTTATGATGTGTGTTAAGCCCTTGGAAGCAATAGGGACACCATATAAACTGGCTGCCTGCCCTGGCCTGGGCTCAGCAGGGCACAGTAGGCACAGGCCTGGGGTCACTAAAATGTTTTATTCTTGGTGCACCTGGTTGGCTCAGTAGTTTAGGCGTCCCATTGTTGATTTTGGCTCAGACCATGATCTCACAGTTCGTGAGACTGAGCCCCACGTCCGGCTCTGTGCTGACAGCACAGAGCCTGCTTGGGATTCTCTTTCCATCTCTCTGCCCCTCCCCCACTGGGGGGTGGCTCTCTCCCTCTCTCTCTCTCTCTCTCTCTCTCTCTCTCTCAAAATAAATAAATAAACATTTAAAAAAAAGAAAATGCTTTATTTTTATTTTTTAAGCAGAAGGAAAAAGTGAATAAAAGAATATTGAATAATAATATGGTTGGGGCTCCTGGGTGGCTCAGTCAGTTAAGCATCTGACTCCTGATATCAACTCAAGTCTTGATTTCAGGGTCATGAGTTCAAGCCTCGCATTTGGCTCTGCACTGGGTACGGAGCCTACCTAAGAAAAAAAAAATTATATTGTTATGTTATTGAATATGAATAATGACAGTCATAATAATGAATCCAGCCTAGGTAATATTAATCTTTGTAGCAGTGTAGGCCTAAGACAGAATGTTTAATTCTTTTTTTTTTTATGGAAGAAGGGACCCACAAAAGGGCCCAGCACTAAGCTGATGTGAAAGGGACAAGAACTGAAGTACACCTCATCCTTGCCCAGCACTGCCAGAAATTGAACTGCTCTCCACTCATAAGATATCTAGACAATGAAAGCATACCTTTTGCAGGTGCAACAGGTTTTTTTAATGTTTATTTATTTATTTTCAGAGAGAGAGCATGCACACAGGCAGGGGAGGGACAGAGAGAGAGGGAGAGAGAGAATCCCAAGCAAGCTTTGCCCTGTCAGCACAGAGCCCGACCGGGGGCTCGATCCCATGAACCACGCACGATATCATGACCTGAGCCGAGATCAAGAGTCAGACACTCAACTGATTCAGCGACCCAGGCCCCTGCAACAATTATTTTTATTTGAACCCTTTGATGAGAGAAGGAAACCTCCCAAGATGTCTCACTTTGCTGCCTTATTAAAAGGGACATCAATGAAGTTTCCCATGAGGGGGACAAGGTTGACATTTATGATGCAGCAACATGGTGTTTCCTGCCTCTGCCTTGCAGCCATGCCTGTGGTCTCTGCATCACTCCCTGCCATTGGTGTGTTTGCCTCCTACGACGTCCCCACTTGTGATCTGCTGCTTATGGTCTGTTCTGTGGAATAAGGCGCCTATGCGGGCTGAGATAATGTGCAGAGTCAATAAACCCTGAACAACGACTGGAGCCTCCCTGAAAGTTCATGCTGTTCAGATTCTGTCTGACCACTTCAGGCACTCGAGCAGCCCGCACCCTTACCCTCGGGTTTCTCAAAATCTAGTTGAGGAAACAGGGCAAATGCCAAACAACCAGAGAATCATACAGAATCAGCTGGACTCAAACCCCAACCACGAGCATCATGGGAGATCAGGAAAGACAATAAAATGGTGCTACCCATCCACATGGCAGCCAAAAACGGGGCGCAGACCCTAGGTCCCAGCTCCAACACTCACTTGTGCATGACCTTAGGTAATTTACGTAGCCTCCTGTGCCTCGGTCTCCTCATCTGTAAAACGGGGGAGAGGATACTACGGATTTCACACTGTTTTTTTATTTTTGATTTCTTTAGAGCTAGGTCAGCACACGTTTGTGTTGTCCTTACATCAGTGCCTGGCATGTAATAAGTGTTCCTAAGTGCCGTTGCACGAGATGAAGGGACTGACAAGCTGACACAGAACCAAGAGGGAAACGGGGCCTGGGACGGAAAGTGAGCCATCCGGCCAAGTCGCAGTTCTATCCCCGCATCCCACGGTGCTGAGCAGGTGCACACGTTCCCACCTGCTTGCTCACTGCGTCTGCCATTTCTCTGAGTACCAGGATGAAACGTCACCTCTCTCCGAACGGCCACGTCTCCTTACGTCCCCCTAATCAGACAGCCCATTGACTTGAGTCTCCAGAGACAACCCAGGAGGATTTTACACAGTTGCTGCTGTCTTTGCACCGTGAATGTTCTCGGCATGTAGATGTCTCTGTATGTACGTACCTATGTGTGTAATACTGCGTTTCTTACCCCATTCCAGAAATAACCTGAGGCCTCCAGAAAAAGTTTTGTGAAAAGATTCCAGTCATCCGCCGAAGGGCTGGACTATTACTTTATGCCTACAAAACCATCTTTTCGACACACGTGCTGCCTTGACGTACATTTGCTGAACCGGACGAATTTTGCAGGTGCCTTCTGCAGCGTTAGCCACGGTCCTGGCAACAGGGGGCCACCACAGAACCTCAGAGCTCATCTCCCCGTCCTGAGCTTTGGTTTATTAGCACCAAGGCCCGGATGGTGTTAGTAGGTAGAAATGCTTTGCCCATTTCTATGGCAGCCAGGTACCTGCGGGTGTAGCCTGACCGTGTAGCCTCAGCAGCGGGACCTTTCTGTTGCTGACGGCCCACGCTGTCTACCTGGGATGCCCGCCACCCAGCCACTCTGACACAGATACAAGCCTGGGACAGGAGGCGGTCGACATCTTCAGAACAATCCTTGAGCAAGGGAAGTTGAGCCAAGAATTAAACACTTCCTTGCTCCCGCTCTTGAAGAATATCCTAGAAGGTTTCTCACAAGGGCTGTCTAGCATGGGCCTAGATCTCCAAGGGACAACAGCAGGAACCAGTTCAATCACGCTCTCTTGAATTGGTTTCCCTTCTTTCTCTGTTTCCGTCTCCCAGCCGCCCTTCGCCACTCTTATTTCCTGAGCCCAGTTCCCTAAGTATACTAAAGGCACAAAGGCCCTACTCTCAGGCTATGCATTTCCAGGCTAAGATCGTAGGGATGACCACCAAAGCAGTGTGGGAAGCCTTACAGGGCCCTCAGCCAAGGCTCTATAACAATGTCACTGCACAGAGCCCCTAAAGATGAAAATTGACCTCAATACACTGTACGTTATGCTATTATGGGCTTGTCGCTAACAGTATCGGTAACAACTGAGTGTCCCCAAATTGCGGGATTGTAAAATTTACGTCAGTCTGACAGAAGGAGGGTATGTCCCAAAATAAGTACGAGGAAAATTAGTGTGGTTGGAGAAGAGGAAATTCAACATATCCCTCTTAATATTGAGTTTAATGGAGTTTCTTCTTCCAAATGAAAATGTTATTAAAAATGTGCAGTGCCCTTAAGAAGGAATCCTCAGTTTGGGACACCTGCGTGGCTCAGGAGGTTAAGCGTCCCAACTCTTGATGTCGGTTCAGGTCATGATCCTCAAGGTTCCGGAGTTCAAGCTCCCGCATAGGGGCTCTGTGCTGACAGCATGGAGCCTGCTTGGGATTGTGTCTCTCCTTCTCTCTGCCCCTCAACTGCTTGTGCTCTCTCTCTCTTTCTCTCAAAATAAACAAATAAACTTAAAAAAAAAATACAGAAGCTACTCTTTCCCAGTTTATGGAGGCTGTTTGGGATTCTCTCTCTCCCTCTCTCTGCCCCTCCCCCACTCACACACTTCTCTTTTTCTCAAAAATAAGTAAATAAATAAATAAATAAGCAAACAAACAAACATTAAAAAAACAAAAAAGGAATCCTCAGTTTTAATTCCCAGAATTTAAATCCTTCGTGGAAAGGGGTGGCTCAGTCGGTTGAGTGTCTGACTTCAGCCAGGTCATGATCTCGCGGTCCGTGAGTCCGAGCCCCGCGTCAGGCTCTGTGCTGACAGCTCAGAGCCTGGAGCCTGCTTCGGATTCTGTGTCTCCCTCTCTCTCTGCCCCTCCCCTGCTCGCACTCTGTCTCTCTCTGTCTTAAAAATAAATAAAACATTAAAAAAACTTTTTAACAAAAAATACTTAACTATATAAAAACAAAGCAAATTTGCACAACATGGAAAAAGCATTAGAAATTCAAGACAACCGACAATAGAAAAACATCTGTCAGTCCCATCACCGACAGGGATAATTTCCTTGATGTGCGCAAAGACTTACGAATGACCCTTAAACACATAAAGAGATAGTCGATTTCACCCATCTGAAAGGAAATACCAAATAAAACCATGAAGAGATACAGACAGATTGACGGCCATTAACAAAGAGGCTGCAGGATGACTCGAGAGTTACGTGACCGGAACCACCATCATTAATGTGCAGATTCTGAGGGAGGAGGCCTGGGGTGGGGCCTGAGAACCTGTATTTCTAACAAGCTCCCTGGAGAGGACTGTGTTACTGGACCACTGACAGCAGTTTGGGTAGCATATGTTGTCGGTGGGCACGTAAGTCTGTATTACCTGTCCGGAGGGCAATTTGGCAACATCTTCCAAAATAGAAAGTGCACATCCTGTTTGTCAGCAACTCCATGTTAGTAACAATGCCGCAATAGATTTAGACATATGCAAAGCTATGTGCAGACAAGGAAATGCATCGCAACATTACGAGTAGTGGCAAAAACCAAGAACCAAGATGAGTACCCTTCAAGAGGCGGCTGTTTAAATATATTATCCATACAGTTGAATATGTATAAGGCCGATGATGATGTGGGGCTAGGGGAAATCTCCAAGATATCTTAATTTTATCAGGAAATTTCAGAAAGAGTAAAGCACACACATTTCTACCTACAGATGGGTGTGTGATCGCTTTATTGAAAGGGAGGAAAATGCGACTGATTTTCCCCCCCTCCCCACTAGCTATTCAAACCAGCTGTGATCCAGTTCTAACTCAGACGGTTTCCCCCAGCTTTTTCAGACACGCGGGAGTAACGTGCACGCGCAGTCACACGGAACATAAGTGTAACTCTCTTCCTCTCTGCTCTGTCGGGACGGGCAGATGGTAGCAGCTCCCTACCCCTGGGTTGCTCAAAAACGAATCATCAGGCACCATCCACTATTTCTATTTTCCCTCAAACTACAGGAGACACACTTCAAGCTCCCCAAGTAGACTCTTGGCCTTACGAAGGGATACGGCAGAAACGTCTGTCTTGTTCACGCGACTATTTCAGGAGTGTCTGCTGTGTCACTGGAGTGGATGTAGCTATCGGTCTTCATGATACGCACCCTAATATCAGAAGCCACAAACTGGCTGGGCAGCAGAGATGTTTTGTTTTTTGTTTTTGTTTTTGTTTTTGTTTTTGTTGCGTTTGGGTTTTTTCCAGCTTTCTTGAGAGATAATTGACACGGAAGATTGCGTACATTTAAAGTACACGAGGAGTTGATCTGGGACCTGTATAAACTGCAAAACGAAGACCTCCATAGTATTAGCTACTACCCTCATCTTGTCACATAGTCACCACTTCCTTTTTGTGACGGGAACATTTAGGACTTACTCTCATAGCGATATTCAAGACTATGATAGGGTACTATGAACTATAATCACCACGATGTGCATGAGATCCTCAAACATAGTAATCCTCTAACTGCAAGCTTGTACCCTTTGACCCGATATCTCCCCCATGTCCCCCACACGCCAAACCCCGGTGGCCACCATTCTACTCTTGGTTTTTCTGAGTTGTCTTCTTGAGATTCTACGAGAGATATTTGCGTCACTCTGAGTCGACATTCTCAGACTAGAAGATTTTATTTAGACTTCCAGGTTCCTGAAAATTTGAGAGCTCTGCCGACATAGGGCCTGCATACCTCCTTGGCAATAGTTGGCTGGGGCTGAGCAATGGTCAGCATTTTCGTGGGAGCCCCCAGGTTCCATGTTCCAACCATTCGCAACTAGTCCAAGATCTGCTTATTATGATGCCGGCACTGTGGTCTCTCTTCCACCCACCTGTTTCTTTCACTGGTGCGCATTTGACTATGTGACCCCCTCCCCGCACCACAGGGAGCACGAACCGTGGGGCAGGGCTGCCCTAAGCAAAACTGCAGAGGCTTCAGAGCATCCTAGTACTTCTTTCTAAACCAGTCCCCCTATGCTAACACTTCTTCCCTCTCTCCAAATGCAAGAAGTTACTGTGTTCTTACTGCCTCTCCCCTGGAAGAAAGAAATATGACCATCTCATTCACAGTAAACTGTTAGTGATTTAATATGTCCTTTGGGGGACAAAACAGCCAGGAAGTGGTTACTATTTCCAAATTCTAATCATTTTGGCACTTTGGACGAAGAAGACATTTGGGGGCGGGAAACTTCTTTAACACCCTTCAAACCACATCTTGTGGACAATTAGTCCTTCCCCACTCGGTGTCAGCCAGCTCAAATGTTTGCCAAAATGATCAGAAGGGCTGTTCCTTTTTGTTCCTCAGGCTGGTGGCTTGCCAGGGAATCCCTGCCCTACTTGGTTCTTCCTGGGAGAAATATTTCTATAATTTGTTCCCATTCCGGGGTGGGGTTCCCTGTGTGTTTCAGCCTACCAGAAGTTTCATCTGAGCCAAGGGTGCAGTGTGGCTGTAAAACAAAACACAATAAAACACTTGAACATCAACTTAGCCACGTCCATAGATAGGGGGAGCACAGGAAGCGGTTTCCCTGAAATCTTAAGCCACATCCGAGGATTTCTACAGACCGTCCTGGGAGTCCACGTGCCGAGAACGCCGACAAAGTCAAGAGCATTCTGAGGAAAGAAACCAAGAAAGGGGAGAGGTTGGAACCACACCAATGATAAGAGAAGGAAGAAAGACTCGGTGGCTGCCTTCGAAGGTTTGGAAGGCTGTCCCAGGGAAGGGACCAGATGGATTAGGTGTTTGTTGTGCCAAAGAACAAACAAAGACCAAAGGAGAGACGTTAAGGGATAGAAGTAGGAGGAGATCTTGGCTCAGGAAATAAATTTAACAGCTACTAGATAGAGATTAGAGGAAAATGACTTTCCCTTTCACTAAAAATATCCCCGGAGAGGCTGTTTGACCATCTGTTTGGAGTGCTATAGAAAGAATCCTTACAATAGTTGGTGGCCTGATTTGATTTTGTTGGGACTCTTTATACTAAATCCCACTCTTGTATGAGTTCCACTTGCATATCGTAGGGAACATATAACCCACAAACGCAGGCTAACGTCTCTACCTACTCTAGTCCAACTTCAGTGTAATCATTCAGGTCCCATGGCATCAACGTTCTCTTTCAGACCCAGCATCTGTCATTTCCGCAGTCTTGTCTCTGTGTCCCTTGGACGTGCACACTTCGTATTCTTGTTGTCGGTAAGCATGTGACATAGATTCTCGCTCAGCCGGTTTTTGTTTTTTTTTTTCTGAGTGCTCTTGCAAAGAAAATGATGTGGCCAATTGTTTATTCCGCGGATAGCCTTTTTCTGTCCCCAGAATATGGCCAACACATCTATGACTCACATTCACAGGACAGAAGGATTGTTCTGGCTTATGCTTTAACTTCTTTTGGCCAACTGGAGAGTTATTTATAAACATTTATTGATTTGGATTCATAAACCGAAGGGAGGGGGGGAAGTCTTGCTGTGCTGGTTGCTATGGTAACTACCATTTCACACTTGTACTCACCAGCCAGCAGTGACAGCTCAGAACGAAAACCCTAAGCCTACCTGTAGCTTCAAAACGCATACTTACTCCTTTCACATTTTTCATTGGAAATCAGTGATCTCCTCCACCAGCATCAGGTGATAGTATGTTGTACGGAGGCAGGAAGCAAATCTTTTTTCCTTCATTCCTGATGTGGTTCTTGTACTTGTCTTGAGGCATTTTCCAGATGCATGTGACTTCTCATCGAGTCTGACTGTCAAAAGTTAAAGAGGTCATAGGGGCTCCTGGGTGGTTCAGTCGGTTGAGCGTCTGACTTGGGCTCAGGTCACAATCTCACTCACGGTCCATGAGTTCGAGCCCCGCGTCGGGCTCTGGGCTGATGGCTCAGAGCCTGGAGCCTGCTTCCGATTCTGTGT